>NC_136786.1:8932723-9519176 GCF_947034865.1 Barbatula barbatula
AATCACCCTGCTGTGTTTTGGCAATGCTCCTTGCACACTCTAGAAATCCTCATTTTAGCTCGTCTTTCGCAATTGGCCCTCTTGATACCGGTACATCAGTAAACCTTCATCCCATCTGCCCGGTAATGGAGAATGACTCCTGCTCTGTCTGCATACAAACACTAAATACCTTCTGACATCCTTCCGCAAACATGATCTGCTTTGAGATCAACTTACGCTGATTTGGATGCTTCTTCTGGAAATTTGTGGTGTTGGTGCTCTCTACAAATAACTTGAACCAAGCAAATATATGCACAGCAAATCCCCGTCAGCAAAACATACACCATAATTAAAGAGAAAAGGAAATATACAGCAGCCAATGCAGTCTACAGGCAGAAGCTGCAACTTATTTGCATGACTCGAAGGAAACAGATTGCAGGCCAACATGTGTCCTATTCATTCTGAAGGGTTCTTTGGCCTACTTCTGCAGATGCACATGGGCAACAGGGGCCAATACACTTCAGTTAATTACGAATCCTGGTAATGAATATTATGAACACAAGAATACAGCAGGAGTATTCATGTTGAAAGTCTCAGTTCCTTCTTTCTTATCTTTTTATTTAAAACAGTTTGAGGGACCAAAGAAGCTGTGTTTGTGTATTTGACCTCTGACCTGTCCAGAGCATAGACATCACACGTCTACAGGGAGAGCAACTGGGACGAGAATTAAAACAAGCTTGTGAGTTTACACGTAGGTTCATTTCAGTTAATTCGATTTTCCTTGCAAAGAGCAAAATACAATCTCTGATCTTTTAAAAGGAAGCTTTGGGAGTCTAGCTTGTGGAATGCTAATGAATCCCTAAAAAAAGTGTCAGGGAGTGGGAATACAGTGAGGCCTGTATTGGTTTGGCGCTATGTTTCAGGATATTATTTTGAATATATATTCAAATAGAAGAAATCTAGTTGGTATTTATCCTCAGAAAAACAAGCTCAGAACAAAGTCAAAACAAAAATATCTGGATGCCGGATTTAAATTATACATTAGGAAAACACAGCAGCTAAGGCCGATATAAAGTAGCAGTAAAATGTCTTGTAAACATCCAAATATGTCATATGGTTGGTTTGCATTGTACTCTACCATGTTCACTTTATTTCATGCCTTGAGGCAAAGTCAAGTCATTGTTATGTTCAGCTAAAAGGCTAAAAAGAGACAATAAGCCTTATAATGATCTTCTGGCCCTCAGTAACCTTGCAAATACTGACTTTACTCAAGAACAAGTTCCTGCCCCAGTAACCAGCCTTGTGAAATAGCCTGCGGGATAGTAAGTTTGTTTCATGCACTTAAATGATCAAACACATCAGGACCAACTCCCGCTAACAACGTTCTCATTTTTAAATGAAGGCAAATCACCTACTCTGACATTAACTGAACTTGAAAATGTGTAGTTTATTGAAAATCATAATGTTTAGCAAACACAAATTATTAAGGTTATTAAAGAGCCGATCCTTGTTGCAATGGAACATCTCCCACAGCGACTACCAGAGGTTTTATCAAAGCTTAGGATAAACTACAATGTAATGAGCAATAAAATATATGTATTAATAATATTATTAATAATAATGTTAATATACTATTATTATTAATATATATTGTGTAATAACGTTGTTTCTGTAGTGTTACTTTTTCACATAATTAATATAAACGTAAAAGGTATGTTTTGAATATTTAAAATGACCATGTAATAAAAATAGTTGGACAACAAATAAAAATTCATTGTTAAGCCATAAGAAAAGTTGAAACTGTGAACTGCAGCAGTATAGAGAAATAATATCTAGCTTGCACTCTGCTTTCATGAACTTTGACATGGCACAACATTTAGGCAAAACATTATTTCCTAGCTATCTAAATGGCTAAAATGGAAAAATCAAGACATCCGATATGTCTAGTAGTTTCATTGCCACACTTACAGTAAAAAAAAACGATATTATCCAATGATTTGGTTTGCTTTTTTGCCATCGATCCTGTTGCGGTGATTTAGAAAAGTTAATCCAAACTAACTTTCATATGCTGTTCTTGTTACTCAAACTCTTGTTGCTCTAGTTCATCCTCTGTATAACAATAAAATGAATTTTGAAGAACTGTACTCGTCCAATTTGTCATTTGAAGATATGGAAAGGCTACACGCTTTTAAATTCTATTTACTTTGCAATTTACTATTTAATATGCAATACAAAAATTACCATCATATTGCATATAGCAGACTTTGCTGTTGCAATTCATTTTATAATCAAAGTAACATGAACCCCTGCCTAAAATGTATATTAAGTGCAAAAATAGGCACTGAAATATGACAAGGGAGGAAAGGGACAACTGAATAGGAAAGGGGGAAAGTGCCATTGGCATTTTTCAATCCGTCAACCCAGAAAACCTCAGAATAGCCAAAGTAAATAAGCTAAAAGCTGCTCTTTATGATGAATTCTTTCCTGACACATGCATTTCTCACACCCACGTTTTGAAAGGAACCTGATAGATGGCAGTAATTGGCAGACAGCATTTTCTGGTAAATATATATTACCTTACTGCCAAAAGGCTGAAGTCACAACATCCAGAACCTTTTACAATACCTACAATACAATGTTTTCTTTAGGGTAGCAAAGCAATTTTTCGGATGAGAAAATATTTTAAGTACGAATGACGGGCAAATACAGGTTGAAAAGTTTAGGGAGACAACCGCTACTTACTAAACTAGTTAAATAAAAAGTTAATGTCGACGCCAATAGCTCTGTGGTTAGTGCGCCAAAATATAGCACCAGTTTGATTTTCCTCTCGAGAGTCCTTTGCCGAACCTGCTCCCATATCTCTTCTCCTCTCTCAGTAAAAGGACTAAAGTCCCCTAAAAATATAGCTTAAAAAATTAACTAGTAAATTTAGGCACCTCTTGAATTCTATTTTAATGCCATATGTTTGCTCCTTATTTTAATTTTTGCTCTTTTATTTTATTTTTGTTCATGATATTTCATTTACATTCCATTTAATTTACATAACATTAACCTAAAATCCGTTGTAGTAACTATGCTACAATTTATTTATACAGTGATCATATTTTTCTTCATATTTGATGAGTTTTTCTATGTTGTTAGAGAAATAGAGAAATCTGTTATAAAGCAGATTTTTTTAAACTGTGCGCTTGTGGCATTCGGAAAAGTTGTAAGACTTTCGACTCGCCAGTGTAACCGGTTCTACTCGCCACGCAGGCCTCAAACCAGCGAGGAGGAGGCTAAAGACCGCAGTCTCTGGCGTCTGTCGCAAGAGCGTCTCTGTTGGTCGGGGAGTGAGGTTTTACACGCTGCACAGCTCTTCACTAGCCGGCCTACGTTAAAGATGCACCAGGAAAAAAAGAATGTGTCTCATTGTTTTGCATGAGCATTACATTTTTCTCTTTTTGAGCACAAACGACAGGAAATGTGAATGGTCCCTTACATAAACATGCACTGTGACATGGAACCACACGCCAGATATGTATATTATGATGGATTATTTGTCCAGCCATAGGTCACTTTCAAGCATATTTTCATCTAGTTACCTGGGGAGGGGCCTTCGTTTTATTCTGATATCTCTGGGTATAATAGCACAAAGGTCCCTTGGCATCTGAGTGTGAGACGAATAAGAGCTGTTAATAGTATAATGAATCCCTTCCATGATTTGCTGTTGTTGCCATGTGTCATCTGTTATCGAGCAAAGGAGGCCCTGAGGAAAGTGGCTCATTACCGATTCTCTGTACCGTCCTTGTACCTGTGTTGATCGTACGTGATTAATTACAGTCATAACATATATTAGCATAATGTGGAACAACATGGGAATTTCATGATAGTCAACCGATACTGGAATACTAAACGTCCATTTCTCACTAATACATGCGTGATGATAACATGCATCCTTTGCCACATAGAAAAATTGGTAAGAGTTAAGGATAAAAGGACAGAATTGTACAAATTGCACATGCTTTTGTTATAAAGTTTCAGCTATTTCATAGCGCTGGAACATCATGCTGTTATTATAGCATCACAACAGAGTGAACTCACAGGTACTGCAGCGATACCACAGAGGTAAACAAGATTACCATGCAGTTCCCATGGTGATAATATAGCCTGACTAAATAGGTTCGACAGGAGGACTGCAGTTTCCAACATAAAATGCTACTAGATAGCAGGATAAAGCTTAAACATGAGCGATTTGGATCCGTTAGTGTTTTGCTGTGGTTATGTATCCAACGGAAACAAATCTAGCTTCATTTCATGCTTGCAGAATAACAGAACGAATCCAAGTCATTATTATTAATCTAAACCTTGCCCCTAATTTATGAGTTACAATGTCCACATCAGCCTCGGCATTAAGATGCGGATCACATGAAGTGATAATGAAGTTGCAGATAATTTAGCGCCACATTTTCCATGTGATGATAACACTGGCCATAGTTGGACTTTGCTTTAAATGTCATGCGTTAATATGGTACAAAAATAGCACAAAATAATCTGTTTAAAACCCATTGTATGAATAGCGAAGAGATGTTATGTTATGTGTTGTGTGATGTGTGTTGTGTGATGTGTGATGTGTGTTGTGTGTTGTCTGATGTGTGTTGTGTGTTGTGTGATGTGTGTTGTGTGTTGTGTGATGTGTGTTGTGTGTTGTGTGATGTGTGTTGTGTGATTTGTGTTGTGTGATGTGTGTTGTGTGATGTGGGTTGTGTGTTTTGTGTTTTGTGTTGTGTGTTGTGTGTTGTGTGTTGTGTGTTTTGTGTTTTGTGTTTTGTGTTTTGTGTTGTGTGTTTTGTGTATTTCACTAACTATTTCACATTTTATTTGAGGGCAAGTAGTTGAATAGTTGTACATAGTTTATGTCAGTTCAACTTCTAGAAATTATTGCTGACAAAAGAAAGTGTGGTCACAGTCATCCACAAATGCATATTTACAACTACCGTACACATTAAACTAAGCATTTTGTAATTACATATTGCGTGGAGCATGTTTTGTGTTTTTACCAGACAGAGACCGTAAAACAAAAATATTCCCAACAGAACATCTGCTTAGCATCTAGCAAGAGCTTGAAAGTTTGGATACAAGCTAAACTGGTGCAAACAAGCTACACCAGCAACATTCTTTCTTACAAACTTTGATGGAAACAAAGCTCGAGCAAAATTTCTTCGTTTTTTCCCCCATTCTGTTTGTTTGTCTTCCACTCTGAATAATTTATCCACCTCAAGAGGCCAACTACAGTCATCAGTCCCTCACTGATAACAACTGTCAATTTTCTGCCGCACTGAATCTCAATTAAAATCTTCTGAAAAATTCTGCACCTGTGACTCAGCAACTTCCTCGGCTATATAAAAGTTGTGTGGAAATAAGTTACAACAGACATTCGCCTTTATTACGCCACACATTAATGGTCCCTCTGGAAGAAGTGTAGGCCTCATCTTTTTTGTGACCTATTTTCCGACAAATATCAAGCAATTAATGGATCGTGGAGGCTCGGGGAAAACCGGTCTCTGCTGCGGGCCGGCACTCTGTGTATTAATCCTGCTGGTAATAATAAGTAATGAACTGTCACAATCTATTATGACCTTCGCAATCTCCTCACCGTGAGGCCGACGATTACTGAATTGTTTGCTGTTCCTTTGGCACATCATTATGTTTAATCTAAGCATACTGTGCTAGTAAACAATGAGATGTTGCAGACTTGTGGTTGCGTTGCATGCTAATTTTAAGCACTTGTCTTATTACGCGCATATCTAAATGTACTATGCTTCCTCTCATGCTTTGACAAACAAGGTGTAATAGAGAAGCATTGCATGAAAACATCTACCTAGAGCTCCGGCAGTCACGTGACCTATTCTGCCTACACCGCCGTGTTGGCAGGCAAAGACAGCCCAGAGCGCATATGAAAGGAATTAACGTTAATACTGTCTCAAAGTTATCTAAACTGACTTTATTGTGTTTTTATATGTGGTTGTAAGCATGACGAGTTGGCTCGAAAATACTATGAAATGCAGCATCGCCTCTCACACTCCTGGTAAAAACAGTTCGATTCTGGATTTCGCTCTCACATTCTTTTATTTGGGCCTCACCTGATGTTTCCTGCAACTGATGTGGTTCTGGTATCATAGAAATTAAGTGTTGTTTTGTGCCAAGGACCTCTCTGTAAACGAGGCAGTACACTCTGCTCCAAACTTTTACCTTGAAAATGATGAGTGTGAAAGCATCGGACTGAAGCGGGACCATGCCTATTATTATCAAGTACAAATGCAGTTATTTGTTTGACAGACATTACTGTGATTTTGGACTGAAAGGGACAGTACTTCACCTTTTGTGGAACGAGTGACACCAGATGTACCATTTTTTGACTAAGAATTGGCATGTGCTACAATTTCTTTTTATGCCAGAGCTGATTGGCAAGCAATTTTCTTCTCCAAAACCAGTTGCAGCCTTTGATAATGATGGTCAACAATGGAGCCAGAAGTAGACATATTAGTCTGTGCATCAGGTTTTTGTTCAGTTAAAAGGTTTCACCAATCTTGCCTTCACATTAAAATAATTCTTAAACAGTGGGTATGTCCCAGCTGCAGAAAGAAATATCAATTCACAAAAGAAAATGTGTGGTGAGAGAGAGTATTTAAAACGTCAATCGCCCCTGCTTTGTATACCACTATCTTATTCCCTCTCATTCTCTTAGGTACAGGGTTTGTCTATCCGGCAGCTTATATAAAAAATGTATATCACAACCAACAAGAAATGTATACAAAATATATGTATTTAGCTGTCACACATCTACTGTCAGTTACATGACACAACATTTGCTCAGATATCAGAAGGGTACAACAGATTGAGAGATTTGTAAGAGCACAACATACTTTCAGCATTTTGTCAAGGTATATCAAATCATTTTCGCTGTCACATCATATTTGCTTGGATTTCACTGAAAGGGTTCACAGATCAAGAGACATTTGTAACTTCACTACATACTTTCACCACTTTGTCATGGTATGTCACATCATTCTCTGCCAATGTCAATGAAAACTTCTGCTTTGCAAAGCCTTGTATTTCTGACAGAGAGCTCCTATAACTCTTTCAGTATGTATCCTGAGAGAAGCTAAGTGTCTTGTACTCTCCAAGTCAACATGATCTAATCGTTTTTTCCCACGTGTGAATGCTGTAATCTTTAGTTCAGCCTGGCGAGTACGGATGGACTCTCGGACATTGAAACATCTGTCTGCCGAAACCAGTTCTCCGGGGAGCAAATGGTTTAAAAAATTACTTTGCTGTCATGGCAGACAAGGAGGACTCAAATGCGAGGAAATCACAGTTTATTCAAGTACTCAGGCAAACAATCCAAGGCTTGAACACAAAGTCTGAATCGCCACGGGACCATGGCGTCTGCCGGCGAGGAGTAGTCCCCAGAATAAAGTTGGACGAGAGAAGGTGGGAACACACAGGGAGACCTCTCGACCCGCAACCTCCGAGGTGGGCGAGAGGACGAGCCATTCTGGAACTGTGACTGGGTTGTCGGAGCAGTGTAGTGAGAGCGGTCCAGGACATCAGCAGGGAACTATAGAGGGGAGTGACAGGCCAGAGGAGACTACAAATGAAAATAGCTTTACGAGAAGCACTGGAGACGAGGTAAGGTTTTCAAAGCTGTGGCTATGGCTACAGCTGTGGCTGTAACTATGGCTATAACTATAACTATGGCATAGAACGTTTTAGGCTAGACTAGACCTAAGGCAGTCTGAGCTGGCACTAACATGCAACGGTCAGACACAGGAAGAGAGAAACAAAAGGGTAATGAAGAGAAAACTACTAAGTGAAAATAGGGAACCGGTGTGAAATGATTACTGGAATGAATGAGCTAAGGGGAAAATGGGCAGCAGGTGCGCGAGTGAAAACTAACAGAATCACCGGTGAGGGGAAAGCCCTAATAGGGAAACACAAGGGCGGGGTGAATGTCAAACAACGGCGAGCACGTGCTCGACAAAACATCAACACACCTCTAGTGTCAGACAGTGACCAGACAAGACAGAAGTCACAACATTTGCTCTGTGATGAAATTGTCACTCCCCATCCATTGTAAATGAAATAATAGATAAATGGCAATTAAATATGTCATTGTATGGTGTGACTTGTACGCTGAATAACACTGAGCATATCAATATCTCGAAACAATTAATAATGCATACTGAATTTTCAAAAGTACAGAGCCTAAATGCATATGGAAGAGATTTTCTGAACGATTCCCTGTCAGGCCCTGTCGTTGGCACTAGACTTATACAGCGCTGGAAAATTCTTGAAAAAGTGGTCGGATCAACACCAAAGTTATAAGCCAAAAACTAAAAAGAGACATTCAATAAAAGCTTCATTATGAGATAGGGAGCTACAACATGAAACAATGTCATCAGTAACGGATATGTTTGTAAACCTGTGAGGATATTAACCTTTTTATCATTGTTTTGTAAAGATCTCTCATACAGTGCAGTTCTATTTATTTTCCCTTTTAACATGATATTTTCAGTCCTCAGAGCTTCACATTACAGTTCCAGAGATTGGGTGTACTTCTTACAGTTTTCATTATCACATGGTGAAGCTGCTGTATCATCATTTTCTTCAGGAATAGGATCAACATTTTCAAGCTCTTTGTGGGTAATGTTCGATTCCTTCACCTGATGAGTAGTAGGATGCTTGCTGCTGTCTTGAGGGCAAACTGTTGAATGGGTTACTGCTGACTTTGCTGCTTGCTCTATTCCTTGGAATTTTCTCTCTTCTGTTGAACACATCTAACTTCTGTCATTTTCTCTTCTCCGGGGATGGTACATTGTTGAATTGGTAAAAGAGGGTTGTCATTATTTTTCCCTAAAACATTAGTAAATGAAAATGGAAACAATGTAATGAGAATTAACCTTTTAGTCAAGTTACACTTACATTTATAACTGACACTTTAATCCAAAGCGACTTAAAAGTTGTCTCCCCACAAAATCCACCACACACTTCAAGTGAAACTTAAACGTGATGGCAATGTAATCATCATAAACCATTTAAACATGTTAGCTAGCCAAGTTATATTAAAAGAACATACCTGATATGAAGTTATAGCTGCACAAACGAAAACCACTGCTTGATGGCTCCCATCTCTCTGTTTTGTTGTGTTAGCACGTTTATTGCAGTGAACCATTTTTGTAGTGTATTGGGATCCTTAGGAATACCATAAAATGATTTCCCCTTTGCTTTACCACGCCTGTTCTGGCATGCTGGCATACAGCAGCTGTCTACCATGTTGAAATCGTATTATGTCTAAACAGTCTGGTCAAAATGGCGGAGACTAGATTGCGTGACTTCAACCTCCGGATGTTTCAGATTATTAAAGGGACAGTTCAACTAAAAATGAAGATTCTGTCATAATTTTCTCACCCTCAAGTTGTTTCAAATCTTCTTTTTAAAATACTGATGAACACAGAGAAAGATATTTGGGAGAATATCTTGGCCACCTCGGACTGCAATAGAGAAAATTGCTTTATATATATATTTTTCAGTTGAACATGAAAGAAGTTATTTTGAGGAAATTAGGAAATCGAACAGTTCTGGGGCACTTTTGACTGCACTTGTCATTTTTCCTAAAATTAAAATTTTTGAGGTGAACTATACCTTTAAGTTATATGACATAATAATAAGTAAATATACAACGTTGTTTCTTTTAATAGAAAAATATTGGTTTTAAGTTAATATGTTTTTAAATCTATTTTGTAATTCACAGTACTTTATGCTAATGTTATTATTCAATAAAGATATTAAAGTGATAGTTCACCAGCCATCATTAATTCACCTGTTATCATTTCAATCCTGTATGACTTTCTTTCTTCCACAGAACATACAAAAAAAGATATTTTTAATAATGTTGTTAAATGGTGTTAAGTGAATGGATCGAGTGCTGTTTGGTTACCAGCTCTCTTTAAAATATATTATTTTGTGACTGCGGAAGACAGTCATACAGGTTTGAAATGATAAAGTGTAAGTTGATGATGGCAGAATTTTCATTTTTGGGTAAACTGTGACTAAGTATTTTGAAATATATTGTTTTATTGATGTTTATTTGAAGTTTACTGATTTGAATCGGTTTAATTTAAATCTAAACTTTAACAAACTTAAAATCTTCTAAAGACTTCCAGACGCTTAAAAAGTTGACTGGCACATCTAAGGCTTTCTTTGCAATCCATGCAATCAGAATTCCAAACATACAGTTTGGGTTTCTGATTTGATCTGTATTATATTGAATCTCTTCAAGTTGAACAGAAAAGAGGTTGATCTTTCCCCTCTTTTCCATCTGTTACCATGCCATTTCTGTCCAGCAGTGAAATTGTATGTAGCAAAAGAATCCCTGAAGGGTACTGATGCTATTGGCTTTTAAAAATCTAGTTGCTATTGATCTGACTGAAGCGTCCTGGTGGTGCAAATTACTACCAGACTTCGAATAATAAAACTGCTGCTTATCGAATGTAATCTAAAGTCGAGGACAACATTTAAACCATATACAGAAGTCAAAAGTAATGATCCACTTAAAATATTTTCCTGTTCTTCTTTAATATGATATCTGTTCGCTGTTCTAGTTAAATTGCACAATGCCCTGTTAATTTCACATGTGCAGGGTGCATAATTTTAATGATGCTCAATTTGCTATGCCAACACGTAGTCTAGCAAGCTAAAATTAAAATGTGTTAGGACAGGTGGGAGGCTTTAACAGAGGGATTATGAAAGAGAAACAGGGCAGTTCATTGAGAAATCTGCATATGTGTCTTTCCTCACTGGTATCATCAGAATAATGATTTCTCTTGTGAATTTGTATTCCATTTTTTTGAGTGATCTGTATTTTGCTTCAGAAATCGACGTGTAATTTATACATTCTCAGATTTCCTTGTGTTATATGCAGGGTTGGATTTATACCTCCTCCAGCCTTTTAATGGCTGGAATGACCAGATGTTTTTTTAGACAATAATACAGACTGTCACAATTTTTCAGTTGTATTTACAGTGTATGTGAAGCAAAATGTGTAGCATGCATTGCGAATTATAAGGATAGATACAGTTCACAGTTATTTAGTGTACGTTTTTTTTTTTAATAGTAGAGATGTGGTTGACCGGACCGCATTGGGAAGAACGTTCCAACAGGAAGGAGTTGTGAAGGAGAATGAGCGGGAAAGGGATTTAGTGCCCTTATGAGAAGGTTTTACAAGATGCCGCTCATTTGCTGAACGCATGGGTTCTTGATGGGGTGTAGGAATGTAGTAGGGTGTGAAAGTATGCCGGCGCAGATCCAGTGATAGTCCTGTATGCAAACATCAGCGACTAGAATCTGATCCGGGCTTCAACCAGTAGCCAGTGGAGAGAGATGAAAAGTGGTGTCACATGAGCCCTTTTGGGCTGTTGGAAGATGAGGCGTGCTGCGTTTTGAACCAGCTAATGTGGTTTGATAGCCTTTGCAGGAAGACCAGCAAAGAGAGCATTGCAGTAGGCCAACCTTAAGATTACCAGGGCCTGGACAAGGATTGTGCCGCATGCTCAGTAAGGTAGGTTCTAACCTTGCGAATGTTAAATAAGGCATATCGGCATGATCGCGTTGTCTTTGCAATGTGATAATTGAAGGACAGCTGTTCATAAAATATGACTTCGAGGTTCCTGGCTGATTCGGAGGGAGTGATAGTGGAATTGCCAAGCTGGATGGTGAGTATCTATGTAAAGATTAGAATGTCTTCGTTCGGGTTCATATACAGAACTCTCCATAGCGGTTAGCCACAAGACAGCAAACAAACCATGCTTCATCTTAGCAACGGCCTGCTACAGCAGCTCTGATGAAAAACTTTGGAAAGAGATTTTCTCAATATTTAGATTTTTTGCACCACATATCTTTAAATAGTGGTGTCTCGGCCAAATATAGTCCTATCCTGATAAACCACACATCAATGGAAAGCTGATGTATTCAGCTTCCATATGATGCACACACACAAACACACACAGTCTAATCTATCCACCCCATCTAACTGCCAATCATGGTAAATTTCTTACGACCGAAGACTCCAGTTGAACATCCACAGTGTTCTCTTCCCTCCCCAGAAGTTACCGAAGACCTCTGGAACGCTCTCTGCTCAGGCATTCAGTCAGTATCCATGGTGAAGCTTTTGCTGGAAACGTCTGAGAAATATGTTCACTCGTAGGGACGTTTATTAGCCATTATCAGTGAAGATAATTACTCTGATGCCCGACTGTAAGCGGCAAGGATATATTAGCTGTGGTACGCTTGACTCTGCGAATGACAAAAATAATGTCTCAAAGGTCACATTTATCGATCCAGTCTACTTTCTGCTTCAAAATGAATTGTAACAAGCTTTGGCAATTTACTAAAAGCTGCAAAAGAGCCATGTAATTCATTTGCGTCTGTTTTCTTTCCATTCAATCATCCTGGACCTTATCTTGTGTGGCGAAATGCAAAGTTATTTGTACAAAGCAATTATTTAACATTATTTATTATAGAAGGGCTCGTACTTTACAAATGATTCATGTCAGTGAGATCCTATGCAAAATATGTTTAATATTTCAAAGAAATTGGTACACACTAGCAAAGGATTTGTGTATTTTTTAAGGCGGCATCAGTCAAAAGTGCCTTTGCAAAATTGAGAGCAAATGGAAATGCGTTTGTAATTGCATAAATCATTTAAACAAATTAAACTTACAACGCATTAGAACGTATTTATTTTATCATTAATGAAAAGCTTACTTAAAATGATAAAAGCAGTCTCTGTGTTATCTCTCCTTAAAATGCAGTGTTCATTCAGCTCAGCCCAAATGTTCTCCACAGAAATGATGCTGATCCAATGTAATCTCATTTACTTTCATCTATAAACTGTACAAAATGATAATGTCTCGTTAATTAAATATTTCCTCAAACATTTTTTATTTCTCTGTGGTTGTTTATTGTACAGGAAAATGTTTAACTTTTATCAATACTTGTATATGTTTTCATTGTCAATGCATCCCTATTGTTCCTTTCAGCATCTATCCAAACTTTCAATACCTGCGAGAGCTTATGAGATTGCATAGGCTGAGCGCATCTATTTACACCTTAAATCCCCCAAAAAACCTTAACCCTCGGGCCAAAGGTGCCAAATCCTGCTAATCTCCCACTCCTCAATTTTGACCGCAAAATCAATAGCTGAATTATGTTTCCAGAAAAACCTAATGCAAATGACTGACCCAGTCACATCCAGCTACCCATTTAACATTTTCAATTTGCCAAACTTTTTTCTGTGACACTACGGCTAATTTACTCAGCACATCCAATTATAAGCAAATGTTGAGCTGCCAATGTCATAGCGTCCCTGCAGAACGCGTCGAAGATCGACAACAGCAAATCGCTTCCAGCTCAAATGTACCGACTTGTTATTTCGACATGAAACACCTATAAGCGCTTTGAAGGATCAGTGTCTCTGCGGCGTACCGTGGTGCTATGGTTTCCCGCTGTAATGATCCCTCATTAGGTAGCAACCTTTAGGCATACGAGACCTTCCCTGCGCTCAGATGTCAGGTGGCTGATGGTGCACTTGCTCCGCTGTTATAATAATTTACTCGCTGACAATTGTAAAACAGCAGCTTGTTCTTTTTGAACTGGAGCAATTGCCCTTGACGCACATGTTATGCTGACTGATCTTCTGTGTTGATCTTGTGTGGCTGACACAGCTAGATGTAGCTTGAGGACAATGGGTTTTGAATTGACTATAATGGTATGATATTTGGCACAGGGTCACTTTAGAAGACACAAGTAATATTGCCTTTATCATTACGATTACTCTATATGTATGGATGTGCAAAGGCTCAGTGAGGGTATTTATTTGTTTGTGCTATTTTTGTTATACAAGAAGTATGCATGTCACTTTCTGGAGAATGATGTCATTTAAAGGCGCAACAAATACGAATTCTGCATTAAACTATCTAAACACCAATAGCATAACGTAATATATGTTTCACTTGTGTACGTTAGACTTCAACAAAGGATCGCAAAAGCACTGCATACAGTCAAGGCACAACCGTGAGTCTCAAAAAAGTGGTGGCAGTAGTGGTAGCACCTCAAGCCCTTGCTGTGTTTATCAAGTCACTTTGTTGGCTTATGTTACAATGTAATGGTTACAAAACTTTATTTTATTATGTCATCCATGAACATGATTTATGAGTCTAGCAGAATTGATTTCAATCGGCAGTGGAGGACTACGACTGCCATCATTTCATGCTCTTCCACAACATTATCAAGCTACGACTTTTTGCAACTTCTACCTGGGAAAATGACATATTGTGCCTTTACTTTAAGGAATTACTTATGTTAACGTAAGGAATCTCTTATGTTAACGAAATAAATAAATTAAAACGCGGGCCATATAAAAAAACATATAGGCCTAAAGGCATTCATCAGACGCTATCAATTTAAGTAAAAAATTCAAGAAGTGCTATACAATGTTACAAAGCTAGTTCCCTAGAGATAACTGATAGAGAGATAACCGCAGACTTGTTGGAAGGAGAGAGTATAATATTTGTTTTTTAGTTACAGATTGAATTTTATTCTATATGTCCTGTAAGGAACGTGGTAAGGAGAACCCAAGTGCAGGCAGCAAAACAGGGATGAAGGGGTTAACAAGGACTTTAATAAACAATGAAACAGGAACAAAACAAAAACCCACGAGGGGGTAACTAGACAGTACACAATAACTAACACGTTAAACTGAAAACTAAACACTCAACAAGAACTCAACTGAACTTAAATGTCAGGTCAGGACAAGGCTTACAAGACACTAGACCAGGCTTCTACAACAGGGTTACAAGTACAAGTATAACGAACGAGCCCAAGACAATAGACATGAGGGCATCTTATAGGAAAACTAACAAAGGAGATAACAATGGGCAGGTGTGGGTAATGAGACACAGGAGGAAAGCAATACTAGGAACGAGAGGGGCGGGGCCAATGACGAGACTGGAGAGAACACATATTATGTCCTGATTGACCAAAATATGTTTCTCTCCACATAAAACACGTGGGTCTGTCATGATTCTGCCCCTAGACCAGAAAACCAAGACAAGATTATGCAGAATCATGACATGTCCAGTCAAGGGATCATGGAAGAACGGTTGACAATTCCTTAAACATTGAATGCTGGATAGATTGGACTGTAGAATGGTTGCATTTGTAACCTCACATTCATCGAGTTGAACCGTTGTATAAAGGCTTAATAGTTTGATCTCTGTACCCAATGTTCCATTCCACATACAAT
Organism: Barbatula barbatula; assembly: GCF_947034865.1. NCBI lineage: Eukaryota > Metazoa > Chordata > Actinopteri > Cypriniformes > Nemacheilidae > Barbatula > Barbatula barbatula. The sequence goes on from NC_136786.1 coordinate 8,948,046, forward strand.
ATTGCTATTGCAATGTTGACAATAGCCCTTCTTCCGAGCTTATATCTGTAGAGGGTTCGAGTGCTCTGTTGACCTTGTTCTCCGAGGCCTCTCTGTATACCCATCTGTTCACTGAGACAGGTTGATTCTTAAGATTGGAGATTTTTTAAACTGAAATCGCAAAGTGGACAATATACAATGTCGTCACCATTGTCTCCTTGAGCTTTGTCAAACATTACCAATACCACAAAGCAAGTGTCCTTGATCCTAAACCTCAACCCCATGTCAATAGCCGAAGTCTTCAATACCACAGACAATATATCAGTCTATGAAAGCACAATGTTGGAAATGAATATTGCGGGGCAGAGATGAAAATGTCCACTGCAAGCATATGATTTGAATGCAAGTGGTTTTATGTGACAAATCCCTTTGTGTTGCGAGTATATCGAGCGTCACAGAGGTCAGATCTTATAGCATTCTTGCATTATTCAGTCTACCAACATTAAGCCGGTTTCGGTGTCTAATTTTCTCTCCTGTGTGTCCTCCGTCTTCATTTTTCAAAGGTGCAACGTGTAGAACATTGAAAATAGCAGTCAGTACTTTGTGGTTTGTCCATGGTGCGGTGAGATCATTGATACAATTGTCTTCTTGTCCTTTTGCGGTATCAGTAATGCTTTCCGTGGGCCATAGAGCCCGGTCTCGATAGCTGGTGAGGCGGCACCCAGCACGGCAATGATCCTCCTGACTCATGGTGCGTGTATAAATTATTTCTTTTAATCTACTAAAGCTGCTGTGGGAATGAGCAGAATCACTAATTCTCTCTCATTATAAATCAAGTGACTGCTGTAGAAAGGGTCAGACTGGCTCAGATGCCCTTATAGCTCTTCATTCTGCTGCCAGCCCAACCACACAGACACATCTGTCTCGTTGTCCTTTTTACCTTTTCCTTTTGCTTTAACATTTGTGATTTATAGAATTTATAGAAGTGCCTAAGTGTGGTAAAGTGCTTTAAAAAATGCTAAATGAGTCTACAAATACAACAATAGTACTGAAATAAGTTCAAGTGTATTTGATAGTAAAGAAGTAATTTTAAAAACTGTGAGTTCAGATGTACAGGTCATAAAGATGGGGCTATACTGCAAACCAGAATGTGCATTTAAAAGTTCCTTATGGTATAGCTTTCATATGAATCAATATACACAACTCAAACATTCCATAAGTTTGCTCTCTCTTTGGCTTATACATCCACTATTTCCATCACCCATCTGTGCTTTAATAAATGTGAAACCCATATCTACTGTCTGGTGAAAAAAACTTTTTTAAACTCCAAAACAACTTATTTCCATCACCCATGTCTTTACTGTGTAAATTGGCTTTACACAGCACTGCATGTTTTTTCAAAAAAACTAATTCTGTTCTCAATGTTGTGTAATCCAAAAAGACACAAAATGGAAGGCCAGTTAATTAAAAATAAAGAAAGGGAGTTTTGACTAACATAGTTTGAATAGTATAGCCACTATACATTTTTCTTGTGTCATAATGCATAATTGTGTTAACAATTAACACAATGTCATGGTAACAGCAAATTACATGGAGGAAACTGTAGAAATTGGAAAGTCTATGACAATGCTGAAAAGAAACCGTGAAAATTTTAATTAAAGTGTCTAGGTTACAATACAAACATAATGACAAAACAGATGTGGAAACACTGTCAAACTAAAGTAAAATGGGAAGGCAAAAAATGATCTAAGCCTTACATTTCCTGTGGCTGTACTGACATTTTTCAACCCACACAGATCAGATCTGTGGCTAGGTCTGCAGTTCAGGGCACAAAGAAGCCAACTTGGGCGTATTTTCTAACAGGGATGGAAGTGTCTAAACAGAGCGGTCTGAAAGACCAGCTGTCCAAACAGATCTAAAGGAGAGGAAAACATTTCAGGACCTTGGACAGCGTCCTAACCAACTATCACACAGAGCAGATGGGCCAAAAATGGCCTGTGAAGTTTATCTATACTCAACATTAAACTTTAGGAATAAGTTAAATAAAGACATTTTGAGGTTGTGCTGCCAATCACTTGAAAATGGAAATTTTCATTTAAAAAAAAAAAAATACAATACATCATGAGTAATTAATGAATAATTTAATAACTTTAGTATTATCAATAGTAATAATTGAACTGCTTGTCAAAGTTTATGCCTTGTTTTGTAATTCTAATTGTTGGAAACACTATAGAAGGACGCGGTCAGATATTGGCATTTTGTGCCTAAAACTAATTACTTTATACTACCTTTTACATTTTTTTATTAAATGGCTAGCAGGCTCCAGATTTTAACAGAATTACTATTAAAAGTGCCAGCAAGCATTTGTTTTACACTGTGAAAGGGCAATTTCCGCATTATGGATGTGACATCTGTTGTCAAAAACTGAAATATAAACCCTCATAAATTAATACATTTCATGCCCACATATAGATGTGACAAAAATGACACATTTTTGAGAGACTGCATATTTTGTATAGAAGCTTCGTGAGTTAAAATGTACAAACCAGCAGCAGTAATACCCAACAAATGGAGAAGGGATGCCTCTTCATAGAACATAAAATATAAAACAAAGAATTTCATGTGCATGTGCCTATTTATGGAAGTGGCAATTCTGAAAGGAGCACTTACCCAACAATGGAAAATCATGCTTTTTGGGTTCAAACCACCAAATATTGACATCTTACCTATCATTATGGCGAAGATCTTTGGTAAAACACTTTTTCTCATGGTAAGGTTGACATTTGCATTGGAATCTCCCAAAAGGCCTATATAAAATCAACAAGAAATGCACACACACATTTAAAGCATGATTACACAACTTCTGCCTGAGCAACCTTTATAACGGGTAAAATAACTTCTTGTTTCAAATATTCGCTCATTACCTGAAAAGAGAAAAATTGTTTCCCATGGTTATTTTCACAATACATAATCACTCATTGTTCTGCCACAGTGCAGACAGCGTGAGCGTTAACGCCTGACTGAACTCATGGCTTTGTCTCGAGAATTTTCTCATCTTGCGCATCCGTGTCATTACAGCGCTCAACCCGAATCAGCGCTACCAAGTGTGAGAGGATGTTAAATAGCTATCTGTCTTTCTCGCTACTTCGCGGGACCGCTGTGACACTCTCCTATTCACACTCCTGGCATTTAGCGTTCGGCCGTCTCTTACCCACCACTTTCATTTCCATTTACCCTGCCATGTGTGCCTTTGCGTGCTTCCACGTAGCGCAGGCGAAAAGAAGGGTGAAGTGAGCGACCGTAAATAATCTTCTGCATGTGATAATTGTGAGGTGCAAGCCATTAGTTTTAACATTCCGCTGCATCAGAAGACCACTGAAGAGGCTACTATTCAAAGGCATGTATTAGTTAAGTAATGGCTTGTCTCTGAGGGTTTTTAGTATTTTTTTATTCGCCTTGGGTTATCTGCTAGAATGTGCTTTTAATCGTTGCAAAAAGCAAAAGGCAGAGGAGCACAAAGTGACAAAGTGTTTAACTTCATTAGTGACTTATCGCTATTGGTTTTAAGCAATGTTCAAAGCTCTGATTGGAGGATGAAGAATCTATCGAGCTGCAGATTTACCGAGCTGTCAGTCACAGCACTTACGATGCAAATAGGCCCTTTTCACATGACGTCACGCATCTTCCGTTCTGCCGCGTAGCAGAGTAGCCTTACTTCCACTAGGGCCTCAGAATGGAGTTAACCAAGTCCCTTGCACAGCTGCCACAAATACGGCTAAATGACAAGTCGCTAACGAAAGATCAAAAGCTAGATAAAGGATGCATATTCTTTGTTGAACGGTACCTGTTTAATTTTAAAGGTAAGTGTTTTCTTTTCTTTTCACGTTAGCAAAGGTGCTAGGATAAGTACTCGAATAAGTGTTCTGTCATTCAATAACGTTACGAAATATTACTGTCGTAACGTCATTCAATAACGTTACGAAAATATACTGAACACAATAATAATCTTTCCAATGTCTTGACCACTCATATTTTTAGTCACTGTTGATAAATTCTAGTGCGACGGCAAAACGGAAGTTCTTCTTCTATTTTTGCAAAACGGAAGTTATGATACACTGCTTTGCGAAAAGGGGAAAGTTGAATGACGTCATTGTGAAAAGGTTAGTGTGGAGACATGCCCTATATGCCCTTAAGAAAAAACATCAAACCTGCCATTTTGCAACACCAAAATGTGTGTGGTGTTCAGGTTTGTTGGACCCATTTTACCAAAAAATTATGTCATTTTTTTCAACCTCAATGAGTAAAGGGGGAAGACTGGTCAAATTAAACAAGGCTTGATAAGGTCACTAACCTAGTATCAAATGTTTTTTTAGCTCGACTCTCTTTAAAAGAATGTTTCCTGGTTGCTGCTCGCATACGCACAATGGTTGGCAGTATTAATTTCTCTGATGAAAAAGCTATTTGTCAACATCATGTTTTCACTAGGGAAACAGACCGAGTACGAGTAGTGATATTTTTTTCCTCGCCAATACCAATGCCTGTACCTTTTCAAAACATAGTGAGACTAATAAAAATAGAAAAGCTCCAACAACAACTCCAACTAAAACACATTAAGGAAAAAAAATATTGTAGGTGCTTTTCAAAAACTTTCAAAGCAGATTTCACAACAAATTTCAGTTAGTTTTGTCTGTTATGTTTAAATGAGATATCGTTTTTTTCAGGGGCGTAGCACAGAATCTCGGGCCCTGTGCAAAGGCAATGCGTGGGGCCCCTCCATGCTATATAGCATATATTTATATATATATATATATATATATATATATAGTATATATAAAAAGTAAATTGTTATATTTATTTATAATACAGCACTGCATTTAATTTCTGTGTGAATTGGGATATACCTAAATATCAATAGATCAATAGACAGAATTGACAGTTGAAGAAATTTTTTTATGACTGCACTGCACAGTGTCTCACAATTCAAATAAAATAATGTATTTTATGTTACCCATAGTAACGTGTGTAGTGTAAGAATAGCGTAGTAGCCTACTGCAAAACATTGTTTTGCATTGTTTTCAAGTGATTGTTTTAAAGTTAGAAGCGTGCCCTATATATTCAATTCCAACTATTTTTGGGTTGTCTGCTGAATATAACTCTCACAGTCTTCTGCCAAATTTTTTGAAAGCTAAGAACAGTTCATTTAGACCACCAGAGATCGATTTCAATCATTTAAGCAGGCTTCCCAAAATACTTCTGAGACAAATACTAAAAACACACTTCTCAAATATCTGATCAAGCACTAGCTGTCAAGTGTATGTACTTCATCTACCTGTCGATGGGACTATCCATCATCTGCTGTAAGCGGCGTCAGTGAACGGAACACAGACTGTGAGGTGTGAGCGGGAAATGTAAAACTCGGAGAGGAATACACAGAACAGAAGGCTTTTATCAGGGATGTGAGTTCATTCCACTTCACTCATACAGCCTATCATGCAGTTCGCTGTTGCATGAGTGCTGTGCTCGTGTGAGGCATTTACACAGACGTCTGCAGAAGCCTCTGAAGTTGCCCAGGCGTGCATTATAGGTGCACAATTGTAAAATAATAAAGTGCAGCAGCTAGAGTCTAGAACATTTGACTGCATAACATCAATTTGATCATCCCTACACTAGCTACACATTAAGTACCGTAAAGACTATAAAGTACACTTATAGAGCATTAAACGATTTAGCTCCCGCTTATTTAACAGAGGTTTTATCATGATACAACCCATCACACTCTCTATGATCACAAAACTCATAACTTGTCATAGTACCTACTAAATCCACCAAAGGGGTTGAGCTTTCTCATATGCAGCACGTAAACTCTAGAATAGCCTTCCTGATACTATTCGACGGTCAGACCAAACTCCCAATATTTTTTTTATATTAATAACACATTTTTTCAGCAAAGCATACATATGAAGCATACCAGTATTATCGCTTGTTTATAAGTAAATAAACAGCAGCTACACGAATTGTTCTCGCTCTGCACTCCTCCCCTACCTCGGGATACCCATCCCAAGGTAACCACAGATTATGCCGGCTCAAGTAGGACCACCTGGAACCTGTGGATTGAATGAGCATCGGGATAACCATCCAGAGAAAATTGCACACACCAGCACCAGCAGATCGTCACGTCATGTGCCATCCTCATGCGAGAACTAGTGGACTTCATGTGTGCCATCCTCCTGCAAGATCCTGTGAATTTAAGGGATCATCCCAGCCCAGGCAATCTCCGTCAACAATCACGATCAAAGATGGACCCTTGATATTTTAATCCTAATACAAATTTTTGTTTATTTTTTGTTAATTTCATTGGTTAAATGTACTGAACGAACACAACCTTCACTGAACGAGTCAATTGATTCGAGATGAGATTGAATCAACTAGTACACGTCCTTCATGTTCTAATATTCAATGTGTTGCAACAATGCATATCCTGTAGATATTTTGTGAATAATGAAGGTAATGAAGGTAAATTGTCAAAACACTAAAATCTTTGAATGGAACATTTAATTACACTAAGTAACTTAGTTTAACCAGTAGGATTAAATATAATGTAGATTTAGTCTACCTTTTTAATATTTCGTACTGAAGCTAAGCAGGGCCTGGTCAGTACTTGAATGGGACCTCCTGTGAAAGCTAGGTTGCTGTTGGAAGAAGTGTTAGTGAGACCAGCAGGGGATGCTCACCCTGTGGTCTGTATGGGTCCTTATGCCCCAGTGTAGTAATGGGGACAGTGTACTGTAAAAAGCACCGTCCTTCGGATGAGACGTTAAACCAAGGTCCTGACTCCCTGTGTTCAATAAAGATCCCATGGCACAAAGATTAGGGGGTTAACCTTGGTGTCCTGGCCAGATTCCCTCCACTGGCCCTTGTCAAAAATGGCCTCCTAATAATCCCCACCCTCTGAATTGGCTCTATATCTCTCTCCACCTATAACTGATGCGCTGTGAGCGCACTGGCGCCGTTGTAATGGGGTTGCCGTCGTATCATCCAGGTGGATGCTGCACACTGGTTGTGCTTGTGGAGAATCCCCCCTCGTATTATTGTAAAGCACTTTAGTCGTACAGCACTACACAAGAAACCACTATATAAATGCTTCATCCATCCAACATGAAGACATTTGTACAGTACAAACATGTGCCCATACATGTTTTAAAGCATGAAAGAATGATGTCAACTGACTTGACTGCACTTACATTTAAATGACAGGCTGCACTGTAACTTTGAGGTATGTCTGCATCTGTTTTCAATCCTTTCAGATACCGAAACCTTTGAAATGCCTTGCAAATATTAATTCTTGTTTTCGCCCGAGTCCTCACATTCCCTTTTTATTTAGAAACTCTCATCAGTTTGTAGTTTCTTGGTTTTCACCACTGATGAATTCCCAGATGTCAGCGCTGCTTGGCGTTTAATAGTAAAAGTACTAAACGTCGCCATAAATTATATAAGAAGTTTCCAAGAAAATTGTCCTGTATACAATCCTACCCAGCAGTTGTGAGGACAGGCTACAAACCACATGTCATTGCAGCATCCACACGCGGGCTAGCAGCCGAATCCTCTTAGTTCTGTTTACAAATGTGGTGAAATGACGCATAGACGAAAGACACCAAATTAATATTTCCGAAGAAACACGACCGAACAAGGAAAATTACAAACCTTCATTACAAGCTTTCCATAGTGAATCCAGCAAGGTTAATAACATAGTTTAAAACACCGTTCTTTCATGTACATGCTCAATAATTGGTTTGAAGAAATGAATTAATGAATGAGTCAATCAATCAATTGATCAATAAGAATGCCAACCTGCCTGGTCAAAAAAACACAACATAACCATATGACATATATATTCTGTACATTTCACACTGATCAGGGCAAATGAGCACCGACCGACGTGTTTAATAATCATACAAGCAGGATCTAATGCCTCTCGTGAACATGAAGCGCTCACCCCTGAGGACTAAAGCAAACCAAATGATGAAGCGCCCACCAGTGTAGTTTGTTCACTGTTTTCTGATGTAATGGAAACTTGGCCTTGATGCCTGTAGATGAGTCATGCAGGGTCGAGTCATCACTTTCCACCTTTACATTAACTGAAGGGTCACTAAAACACTGACTTTTAGCAAAACACTTACAGTTTTAGCAGGCAGCCAGTAGGTGTGTTATATTAAGTGCTTATCACCACACATTACATTCTCACTGCGTGCTTTATGGGTGTAAGCTGATGAAACGATTAGGAAGGATTGTTATGAGTTCGCGCCATGACTCTTCAAATCCTTAGCGAAAAAGAAAAAGTAACACATTTAAGATGCAGAAGGTAGACGCGTCTGATGGCTGAAACAAAACAGTATTGAAGGGTAGTATCTTTATGATTGATAATCATCCCTTCGTTCTTTCTTTCCGTTTCTTTTTTGTTTTTTTTCTCCCCCTTTCATATGTCTTTCTTTCCATTTCTTTTCTTCTTTTCTCCTCCTTTCATACGTCTTTCTTTCTTTTTCTTTCTTTCATTCTTTCTTTCTTTCTTTCTTCTTTTCTTCCTTCATTCTTTATTTCCATTTTTCATTTCTTTAATTCTGGGTCTGTGCCACGGGCTGCAGACAAGGCGGAAAAGACAGACCACTTGAGGATATAGAGTCGTCTTGTCGACAGAGCTCTTGCCTGAGAGATAGTGTTCATGACACCCTTGGGGAGGCCCATAGGCTCGAGAGACTAGGTGCAGAGCCCACAGTTGGGGCTGGGGTTGCCAAGTCACAGAGGTGGGGGACTCGAGTCACATGACTTGACTCGGGTCTGACTAGAGTCACAATTTTCAGGACTTGCCACTTGCTTGATTGATGTAAGAAAATGACTTGACTTAACTTTGACTTGAGATCATGTGACTTGACTTAAAAGTGGAAGACTCGACAAAAATAAAGTAATAACATTTATTTTAAAAATAATTATGCAGAGTATGCTTCGCAAGAATATCTGACACGACAACCACAACGTCAAATTTCATCCGACATTTCAGGAACCACATGGAAAGGTAAGAAAGTAATTTCTTTATAGTCAATGTAATAAAACGATTACTAATGTAATGAATTAATCATTTCAGTTTGTCATAATTTGGCCTTGGTTGTTTTTATTATTAGAAATTGTGATCATAGATCATCACTGATAGGCCTACGTCTCATCATAAGTAGATGTATTAGCGGGGAATTTTGCTATAACAGTGCTGACATGGATGCGCCGGTACGAGCCCTTGCACTTAAAAAACTCTTTAAAAACATTCGGATCTGTTAAGTGTCTACAACTTTGTGTGTACACTCAAAATAACAACAGAACGTTTAGTGCTGTAAAATAATGAACCCAGTTCAAACAGAAAACAAATTATCTCAGATTGCATATTGCGTATGAAACCTGCATATTGCGCGTCCACCGCGGAGATGATGATTAAGCATAGTAATTTTATCACTGGGCTATATTAACATACATTTTATTTAGATGGGGTTTATTTAGAAGTCAATACAATGATCAGAGTTTCCCCTCACTAGATGTTAATTCCCCATACTGTGCCCTATAATGGACGGCACAAGTATTACAGCATCATATACCTGTATATAAAACATATAATAGGTAGATTTTCTGTCACAATTTGCAAGATCGTAAGGAAATTGTGAAGGGCCAGCCACACTGCCACACTGCCTGCATCTCTTGGCAGTTGATTTGTAGGCTTCTTTCCTGATCCGACCAGTAGCAGAAGGCCGGCATGCCATCGCATAGAGCTCCCCAAACTGTGTTGGAGGCATCTGTCATGACCACCTTTCGTCTGCATGTCGTGCCCAGGGGGGGATCCTTCTGGGGAGCTGAGGTAGTTAAGCAAATTCGATCCACCCAGACACGTATGCGTCCGAGACGCCAAACGTGTTTTGGAACTCTAGGTTTCAGCCAGCACCTTTAATATTAAAATATACTTTTAATGTTTTAATGTAACTAAATCGTTATTATAAAATGGTCAGGACTGGTCCTTGATTCTGATTGGCTCAGCCAGGTTCTAGGCCGTTACAAAATACACCGATTTATAATCAGTTTATTTACTTTATTTTATGAAACATTGCTACCGTGTGGAATGACCGTTTTATAATTGCAATAAGCTCGGCGAAGCATTGGGTTACAGTGCAATTTATACAAGCTAAGGGGGTTTTACACAATGCCCTTAGCTGTTATAAAATGCACTGTAACCCACTGCTTCGCAGGGCTTATTGCTCTAGTAACATTAATGCTGAATACCTTTAATGTAAGTAAATCCAGACGTTACTTTCGGGTTTGTGGTGGAAAATGTATCCCACTTCCGAGGTGTGTTAAACGCAGTATTAAAACTACGTGATAATGTCATGAATATGTAAATTAGCATGTGACGTCATCAAGTGAACACTGCACTGTCATATAATTCTTCAAATACATAAAATAACACTTTCTGTTTCTCGGCATAATGTTTTTTCAGAAATATATACCTATGCATGTCATCGTGTGCAGACTTGTCACAAGCCGAATGTGTGAATATAAAAGAATAAATGAACATGTAATTGAAATAGTTTTAAATAATGCATTTAATAACCCCAACCTTTAGAAAGGTAGCTTGTAAAACTTTAGCAGATTCAAAAGCATAGTGCACTAATGTCCATTTTCCACTTGCAAGACAATTCTATAGGATTTGAACAACTTTAAAGAAGGTTACATTTTTATACAGACACACAGTTATATGGCTGCGTATGATGAATGATGAAATGAGGATGTTGAAGATTCCATTAGAGTTATTAGAAAAGTACCAGTAGTAACTGATGTCTTTTATGATTCTTTTAACGTCCACTTCATCTTTTTACCCCTATATACATGTTCTGGAGATATAACCCATTGTTATTATAGGCATGCATCCAGGTAATCAAAGGAAAGGATTGCACGCAAGGATATTTATTTTATTCACAGGGTTTCACTGTAATTAAAACCCAATGAGGTTATGCTTGATTCAGAAGCATTCATTTCCTTGCAAACTTTGTTCATTATTTTCCCTTTCTTTTGAGTTGTCAAGGCCATTTATGACCAGCTTCAATAGAACTGCACATTCAGTACATTTTTAGACTTTTAGTCTCAAATCTCATTCCATCAAAAGCAATGTAATCAGTATGCAGGTTTTACTCCATCATTATCTCAAACATCACGTGGATGTATAGAGCTTCACGGTCTTTAGCATTTCTGCATTTAAATTTGTCTGAAGCGCTGCAACAGCTGTTTGATTTTGTGCATGTTTCTTATCACGGGTTTAATGTGCTGTGACGGATAATGCAAATGTCAATGATGTCTCTTCAGCGCGTAATTGCTGATTTATGCTTTAATCACACCCTGTTCCCGTTATACCATGCGCTTTCATGCGAAGATAAAGGCACCCAGATAGAACGGATCAAGTCATAGTCGACTGTCTCTGAAGTGCCTTTCTGCCTGAAAGCTCATCTAATATTGCTCACACACTTTCAGCATTCACTATAAAAATAGTAAAGCTATGAATTAATACAGAAGACCTGGCACTCTGGTCTGATGTTCCACTATATGGAGTCAGGTGACCTCAAAAAGCATATCAAAGAATCGGTATTCACGCTCTCATTCAAATAATTCTGCTAATAATTAGGTGATAAATTGGCGCTGCTGGGTCTATTGAAATTCTACTTCCTTTTTACAATGCTGCACCTAAGTTGCCATGGCAATGGTGCTCAATGGAAGTGAAGTGCGGCGTTACAGCTGCGAGATCTGATACAGGCATTGTGAAAGAGACCCAGATAATTGAGGTTTGGAAGAAGAAACAGTTTTTGTCGAACCTGATTGTTTTCCTGTGGCATTTCAACATCCCCAGTTTCGCTTATCATTGATCTGTATGGAAAATCAAATTTCATATCGCCCGCAGGTATTTCCTCGACTTTGGTTCAGACGCAACCATCTCTCTAAAAATGAAAGAACATGTGTATTACAGCTGGAACACCACAGATTCGCAAATCTTAATAATATCGTACACTGTGACCTTTTAGAAGATTTACTTTCTGAAACATACATTCACATGCTCACCAGTACATTTAGTTTGCATATTAATAATGTCTATTAGCATCATATGTGCAGTACAAGACTGCATCATTTCCACTTTTTTTCAATACACTGTACATTACGTGTTGAGTTTAGTAACATGCTGGGATGTAAATTATATTGTAAACATTTTTTTAATAAAATAACCTAATTTGGTGTAATTTGTGTATAATTTATATAATGCATTTACATACCATACATGTTCACATGGTTTGCGTCATTATTTCTTTAGGAAGTAATTTGTTCAAGCAATGGCTTGTGTTTAATGGTGGATTTTCATATTTTCACATTAAAAGAAATCCTAGAAAGGAGTAATATCATTTTGGGGTTGGGTTTAATTTCAAACAAGCATTGGGTCAAAGGTGACAAACCCAGCCCTTAGGCTGTAAATCAATCTATGGTGGGTTGTTTTCACCCATTATTGGGTTAACTTGTTGACTAAACCCAATTTCTTGTATTTTTTTTTCGACACAACGCTGGGTTAAAGATATTCTCAGCCTCAGACGTCATGCCCACGGACCGCTGGCTAAACGTCTGATGCATAAGGCACACTTCTCTGGAAACACTTCAGCACATTAGAAGTCATCATCTGTCATATATTATACAGGATTTCCGGGAGATGTGCATGTCGCATTCTTTAACGGTCCACCTGGAAACAACACGAAGGCGTCTAATCAAAGAAATAAGCTGTCGTGTTTACAACGGTTGCAATAAGAATGAATCAAGATCGACTTCACGGTTAATTCTTAAAAGTATGCGAGAATCACGGCATAAACTTACAATAGTTTTTTGGAAGTTTTATATTTTTCTCTTGAAAGTGCCACAACTGTTTTAGTGACTTCCCCAATGTTGAATGTTGCAACAAGCACAAACAGTATGAGGGATTCAGGCGTCCACATATTTTTGGCCAAATGTAGTTTAGCTCCAATTGGATTGGACAAACAACTCAATGCCAAGATTATTTTCTTAAATAGCACCGGCGTCAAACACACAAGCATCTTCCTGTAAAATTAATCTTCAATTTCAGCCTGCTGTCAAACACGACACACTGGGCTGCGTGATGTAATCCCACGTGCCATCAAAAGGACCCATGCAGGAACCTGATGAAACTGTCTTAACAACAGATAACACCACCAAATGTGGTCCTGGTAAGAAAATGAAAAAGAAAGGCGATTGGGGAAGTGTCACACAGAGACCTTAAGGTATCAGCTAGTCTCAAAGACCCATCGTGAAGTCATCAAGGTGAGTGACACAGACCACCCCCAATACCTGCCACCCCCCACACACTAAAATGACATGCTGCTTCTCTCCAAGACGTGATGAGTGCAAAATATAAAACACCAATTAAAGTTGGGACAAGAAGTCGGTGGAGTGACATTTAATTTACCCTGGTCAGGACAAAATAAAGAAATGAAAAGTCGCTCAATGATGGGATGCCTGTCTATAGAATATAGCAGAAAGATAAATATTGTGATTGCATTTAGGAAAAAAACATACAAGACCATTCATAAAGGTTGTGTCATCAAAGCTGATTTTAGTATCAATCAGGGGCGATTTTAGGGTCAGAGCTTTAGGGGTGCTGAGCACCCAATGAGCCCCACTGCCACCACCCACCCTCTTTTCACAAAAACAAAAAATGTGTCTGTTGAAAAATAACTTAATCATTTTAACCTTGATTCAACTAACTCCAAAATCCAGATTCTTGTAAAAGACGAATTTTTTTAGAATAACAACAGTTCTTACTCCAAGTTTTTGGAGTGCTGAGCTTCTTTTTAGGGGTGCTGAAGCACCCCTAAAAAGGGGCTAGCTACGCCCATGGTATCAATTATATCGCTGCTTACCTTCTGAGATAATATTGTCATTTTTAGTCACTGGGTTTTACACATATCTAAACAATATAATGCTTTGAAAAGTGCTTTTTTAACTTTGACAACACAGTAAAAGTGGCATGTAAGTGTAAAATCTTTGTTTTAGCTTAAAGGTTGATTGACAGCAGTCAGCAGGGTCAAGCAGATTGCCTTTTTACATCTCAGGACTCCATTTACACCTGTATATAGTGTGATCAGCAGTTACACACATTAAGAGTATAAAGGGCCGATGATGTCAGTATTTTTAGATGGTTTAATAAAGTTTTCATTAAAACTCCTCTTTAGCTTTCAAGTTCAGTGGAGGGAGAAAGAAAGAAAAGCGGAGATGTTCTCTTCAAAGCCTTCAAGTAACTGCTCTCCACTGATCTTGCACCTAAAGTAATCTTCATGAACTTTCAATTTGCATTACTTGAGATTAGAATTTTAGATTAGAAGCATTAAGTGACGTCTGAGGACTGAAGATGATAGTAATGCCTCGTTTTCCGGTCCAAAGCTCTGCTTGCTGTCTGTAATTATGGAAATGTCTTTTATCATAATGTTAATGTCGGGAATAACAGCACTTTCCACCCCCCCACGGAGTAGGCTGGCCCAGGGTTCACCCCACATAAAACGCAGCTAAACATAATAACTTGGAGTATTAAAAAACCACGTTCGGATACAGGCTTGGCATAATCAATACAAGCTGACAAGTTTGCGACATCTCGTCCCGTTTTGCCGGGTTGTGCAGTCGCGTAAATATATATGAAGAATTCTCGGGCGGGCAAATAAACAGTAATGAAATCATGTTGGCTTCAATGAGTTCGTGTTGGTGAGAGTGACTCGCCGTTGCACGGCAGCAAATAATTGGTCTGGGACTACAAGATGTTTCTAAAGAGAAAGCGGGAGCTAGAAAACACAGCTTTATAAAAATCTATGAGGAAGTGTTGAGATCAGAGACGGGAGAGATGGACACCACGTGAAAATAATTGAAACTCGGATTGGAAATAGTAATTGAATGGAAAGCAATAATTGCATTAGCTGTAGGGCAGAATATAAATTTCCTGGAAGTAGAATTTGATAACTCGCTAATACAGTTACGGTCCAAATTATAGCTGTTTTTTTATGCGATTTCCAAGCTTACATATACATTTAGTCATTTAGCATCCACTTTTATCCAAAGCGATTTACAAATGATGTGAACAATGGAAGCAATTGGAACAGGGACAACAAAAAGGATAAATGAAGTGAAGTATTTTATTAAAGCTCGAACTGTATAGGGCTTTGAAAATACTCGCTCAGATGTTACTGTGTGCACAAGCTGGTTTTCAGAAAGTGAACACATTTTATTTAGTTTTTAACTTTTTTCGGTTAAGAAATCCAGTGTGACAATTTAAGTAGTGTCAGTCTAGCAGCAGTCTTCCTCTTTAGTGCTAGCACATTTTGCATTTAAACAGCCATGCCTTGCTAAATAATTGGAGTAATATGGTTCACTGGTGGAACAAAATGACAGCTAGAAGTAAAATTTTGAAAGAGCTATTATGTGCAGAATTGGCTGTAGGGCACGTTCTGTAATTTCTAATGAAAATGTCATTTCTAAATGATAATCGTAACACCTTCCTCGTCATATTTGAGCAATTCCAAGTTTTTTACTTATAGCTCTTGGCGGCAATAAAAAATTATATAAAATTGCATGAAATAATGGCATTTTATAGACAACAAAATGCATCAATAGTTTAGAGGTTACTTTGGCCCCTAATGAATTATTTATACGCAGCATATAGGTTGTGATTACCTATAACACATATTTAATTTAAAACTATTGTATTATATATATAATGGTACACCATGCTGTATTATGGTGTGCTGTTTATTATAACTGTTGCAACATGGCCCATGGTTCAATCCACAATTTGCTGAAAATTACAGAGCAGTTCTATTTAAAAATTAAATGTTTTGTGATTTTTAAGGTCCTACTTTGGTTTATGGAGTGTCCAGAAACAAGTTTACGTACATACGCGGTGTTAAAACACTTTAATTTTGTAATAAAAGGCAGGTATTGTTACCTTCTTAAGAAGGTATTGTCATCCTTAAGAAGATCAAAGGTGATAGCTACATCTGATTCAGTTCTCAGACGCTTAGAATACTCAAACCATGCTTTACCTTCTCAAAACATTCATGTCTTTAGTTACCTGACCTCTCTATGGACTGACCTTAAAGGCTTTTTGGTTTTTTAACATTGGGTATGAATGAAAAACTCATTTGGCATTCTTTATGAATGTGGTTCAAATTATTGTATGATAACATGTCTAAGTGTTTTTGAATGACTGGTGTTTTCCAGAGAAATTCTGAGAAGTAGCCAAACAAACCTCTCCAACAGATCCTCCTCATGACTGTTGAGTACAACAAGACTGAGTGTCATGATTCTGCTGCATCATGTCATGTTTCTCTTAGTGTAGTTGCAGGATCATGACAGAACCTCATGTTTAATGTGGAGAGAGGCAAGTATTGTTCTTATGGCCTTCCATACTCTCTCCGGTCTCGTCTATGTTCCCATCCTCTCGTTACCCTCGTTATTGATTAATGCCCTTCACCTGTTTCCCTCTTGATTTGCTCCCTTATTTAATGCCCTTGTGTCTTCTGTCTTGTGCTGGTTCATTGTGGTTTGTGTGGTGAGTTCCTGTGTCTTGTACTCTAGTTTGGTTATTTGTAGTTCATGTCAAAAGTTAATTCAAGTCTTGTTTAAGTGTAGTTAGTTTTAGTCCTGTCATGTTATTGTATCCCTGTTTTGTTCTGTTACCCCCACGTGGGTCTATATTTTATTATTTATTATTAAAATGTATTAACCCCTTACCCGCTGTCTGCACCTGGGTCCTCTCTCCGTGTCTCACCACTGAGACTATTGTGAAAGTTACATCAGATCGAAAAATTCAGTGGTCAGAAATCCCTCTTAACACTGCACACTGTGAACATGCATAGCCTGAAATACAAAGTTTAATACGTAAAGTCTATAGTAGTGGCCAAAAGTGATGCCCTGAGTGTAGAAATGCACCAATATATTGGACAATAATCTGTATCGATATGTCCTGTATCAAAAGAGAACAGGAACATGCTAGGAATATATCAAATGTTAATATAAATATTACCAGTTTGATGTTCAATATTAATAGTCATTACATGAATTAATAACATACAGAAAGTAAATAAATATTAATTACATCTTCAGAATTGGTATGGGCAGATATAACTTTTGTTTGCATTTGGGCTAAATCAATATTTACAAGAGCAAGCAACACACACCAAAACTTACTTTGAATATGTAAATATCTAAAAGTTAAATTGTTCACACACCACAGTGGGGTGAAATTCCCAGACAGTGGAAAGCAAGTTGATCCTTAGCGGAGTCTTAAGAGCTCAACCTCATAGCCCACAGCTTGGGTGGAAATTTTACCTTGTGGCCTCATAACACACTGTGATTTTTTTATATTTTTGCTAAGTGAGAATATCCAGGTTTTAAGAAGCACTTAGGCTCTTACCACACCTCACGTCGAGTGAGCACATAAGTCTATCTGACAAGGGAATTGCATAAGGATTAGAGAGCGCATGGAGCTTAATTCAGTGTCTGTAGCAGAACTCTGAAGCAGGACCTGTATGAGAGGAAAGCAGGTGTTTTGCACTTTACTTTACTCTCAGTTTGAGGACCAGGCTAAGTTCACTTTTCTGAAAAGTCTCAGGGGGTTTTGTCAGTTAGTAGTCCACTGAAGTGCAAGGTCATTCTGTGTAACTCAAATACTTTGATTCAAGTCATTCTTCAGGCAAGTACAAAGACACCTGCTTCATTTCTGGTATTTTTTGTTTGTTGTTTACATCTCTGTATTTTTCTTTGTCATCAGTTTGTCTTTTTTCATTTAATTTAGTGATAACAATTTACAATGAGTTACAATTTTATTATTATAGCAAACATGAAATAAAGGGAAATGATGAATTCAGTTTTTGCGCAAGGATAACAGCATGAATGAAGCACACAGACTGTGTGTCAACATTACATTTGACAGAGTTTTGACTTTAGGAATCATTTTTAATTGATTTATTTTAGGATTGTTGGTCACAAATAATTTATTTTAATTATGAGTTATTTGGTTGGGTTTTAATGTGTAAAATGTTAAATCAATGTTGATCTTTTGAGACTATAATCAAGAAGTTCAAGAGTGGATGTTTATATGGCATGCAGTTCCTAATAAATATTTTGTTAACTTTCCTTACTCTTAGCCCTTTATTCCCCAAACTTTCCTTATTGTTCCCCTTTATCTACAGATTTGTACTGTAGAGGTACATTATTGTTACAATTAGTTACCCTGTAAATCCTGTTTAATTATGCGGTACATTACAAGCTGTAATCTAAAGCCTTACCAGTTAGTTGTTGTTTTATTAGTTTATATTTTAGAGTAGTTAACGTGTATATAAATGGAAACTCATTGTAAATTGTTACCCCTAAATTAAATGAAAAAAAGACAAACGACAAAGAAAAATGCAGAGATAAACAACAAATAAAGAAAAAATACCATAAAGATAAGAGGACGAGAAGCAGGAATTCTAAGAAGCAGGTGTCTTTGTACTTGCCTGAAGAATGACCTTACAGCATTTGTTTGGGTGTTTCTGCAACTACGGGCACTTTTAAGTCCCAGAAGTGACATTTTTAATTTTAGTCAAAATTTGACTTTGGACGCTTTATAAATATAGTCACAGTGTCATTACACACCTTGACGAAAAATATAATTAATGATTAATGTGATTTCATATAAAATTATGAAGTATGTATAGATCCAAACAAAACAATTTTTCATGTCCCACAACAAATGTTTAAATACTTAAAATAAGTTAATTGAATTACAATTTGACCTTCTTTCAGAAGAAATGGTTTCATATACATATTCATTTACAGCATCTTATCATTTACTGATCATTGTTATTATTTTGTTCAAATAAATGTGCCTGTCCCACACTTTTGAGTGCTTACCGCAACAATGAAAAATGGCTTTTATTATGACATTTTATCAAAGAAGTTTAGTTTCTATAGAAACAGAAATTACTACATGAGCATATTGCTGACAGATTAGCCCACTACCTCACTCACAAGATCCCCAAAATATAAGGTAAATATCATCTTATCCGTGTCAGTATTTATCGTGTGTCCTTCCCACACAGCTTAGTAATTCTGTACTTAAAATAAATCAATATGACTGTTTATCTCGTGTATATTAAGATGCTAAGACACAAAACTGATGTATTAGACCTTGCTAGCTGCCAGGTAGCTTCAATATTAGCAAAAATTTAATTCCCGCAACATGTAATTTTCAATGTTTACTGTATATTAAATTACAAATATTAAAATCGTAATGACTCCATGCTATTTTGTTGACCGTTTTATATGCATTATAGACTAACATTTCAATTCAGGGATTGATTTTTTTTTATCTCGCTCGTAGTTGCAGAAACACCCTTATATATGTTCAATTCAACATTTGTTCATTTAACAGCAAAGCTGTTGGGTTTCAATATTGTAATTAAATATTAAGTGAATGCATACTGTGATGAAACTTGTAGTAAATTGTTACAGATTAATAATAACTTTGTGTTTAGTGTTTGTTAACTGTCTCAACTCTGAACCATCAGGTTTCTTGACAAAATTGCAGTAGATACTATCATGCTATTAACCTGTTTATTTATCAGTTGTTGACTATGAAGTACACTCCAGTGCATCAACACAGTGGGTGTTAAATGCAGTCCCTTATTACCCATTCTCACAGGCCAGGGGGCTTCAGCACAGATCCGCCTGCTGCTGTATTCAGTCACTGTCACATTACAAGTAAACAAGACAGATGGTATTGCCCAGGTATTGCTGGGGGGTACAAATGCCTGAGTTAAGGACACGTTCCTAAGGATGGGCAAGAAACTAACTTTCCAAACATAAATGAATATCTATTGATGTGCACGAGAAACTCTCAGCCCCTGCGGACATGAGACCGCCTACCGCCGCAATTGAGATAAGAATGGTTTTCCTGGGCAAAAGAGGAGAAGAGACCCTGAAGCCAGTCGGATTTAGTAATAAAATCTCATCTCCGGGCACTCATACATATTTCCTCAATGATTCCAGATAATAAACAAAAACAGATTATTCTCTTCCATTTGAATTGGAAAAAAGGCCTCCAACGTTGACAAAACAAAGCATTGCA
This sequence comes from Barbatula barbatula, assembly GCF_947034865.1. Lineage (NCBI taxonomy): Eukaryota > Metazoa > Chordata > Actinopteri > Cypriniformes > Nemacheilidae > Barbatula > Barbatula barbatula. The sequence goes on from NC_136786.1 coordinate 8,968,252, forward strand.
TGATGTCATAAATGTAAACGGGTCAGCAACTGCAAAAACACTGGATTTGTTTTAGTGTTGTGTGAAATATGGTGCTAAACGGTCTCATTATTGGTATGAAGGTCAGCTACTGTATGCTCAACCACTTGTATTTCTTGTTGGCTCGGTCTGTCGCACAATAAACCAAATCCTCACCCCATCATAGGGAGCAGAGGCCAGGGAGACAAGCATTTGCTGTGTAAACTCACTGAACCGCACAAACACAGGGAGCATCGAGGTCTGGTGTTTCCTGCTAATAGGTTGGCTGTTAATACAAAAAAATGTGTAAAGAACAAAAGGCCTGTTGAAGATAAGGGCAGGCATGGGGAAGTCACTTTGAAACCGTTTAAGCTCTATATGGTCTATGCTGTAAACTCTAAAATGTATTGGGTCATTTCCAGGGTTCTAAATTAACACCCGCCAACCCGCCAAATGCGGGTAAAAATTCATTTTGGCGGGTGTTAATAAAAACTTACTAGCCAGTTTGGCCGGTGATGCATGAGGCATTACATGCATGATACATAAGGCTCTGTTCTCGGTCATTTATCCTATGCATTTATCCACCTGACAGTACTTCCTACATTTCCCAAGAACACTGTTTCGTAATGCTACGTGGTGACGTTAAATACGCCCATTGGCTGCGCGCAGTTTGTAGTGAAACCAGCGCGAGAAACCATGGAAACGAACGGAGCCAGAGCAGGGAGCAGACTGAAATAAGACGGAGTTTAGCTAGATAGCTAGCTAGCAAAGTAAAGTATAAAGTTAAGATTAGCTAAACTAAATGAGGCGGTGGTTGGGACAGACTTCTGGGGGCGAGAAGAGGAACGAGGCAGGGGATGAGGATATCAACAGAGAAACGAAGAAAAGAAAATTTAATGCCAAATGGCTGACGGGTCGTGAATGGCTTGTGTTTGATCACGAAAATGTCGTCATGTTTTGTCAGGATTGCCGCATGTACGCGAAAGAAAAAAACAAAACGTAGATAAATCCCAAACTTGAAATGTATGCACTTTCTGTGTATATTTTGTTGTATGTATTGTACTTTATATGTATTTTTCATGCCAAAATTGTTAATAAAATGATCAAATGCATTCAGTGTTACTCATATTTTCACCCGAAAAAAATTGGCTAGTGGAAATTCTGATTGGCTGGTAACTTTAGAAAGTTACCAGCCACATTGGCTGGTGATCAAAAAAGTTAATTTAGAACCCTGGTCATTTCAATTCATTTTAATTTCATTGAGTATGTTAATGAATAAATAAATCATCTTTGTTATGCCTTGAGCTATTGAGCTATTACAAAGAAAGGTTTTCATAATACGTTAAATAAAACAAAAGCACACCATAAAACGCAACACATTTTACATGTAACTATTTCGGGCAAAAAATAAATGTCTCACGGTTTAAATCTCCGTGGCGTCCTTTTGGCAAATTCTTTCTCTTTGTCCTTATGTTATACGGATTGTATAACGTTATTCTCCATAGAAGGAATTACTTGTCCCGAAAAATCTTTGTTAGCCCGCAAATCATTGTTTATTACTTTTAGTTATGAATGTGTCATTCGGTTTTGAAGAGAATGTGAAGCTGATGTCACGCCCTCTGTTTCATGTTGCAGTGGCGCCTCCATCTTGGAAGGGTCATACTCCACTGCTTTTGTTTTGTTATGTACTTGTTTTGTTTGATATATTGAGAAAGTGAAAGAACCAGGGGCTTTTCCTGAATGACTCTGCTTAATGCTATTGCAGTTTTTAATACAGCAAGACCGACCTACCACAGTTAAATTTACTATTTATACAAAACACTGCATTGAATGCACTCGCTGCGTTCCTCCCAAGACGTGGCAACATTCAACACGGCATGACGTAGCTTCACATTTTCTATTCTTAACTTTCTTTTCAGTGAGCCGTTGTAGTTAACCTGTTTACACTTAAAGGGAGAGGTCACCCCAAAATCATTCATCATTTATTCAACATATTAATCATATGATTAAAAATCTTCTAAACACATTTTCGTCACTTGAGAAATTAGTTTAAAAATAATATTTATTTGTTTAAAAGTATCTCTTATCGCACAAATCAATAGAATGTCAAATCATGTGCATATAGTTTATTCAACTTCATCTAGCTTCCTCTAACAGGTATTTCCACAGAGCATTGATAAGAGCATCAGCCTTTTTTTATAGATATTAAAACACCTCCCTTCACCTTTCATCCATGTTTGGGGGATCTGAACACCTGTCATCGGGTGACCCAAACATGAATGCTCGTACAACAGAGGCTCTCACAAAAATCTGTCATATGCATCTCCTATTGTTTCGGGGTAGGTTTGTATTTTTAAATACACTTTAGTCTCATTATTTCTCGTCAACGATATTGCATGCTGATATAGTCTTAGTTGTTGTTTAATGGACTTACTTTTCGTCTCGTCATTGTTTGTCTTTGTCCTGGGAAAATAGTCGTGGTCGAATATTTTGAATCATTCTTTCGTTGACGAAATTAACACTACATCAAAACATAACAATGGTGATATTCAACACCAAACATCATTTAAGATAATGTGAAAAAGAAACGCTAAACCTAAACCAGTTTTTTATATGCCATTGTGTATTGTAAATATATGCTTTGTACTACAAAGAAAAAGACACACGGGACTGTTAATGAATCAGCCAGTGTTTTTATAATCCTAATTTACATAAATTCTAAATGATCCAATTAACTAAAATAATTGTTTTCTCAGCCCAAAGGACTTTAAAGCTGTATGCTCAACACAAGGCAACAAAACACAGCAATGCAGCCTAAGAAACGTAGCTTGTTGCTACAAAAAACTATTTATTTTGAAAAAACCCAAGCTGCTATTACCCTGCTTAAAATAAGCATCATACTTTTAGTTTCTCCCCGACCCTGGACACCGAAGTCATGAGTCTCAGTGTTGTTATCCCCAAACCACCCTTTTATTTGTTTGTTTGTTTGTTTGTGTGTTAGTTATTCCTTCCCCTGTTCCCGCTCTGCCTCCCTGTCTGTTCCCTTTGTCAAATTCTCAGTCTCCGCTGCTTTCTTTCCATTTTTCTTCCTCATTCCCTCCAGAAGGCTGCAAAAACACAACCTCTTCCTACCCAGAGATCAACATATGGTGCAGATGGTTGGCTGAATATAAAAAGGCAGGAATTTTCCCACGTGAGGCGAGATTATTCAGGGCAGTCCTGGACTGCCAACGGGAACGCTGTTTTTCGAGCACTCGAAGAAGATAGGAGGAACTTTCGTTCTGTAGCAGTCATTTTGTGCCACATTCTGTGTCGAAGGTCTCAGCAAGCCATTGTTTTCTGTCTCGGTCTAAGTAGACTCTATCAGGGGCACTATGGGTAGCAGAGACACACTGATATATTTACCTTTAAATGGAAATAAGTCACAGAAAGACACAATAGGACTGCAGAATATATACACTTGTGTACTGTATACTATATATATTTTCCAGTATGATATATTTGCTGCATTGATGAATTTGCAGATGTTTTATACTGTTGACAACCCCACACATCTATTTTGTCTTGTGCACATACTTGCATGCCAGGTTTGAACGCATTCATAAAGACAGTTTCACGGCATCTCATTTCTCAACATCAAGGTGGGCTACAGATAGGTATCTCTGTGATCCCTGTTCTCATCCTGAGAAGGGAGATTAGAAGCAAGGGTCCACACCAGGGGCCACCAATTACCCAGGAATAGAATCAATCCACGCTACGCTTTGATACTTTAGACAGTCCGACAATTGCAGCGAGACAGAAAGGTGGATGGGAACCAGGCTGGCTTCAGACATACAGGTAAAAAAGCGGCATGAATCATCTGCCAGTGCCCGCTGCAAATGAGATGTCCATCGCAGACCTGATCAGGTTAGTCACAGGTGAATAGTTCCTGGTCGGTAGGCGTGAGATAGATACATGATAGATACTAAGTCTTACAAGGGTAATAACTGAAATTGTAGCATCGTTGTAAAATTACATTTAATGGCCTGAATACAGGAAAAAATATAAAGCCTGGAGAAATCCATTTGTTAGCCTCCCCATTCATTTCAATGGAAGTTGCTCAGCTGGTGAAATCTGAAAATGTCACAATGTAATGCAGGCTGTTGTTGAAGTACGGGCAGTTAAAAACACTGGACTCAAAAGTAAAGTGCTTTAAATCAGTTCTCATGATAAGAGGGGCTTACATTAAAAGTAAAGCAGGGCTAAAGAGAGGATGGAAAGAGGATGAAACACTAAATGATTACCGTTTTTGGCACAGAGAAACCCTGTACAAGTGGGAACAAAAATTGTATTGATGATATGAGCCTATTATATTTTACTTTAAAGGTGTCATGAATTAAAAATCGATTGTAACCTCAGCTTTTGTAATATAAAAGCTTATCGTATTCAAACGAACATCCTGTAAGAGTCAGAACTAAAGACGTCCTTGTTACTGAAGTGACAGCTTTGATTGACACCAGACCCAGCGAACACCAGGTCCTGGAATGTACCTTAAACATCACCTCCACATCTAATGTCAACTACTTCTCTATCCCCTTGAATGACTTAAGCCATGTACACATAGTACACACTCCCGCATTTGTGATGATTGACAAACTGGCAACCACAGTGAAATATGTTTTTGCCTAAAGATTCGTTTCGTCCGTCAGTTTAAACTAATCAACCACTGGTAGTCGCTCTTTTGCAGTGTTGCCATGTTCCTTATTAATAAGCGCTTTTATTCTTGTTGTTTTTTCTTAGATCAAAAAACCTCTGCACTTAGATCTTAATAAATGGTCAGACTGAAAATATCTAAACAATTTCCATTTTAAGGTTTATTTTCGTCTTGTATTTTTCACTTCTTTTTTCAGTGAATATCTGGCAACCCTGTCACTTTGTGAAGGGCCCTCTCGAGCGGCTAGCCCAGTGTCATGTGTGAAAAAGTGAGGACTTTTTTCACGCTTATTTTTATACAGAGCGACCAAGCAACATGCAACATTGTGCAGCGCCTGGTTGTGGAAGAACACAGTCGCTTTCTTCGGATTCTGATATTAGAAATTCGTGGTTGAAGTTTATTTTTAAAGACGTTCCAGCTCACGTGGGTAAACATTGAGTGTTTGTTCCCTTCAATTCACAGAGGTTTCCTTGGTAAACAAGTATGTCGATGCTGGATTTGCAGAGAGACCGATATAAAAAAGCAATGCTGTGCGGTCAATATTGAATCAGACGGAATCTTATGTGAGTAAAAATTTATGTATGATGTTTCACTATTGCTTTGTTAGAGATCCCTTTATATGTCCTGATTATGTGTAACATGTCTAACCAAGTTTACAGACGGCTCCAACTAAGCTTGTAGCTTGTCAAAAAGACAGAAATGTACATCACATGGCACACTGCTGTCTTTGAAACTGTTATCCAATCATAGCAGAGGAGCATTAACTTCCAAATCTTTAATGCAGCCCGCCTACAAAACCGTTTTTTTTGAGCCGGTCTCAAAACCAGGGTAGAAAATGGCCTATTACTTATTGATTTAGCCATTTTTGAATGTAAAAACCATGTTAACGTCGTATGTAGACCTTTTATAAAAAAAAGGCCAGTTAACACTATTAACGCAACTTTAATACATTAAAATGCAAAATGATTTCCTAAAATATAATAACTGCAGCTCTCTGAATAAAATATGCTACAGTGATATATTGTAGTGTGGCATAATGTATATAGCATTTTCAGAAAATAGTAGGCAGTAAACCATATACTCAAAATTGTTCTTCTCCAAACCACAGCTTGGTCGGTCACATACAGATAGAAAGAATAAAACAACACAATTCAACCATTGTATCAACCATCAATGTATCTCAGCATAAAGTATGGTGTGACAGATAAAATTGTGTGACAGCTAGACCATCACACAGCAGCAATTACACAGAAAATAGTATGTTGAATCCGTGCAGAGAAAGAATAGACCACTTACGACAAAGACAGCGTAAGCAATGTTTATCCAACACTGGTCCAGAAGAACTTCCTGTTTCAGTTTTCTACCGCTACACAAATGTTTGAACAGAATACAACCAACAAACATTTACTGTAGAACTGAGTCAGAATGTTAAACAGATGTCTTTAAGGTTTAATTATACGACTATGCTGCCTCGGGACCAATTTTTATCTGGTGAAGTGGACTATTATATACTATTAATTGTAAAAGCAAATAATTAAGAAGGAAATTGTTCGTTTCCTACTTATTTATTTAAGCAGTTTTGTCATTTCTTATACGGTATATCTGAAGGTTAACATGCAGTATTTTCGATGCTCATAACTCCAGAAGGCCCTTCACTGTAAAAAAAACTTCAAATTGTTCTCCCAACAAAGGTAATAAAGTAACTTGAACAAAGTTATTTTAGCAGAAGAAAAATAATGCATTATATTTAGTATACTGAACAAAATTAGTCTAAATGTACCAAAAAAAGATTATTTTGTTAACTGTACTTCGATATCTAAGAGATTGTCCAAAGCGCGTCAAGAAGTTTGACCAATTTGCTAATCTGTGTATTCTCAAAAAACAATTCTAGTGTTTTAAAGTTCCCAGCATGCATTGCAGACTTTTCCATCCGCTTGTTAAAATTATTAGTTAGCTGGCAATGTTATTTTCTTTTTGTAGTCATTGTAAGTTACCTTTAGAATTTAGAGGTCATTTTTTAACTATATGATGTTTAATGATGTTTGATGATTGTTCCCTTGATTTAGGATCATGTGCTCAGTGTTGAGGTCTGAAGTAAATGATGCAGGTAGGCCACTACTAAAATGTTTAAGACACAAACAGCTTAAGCAGTTACTTAAGTCGAGTATGTATATAATATATCTATTAAGTATAGTTTGTATATAACAATAGAACAATTATATATTAACGTTTTATAAAACATAACCTTTAGTGTTGGGTCAACTAAGTCCATAATTGAGTGAATTTTTTTTCTTGGCCAAATATTGAGTAAACTCAAAAAAACTGTGCAGAAAGTTGCCTTGAAGTTTTAAGTTAAGGCAACTTTTTTTACATTGTTGATTATACGTTTGTGCCTGCCTAACTATATATATACAGAAAAACGTTACTGTAAGAGAAAAAGTCATATTAAATAATAATTTTCCCGACTGATTTGTTGTTCAATGCCTGATAGCATCCCTTTATTTCCATCATTACCATTTCTTAGCAGAGCTTTATTGAGTTCTCCGTAGCTCTGCTATTCAAAATAATGATTGTAATAACAATATAAATATTAATTAAAGTTGAGGAACTGTGAACTCAATACTATTGATTACATTTATATGTAGGGATGTCGTTTTCAGACAATGATGTACTGCAGTCGGGATGTTTGCTTTTAAATCAAGCCAATAAACAAGATGAATGAACTCACTAGAGGATGAGTGAATGTGTGGTCAATAAACTATTATTGCACAGCCCTTGTGTGTCATAAAAAAAGCCCTCGCCACCTTTATTACATTGATTTGGGAGGACTATTGATATGTTAAATATCTCCGCTCAACCGAGGCGGGCTGGTGGAAAGTTCATATGTATGACTACTCTCAACAACCAGGTTAACTGTTCATATGATCAGCGTCAATGATCTTTTTTAAAGACATACCCATCTCAAAATGCCACGTATGATCAAAACAAGCTGTGGTTGGACAGTTGCATGTCGGACAGATGACTCCTTCTGTCTATAGAGCTTTTCATCGGACACACCTACATCTGACCCCCAGTTAACCTCCGGTTTGAGTTTGGCTAGTAACTATTATTATCTTATTGAATTTATGTTCTTATTAATTTGTATAATATTAAATTGTATTATTATTTTACGTTATAATAATTGTATTAAATAAACAATTTGTTGAATGGGTCCTGTAGCTTGGTCGCATTTAAAGAAACCAAATGGCACATTGACATCTAGTGGTTAGTATCAGAGTCTAAAATCAAAATATTGGAGACACAAGTTTAGCCAAGTGACGGTTCTTCTCGGTTTCTTTTGACTTTTATCAGAAATAATCTACAGGCACTCTATTGTGAATGTGTACCGGAAGTGAAGGTGGGGTTACAAAAGTGCGCATGCGCAGTAACGTTTGTTTATATTGGTCAGAAACTCAGAGAATGGGAGAGAAATTCAACAAATTCTCACAAGAATTCGTATCTATTTTACGAAGTGGCTTATTTTGATGAATTTCATTCGTACGTTTTAGTACGAATTCCTTTTGCATCAGTAACGGTTAGAATTAGGGGCGGGGCTTCAGTATAGCTTTTTTTCTAATAATCGTTATTGTACGATTCACATTGTATTAATTGATACAAAATAGACACCTCGTTAAATAGTAACATATTCTTGTGAGGTCAGGTTGTACACAATACTTCCAATGAAACGTTTAGGTTGAAAGCTGTATTATACGTGTGTAGAGCTTGTGTGGTTAAATCTCAATGAAGGGAGTAGCTTACTCTTTAGTAAGCTCTCTAGAAATGTCTTAAATAAAGATGAGCCCCCATTACCTGATGTGTTCTTTGTTCTCAACAATTGCATGATGATCTGTAAAAAAACCTCAACATTAATTTCTTTTCTCTGGGCCATTTCTCGACTAGAAAAGTGGTTTCCTGGAACCTGTCAGAAACCTTTCGCAACGATTTGTGCTTTTTTGCATGAAGATATCCACTTATAAAAGGCTCGAATTGGCTTGAAATGGGCTGTTGGAGTGAGTGAAAGGCAGCTCTTAAAAACGGTCCACGTTTTCTGGAAAACGAAAAATTCTGTCCCTGAAATTCCCGAGATAGCCCCTCACCGAGCTCATTTAGCCCATGCCAGGTGTCAGGGACAATGAGCGAAGGCGGATCGATTTTACGCTTAACTATTACAAAGAAAGATATGTTCTTGAAATTAGAAGGGACCCCCCCAATCAACGGATCAGATAAAGTGGGACAGAGGTTCTCTCAGGGCCCATTGATTTGAGACGACTAATGGAAGACTCTGTATGCACACCGACAACAATAGAAAAGCTTTAGAGGTTTGTTTATAAATACTTTATTCCACTTGACAGGGGAAATCTACACCTATAATGAAACTGTCAGTGGTGCTGTGATCGTAATGAGCAATCAGACCTCACGAACGCACACATATAAAGACATACAGACCCACACGCGCACACACATACGCAAAGAACATTAATAGCACGAACCATAGGCCATGCCAAATATAATTAGGTCCACATTACTCCAGCTTGAGTTCCCTGTAGATCTGGCTTGCTCTCTCTCTCTTTTTCTGTGTCCATTCCTCTCTGCAATGCGGTATTAGCACTGCAGTTAAAAGTCATTATATGACTATAAAGTGAGCCAGTTATTGCTTATTTTAAAGCTCAGAGGTGGAGAATTTTCCAAACTATATGGTAAAAGCAAAGATGCTCGACTGGAGCAAATATAATATGTTCAAGTACTTTGTTTAGGTAAGTTGGCATGCGCAGCTAAAATGTAAAAACCTAAAACAGAGGTAGTGTGTGTATTACATTACAAAATGTTAAAATAATCACGTCTAAAATCAACATTTGTAAGCATTAAAACGTACAACTTGTTCTCTTTCCTCTGCATGTTCATAGAAATGTTTATATATTGGATTTGTGGTTGTTTTATAGCAATTACAGTAAGTTATATTAAATTGAATTAATGTCACACTTATTTAAAACATATAAGACATGAACTTATTTGACATTATAATGCTATCAGTATCTGCTTGGCAGAATAAAAAAAGTCCTGAACGCTCTTTGAAATGTTGCCATCAGAAGTTTCTTTTACTTGCAGTGATGAAGTCTCTCCATCATTAGCTATTAAACGAGAGTCCTATGAGATTGATCTCGGTCACCTCTAGCGGTGCCCTCTTGAATGGTTAAGGCCATTTCTTACTCAATATACTCTTTATTTTAAACACTGTCGATATATTGATATTGTGTGTTTCGGGTTCACTTTTAGACATACAGCTTTTACAGGTAATTTTCTGTTCAGGGTTTGTTTCATTAAAATATTTAAAAAGAAAAGAAAAAAGCTATAAAGTCAGCACACCAAAGCCTAATAAAATACAACCAGGTGATTAAATCATAAAGATCACATGACATAATACATCAAGAAAACAAAAAATGTAACAATAAAAATGCATTTAATAATAATGAAACCAACATGAAACCATATACGGTACTATACTAGTTCATTTGCAAATATCATGTTTTTTTGTCATGTGCATTCCAACAATCAAAAAGCCGTTGGGTTGTTTTGAAAGGTGATAATAATAAACAATTATGTAAACTAACACAATAAAAAAACACAATAAAAACACGATAACATTATATTTAACAAAAGAGTTTTTGGAAAACGTATTTATCTGTTTTTCAACTAAACTCTTAACATACACACTTTTTGGAAAAAGTTCTTTACATTGATGACAATGAATATTTATTTTACTCAAAGGTTCTTATTAAAACCATTTATTTCTTACTTTTTTATAGTGTAAAGAACCTTTTTCCATTACAATAAACCTTTTGTTAAATGTTTAAGGTACTTCATGGAACCATTCAGCCAAAAATAGTTATTTTATGAAAATGTGAAGACCACACCAAATACAGAAAGCAGGGGAAAATGTGATTGTGCCAAAAGGCAAAAATACTAATATCATTATGGCCATTGTATATTCACATACAGTACATGCCCATTTAGTGCAAATTAAATTACACAGGATCTGTAACTGGTAGTAAATCTTAAACAAGTTACCCAAAAGGGTATTCTGGGAATTTGACCGCAATTTATTGGCTCATGTGTGTGACATGGGCTATGTCTAGCGACACACACACGCAGAATAAACATGTGTACAATGTACCATATACATACAAATGAGATCACCCCAATTCCATACAACACTAAACATCCTTGTACAAATTACTTTTAATCAAACCCTACACACATCCTTTCACAAACTCTCAATTCAAATTTGCTTCCCCTCATTGTTTCCTCGGAGTTGAAGTGGATTAAACCTGATGGACAGACATTCGCAAGAGACGTTTCAGTGTGTACCATCGGATTCCATTTACAATCCGTTTCCTTAGTCAGCTGTTCTGTCACAATGCTGAGTTCAAAAAGACAAAGCCAGTGTCCAGTATTGCTTGTAAGGCGTCAAACAACCGTTAACATCAAACACTATACTCTATTGATTCTGGTACTTCCACTTTTGTGCTTCTGAAAACGATGTGAACTAATGCCGACCGACCAACTCGAGCATTGATCTCCAAACTGTATGCATGGTGGATTCATAATAATGGCCTTAAATGATTTATTCTGCACTCCTCGCCCAGGCATTGATGCACAGCTTGGGTTAGGAACCTCACAGTATCTTAGTAGGGAGTTCGGCTGAGAACTTTCTCACTTTCTAAAGAAGAGAAAAGTGTATTTATTTGAAAGTTGAGTGCATATTTTGTGCAGTTTTAGAGTTTGAAGAAATTGGATGCTCACACGTTGAGGACAAACGCATGCCCAAAATAAACATGCGACATTTTGAATGAAATCGAACAAATGGGAGAGATCTATGATGTTTTTCACGTTTGAATACCAGCATTTGATTTTCTTTAGAATAAATTATAGTCTATAATATTTCAGAAGAGAGCATAAATAGTGCTCATTAGATTTCCTGCCTTTCCTGACACAATCCGTTCCTATAATCTGGAATGTTTTCCGCTAGCGCCCATTAACCCTAATGCATTATTCAAGTTAACTCTTATGTTCATAACTGTCTGCTAAATAACTGTTATTGAACTCCGGCATCATTGTGTGAATACAATGGAATAATATAATGGCACTGAATGGAGACCTTTATTACTTCAATTGCACATTCGTATCATCAAGCTGTCAGTCCGTTCGAGCATCTAAGCGCAAAACAACAGAGCGTGACTTCATGCTTCACAAATCTCCATATTTTACACCTTTCGCAATAATAGGAAATTAAAAGTTTCAACATTCGTGAACAGATGCCGCTTTCCCTATTTTCTATACTGCAGTGCTTACAGACTTAAATCAAACTTTTTTTTTAAAGGCTAAAAAAATCTTCAGCTTGGCTTTGCCAGTGCTACGGGGCGTGTTGTTTTGCATAAGCACATATGAGGCCCAGACATACCATGACGGTAGACCCTGGATTAATGGAACCAGAGCGGTGAGACACAATCAGGTGAGTAATGGTGAGGTTTTCCGGTTCATTTATCAGATCCACGAGTCCTGACACACAGGACTGAGGAGGGAGCAGCTCCCATGGCGAAACGCATGTAAATGTTCGAGTAAACAATGCGGTTCTTTGCATAAATACTGTTCACCTGTCTGGATCTAAATGCAGAAAGAGGAATAATGAAACGAAGGGATGCTATTTATCTTGCTTACTTGATGTAACAAGAATATGCAAAAAATTATCCTTTCTGCTTTCAAATTGGGTTAGGTGTTTAAAAATATCCGTAAAGGTGGACACCTCACATAAATGGGGTACACTTTGGTGTCACCTTAGAAGAAACGCATTGTGTTTCTTGTGAGAACTATATGATTTGTTATATGAAGGTAAATTGAAAAAAAAAATGTAAGTAACAGTTTTTTCATAAGACTGCATTTGTTAACATCTGTGTTAATGTTTATATCATTTTTCATGTTTGTACATTCTGCATTAAATGGATAGTTCACCCACACAAAAAAAAAATGTATTCATACTCATGTCTTTGAAAACCAGTGTATGACTCTTTCTTCTGTGGAACTCAAAATGAGATATTTTGAGAAATGTATGTCCACACAATTGAAGTTGTTCTTGTAAATTTGAAGTATTTTCTGTAATTTGACTTATATGCCGTAAACAATACAATTATTTTTTACAATGAAGAAAGAAAGTCATACAGGTTTGGAATAACGTGGGTGAGTAAATGATGACAGATTTTTTTTAACTATCTTCTCCTTTTCAAAAATATTTAGTACATCTTAACAAATGCAACCTTATTGTAAAATGTTACCCAATAACCACAAAAACTCATTTAGGTTTTACGTACAGCCCCCTTAAATAAAATCCTATACACAAAGCGCTATATATTCCTTAACGTTAACAAAAAAAATCGTCCCCTAAATGACAAACCTGATATAAACTAAATGAATATAAAACAGTTCATAAAATATTTAGTTTGACCTCCTCAAATTGACGATCAATACTTCCGCAAGGTCCTTTCACTGACAATATAAAAAGACAAAAAATTCAATTCTGACCTCACAAGGACCTCTGAAGATCTATTCTGCGCTCTGTTCACGGAAATTGCAATATCCAGCATTTTTAAACTCTCGTCCTATATAGGGAACATCTCAGCGCTCCGAATTAAAGGTTTTAATCCTAGACTTTTTTTGTAAGCCTTCAAGTACTTGCATAATCATTCAGGATAGAGAATTACTTTGATTGCCTTTATTCAGATAAGCATGCACGGCCTGAGCCTACCAGCTATATTCATTACCAAATGGTTCAGATGTGAAATAATATCTTTGTGTTTTTACTTCCAGGGGGAAACTATTTTTGCTCCTTATGCGATAAAAATGTATTGAGTAAACAGACTCCAAAGTTATGCTTGCAGACCACGTCTGCGGCATATGAAGAATGTTATCTTTTGAAGGCCCTATCAGTTCGAAATCAGAAAATTGTGAAGTCTTAACATATTCTGTTGGCAGTGCACGACTCCACAAGGGTATCACACCCCCTCTATTCATAAATGAAATCCAACCCTGGCACCAATGAAATATTCACATCACAAATGTTTGCCATGTTGTGGTGAATTGCTCATGCACACATCTATATATAATGGACCTCTCTAGTCTTAAATGTGAGCGCTTGTTTAAACACTGTGACAAGTTGGAAACAAACAATCTGAATGGCAAGGCGGTACACCACCACCTGAGGTATGACTCCATTAAATACCACCGGTATAATTAACGTTAAACTGAATGCAAACTTTAAGGAAACACACTCAACAAGAGTACGTTATCCAAAGTCATTCAAGCTCTACAGAATTGAACAAGTTGTCTTGAGATTTCGATTTAACTCGAGGGGACATGCGAAGTGTTACCTTTTGACGGCTTACTCGTCTGTTAGGGTACCGACGCATTCCCAATGCATCAGTGACTGAGTAATGCTCACCTCTCGGGGGCGTGTGAATGTGGGGGGGCTAGCGTTAGCAGCTCATCCATTTCCATGTTCTTGGTTGTGATAGTTCATTAACCGGTCCAAGGATGTGTGGATGCTCGGTGCTTTTATCCCCACCAAAAGCCTCCCTCGGAGAGGCATAATTTCTCCGAAAGCACTAGAGAAAAGACCGATCGTGCATTAAGCGCCACCACAACTTTGAAGGAATTAACAGATGGCGTTGCACTGAGAAGGAGATTGCCAAGGTTAATGATACTTAAAAATTAGCTAGATTGATGCGTAATTACAATGATGAATGGACTTAAATGAATTGACTCGAAACTCCTATTAAAATGATCACGTTTCAATGGTTGTTTGGGAGATCCGCAGAAGCAGAGATGCTATCTAAATGTCAGGAAAGAAGATATAGCACAAACCCCCTCTGCTGCCGGGTCCGATCGAGATGCTCCCCTTTCTCCAGAGACGTCTCATCGGGGGATCAAGCGTAAACTGCTTTTAGTGATGTTTTTTTTAAATAGACTGGAAGCCAAAGATGGACCTACCATGGAATTACTCATCGTAATGATCAAACCCAATGGTGCTGTATTTATATTATATTCCCTGAGGAGACGATGATGAATGTAAAACACTCGCTGCACGACATTCCCTTAAGTTCTGCATGTACTGTGTGCTTGAGAATAAAGCACGATATGGATTCCCTTATTTATTTTTTTGTTTGTTTTTGTTTTCTGTTTACATCAAACTTTATACACTCACATATATTATCAAAGTGTCACTAAAGGCGAGTTTGCTTCTTATAAAGCCGCCATGAAATCAAAAGGGACTTATTATTTATGGTGTAATGCTTCAATGAATGTCATTTTTTTTAGTTCATGTGCTCCTATATAATCATAATAACTCTTCTACATGAAATATGTCCGGGCCTGAGGACGAGGATTGACTGTCCAATGGTAAGACTTCTAAAGATGCAATAAATTCCTGATGGACAGAATGAAGCTCCGTCCTACATTTTTGGTGACACTTTAATAGTAATGTTGTGTTTGCTTAATATGAAGTAATCATGAGCAATATAATTTTTCAGCATAATTCATCTTTGTTAACGTTATAATGTCCATACAATTGTTCATGTTAGTTTATGGCGCATCACACAAGTTAATTTTAGCTCAAGTTGAAACTTTATTTAGAAAATGTATTTGTAAATACTACAATTAAAATGAGTTTTGTGAGTTTTGTGATCATCTTTACTACATGTGTGCACTGAAAAGAATGACCGTTACTGTAAAAGTGAGTCATGTAGCGTCTTTCAATGTATTTCTGTCTGGCTCTGTTTATTCAAACACCACTATGGCTTTGGAACCCAAACTCAACCAATAATGAAGTGAGAATGCATCGAGTAATATTTACAGTCTTGCAATGTCATCCATGTATCAAGAAATTACACCTTGTGCTGTATTTACCCTGCTTCCTATTATATTCTTTATACAAGGTTATGACACTCTAGAAAAAATGGACAGGGCAAGCTGCAAGGAAAGATGACCGAAGGACATATCCTTAAAGAACACCACATTACAAAATATGGCGCTTCTTTCATTGTCCAACACAGTATTTGCTACAATACATGTCTTTTTTTAAATATTTTAAAATATTTAAAATTATATTTAATTTCATAGCATTTCAAATAAAAAATAAATGTTAAATTCAACACCTTTCATTTTCTTGCACAACCTCATAACATGTAGGAAGATCAGGGATTGTAAGATGTTTTACAGTACGTGTGTCCTGGTGCACATTTATTCAACTTTATTAAAGTTTTTTTAATGGATAAATATTAAGCTTTTTTATTTCAAAGTTTCTAGAATGAATGCATTTGGAGCACCATTTCATACCTGGTGTGATTATGTACTTTTTTAAAAGCTTCTTGTCCAGAATGTTTAAAATCTTTTTTGTGAATGCATGGTCATCTTTTCAAATCATTAGTGAAATGATGTGACTGTGAGTTAACAGCAATCGCAGATAACCAAGGTAAGTGCTCATTAAAACCGGCTTACTCACATATCTGTTATGTGTCATGTTATTTTAGGTTCATTTTTGATTCTGATGTAAATGAAGTTCGGGTGGGTGGCATGTTAACTTTGATTACTCCATTTACTTCCACTGCCTTGACTGATTCACACTGATTTGTGGGAAAAAAGAGCCGGATAGAAAATAAAGTTGAGTTCTGGATGTTAAACCTTCCAAGACCGATCTAATGTTGTCCTCGTGGTTTTCTGAACCCATTCACCTTGTTAAACTCTTTAGTTTAGGGTCCAATTCTCACTATTAACAAGTTGCTTATTAAGATGCATATTATTAGAATATTGGCTGTTTATTAGTACTTATAAAGCACATATTCTGCATGACCATATTCTACATCCTTAATCGTATACCTAAACCTAACAACTATTATACTAACTATTAATAAGCACCAAATTCTGAGTTTATTGAGGCAAAGGTCGTAGTTAATGGTTTGTTAATAGAGAGAATTTGACCTTAAAATTAAGTTTGACCAAAATGTGTTTAGCAGTGGAATTCACAGTTAAGGACCGTACCATGATGATGACAATGATCCAGTAGGAAGAGAATTTTTAGATTTTTACACATTGTTATGTGTTCAAGTCATTCACATGATTTTGAAAAATTTCATTTTAAAACCTAACTCTTCAAGTTGCTATAACTTACTATTTGGAATTAGCTTCATATACAACATAATCGTCAGAGCAAATAAACATTTTTCACATTCACAATTTTTTTTTTAAACATGACTTGGACTAAATAATAAGAAAAAGGCAGCTAAAAATAGTCCAGCATAGTAACTAATTTCAATAGAATTCGTCCCAGGGTCAAACTTCAAGAAGCTAAATTGCCAAAAAACGTCAAAATTACAATATTGCAAATTCTAAGAAAACAATGAATGCGTTGAGGTCCTAAATCTTCTAAAGTATTTGTTTTGGATTGTTTTCGTTACAATACAATGCACAGAGTTACATTTGTGAGCCTAAAACATTTAAACATTATCTAGAGCCCATGGCCTTCAATAATGCCCAAATCTATAAACAACAAATAATTGTTACTGAAGCATGATTAAGAACAGTAATCCCATCCAGTTTATGGAATTCCAAATTAGTTAAATTATCAATTAACAATAATAATTAAATGAATTAGCTAATTACATTATTCTGATTCAGATTGGTCAAGAAGATTTGTTTTCCAACCATACATTTCAATATCTATTTATTCCAAAGTACACAGCTTTATGTGCTCATATGCAAAGAAAAGACAGATGGCAGAGGTTACATAAATTATTATATCAACAAGCACTTTAATTAGCTTAAAACTGTGCTGACAATTTATAGCGCACCAACCGATGCTAAAGATCCCAAAGATCCCATAAAAAAGTACCATCAATGTTCAGTGGGTCCCACAGGTTCAAACTAAGCCTCACTGGGAATGTGCGAATAATTAGGTGATATTGTTGTAAATTACATGATTCTTAGTAATCACAATAATTACTTGCCACTTTGCACTGATTGAATTTATGAAAATGATACTCAGCCTTCCATTTTAACTCTTCAAAAGGAATATTTGTTGCATTTGTAAGTTAGCACATTTGAAACGCTGAGTTATTACCAAATAGCCCTGCACAGTGTTGAAATATTCTTCGCAACATCCACATCATGATGGATCTTTATTTCTTTATTTTGATGTGGACGAAAGGAAATGACCGGATGTCTGCCTAGGTCATTGCTTCTGATTACATCATCAATCTTTATGATACATTTTTGTCTTAATTCAGCAATAACTATAATGTAAAATCCCCCAAATAATGATTGTGTCACAAAGCAGACATCATATTGTGTTTTGTTCAAAGGGGTTATAAACCTCATGCAATTTGACATTGTTAAAGCTTCTCAAATCCTTGTCAAAGATCACCACTTACATAAACTTTAGCATCATCCTTTCGTTGCTCTGCATGGGTTTCGTTTTGGAAATGTCAATCAGTGTAATGTACTGTACATTCCCTTTATGACTTCATATTTGTTGTTCAACATGCCAATGATATTTCAATGCTGTTTTAATGCAATGCATTTCCTTTCGTGTTACTGTAACAAGCACATTTTCTCTATGGGTGGCCTTCCTGCGAGATCTCTTCTAAGTGTGAGGTGTAAAACTCAGAAACCGAACAACCCCCCCGCCCCCTGTGTTGTCAGGGCAGATTTCCCCCGGTGTGTTTGATTCTCCTTACAGCAATAATTCATCTTAAATTCTGCTTCGAGTCCTTTGCGCCCTTCTGTCCGGCTGGGGCTGCACTCCAATTACTCATAATGCTTCTGCAAGTCCAAAGCTAAGAATTAAACCAGCTCTCTCCTTAGAAATCAATAGTCCTGAAGCAATGTACTGTCCTAACATGATAAATTATGCACTTGATAGTTAATTTGCCAACAGATAGACTATTGGCACAGGTTTTAGCAAATTGAATGCATATGTGTACAGTTTCTTTTGGAATGCAAATATAGATGTGTGTGGTAAATGGTTGTCACAATTTCAGGTTATGGTGGCCGAAAGAATTAATTAACATTTTATTATTGCTATTGCTCTGTGTTTAATGTGTTTATAATGTCTTTAATGTGTTTCTCTCTTTCTGGTCGGTGAATCACTCAGAATACGAATGTAGGGAGGTAGAGAACGAAACCATTGTGTCTCTTAAAGGCAAAACGTTAAATGGTGTCTTAACCATTTATGATATAATACAATTAATGCAATATCAATAATTACGGATTTTAATATCACGTTATTGGCCAACATATTGTGACACCCCTAGTGTGGAAATACAATCATATTAAATATTGATGCAACTCATATAAAAATGTTGAGCAGATCATAATTTTTTTGGACAAAATTGACATTAGATTTTTAAATATTAAAGTTGGTATTAACCATCCCTTTATCTTCCATTGGTCAAAAAAAACAAGTTGTCCTATACTCACACCATTGGCTGAAAAGATGTTCTCCAACAAACATATTATTGCAATTGCACTATAAAACCACAAATATACCAAAAAATGACAGTTTTGTCATGTAAAATGACATGTTTTTTATTATTTTTCTGTAAATTTGCAGTTTATTTTTGAAAATTTACGTGTTTTCCATGTTTATAAATTATTCAATGTTATGTAAGAATAACAGTTTTCCCCCGTGAATGTTTTTCTTGTGAATTTGAAAAAACGAATTAAAGGTTTTTGGACATTATGCTTAAAAATCTGGAAAAAAATGTTTTTACAATATAGTAAACTATACAGTATTTACAAAATAAACAACTGGCATAGGATAAACCATTTTAACACAGCAAAAATGACACATTGTATGTATACTTTTTTAGATCTCAATCATTCTCATCACAAAACTCTAGAAATATGATGTACACCAATAACACAACATTCATAAAACTACGGCGGCTAATTCATTCCACGTACTCTTCACCCAAACAACAATTCACAAACTCCCTATAAATCTACTTCAGCATCATTAAAAAATTATATTTGCACATATTTAACATTCATGTCAGCTCTGTACAAGGAAGGCGGCAAGCGTCCTCTGGCTTTGATTTAACTGGAGTGGGCAGGCCAAGTGACCACGGAGCGGGCGGACCGGGGTGAATATTCACAGGCCGTATAATTAACTAATGAGCACGCCCCTGCGAGCCGAGACATGACTGATGGCTCGCCTGATTGGCCAGGATGTCAGTAAAAGGGTAGGTTGCGCCCATCTGTTCAATAGGCCAATGCTGATTGACATATCGTTGCCTGTTTTTCTTTCTTTATAAACCTGAGGCCAGACGATTCAGATGATTTGGGGAATTATAGAAAATAAAGCTAAGAAAACATGGAGGGCTGAGGTTTGAGGCATTGCAGATTGAAGGTCAAAGTCTGGTCAAAGTTTTTTTTAGTTTTCTCTTCTGGGTCTGTTTGAACATGTCGCCCATTAGATATACACCTCCTCTGTCGAGCCCAGGGTATGGCTTTAACGTGCGAGAGATGGGCATATTTTCCCTGTGTTGTTGGATTATATCTGACGTTTGACTACATGGACTGGGGATAAAGACAAAATTAGCCATGGTGTAGTGCACATGGGAGTAATAACATATGTGCAAAGGTTGGACAGTTCATTTGACATATGTACTGTAATTATAATAAACTGTGACATGCATACTAAAATATCTATTCCTGTGGAACGTAAAATGATGACCACAACTGACCATTACAGGTAGCCCTGAAAATAAAGGCATTTAAGTACAAAAATCTGTTTATATCACTGTTGGATCCCAAGGGAAAATATTGTTGCTCTTGTTGACTTTGCATATTGACTCTTATTGACTTCCACTGTATGAACACAAAACCACTGAAACATTTCTCAAAATATCCTCCTTTGTGATCCACTGAAGAAAGAGACATACACATGTACTAAATGACATGAGTGTGAAAAAATGATGAGAGAATTTTTCGTTTTGGGAACAACAACCAGAACAAAAAACAACAACATCATAGATTTAAGCCAACACATTTCTAACTTAGCTTAGAAATATATAAGAGTAAAGTTAGTCAAAGGTTCAACAAAAAATACTGTCCACCCCAGAATTCCAAGTAAGCGCCGATATTTCAAGACACACTCGAAATGACGGCGAATAAAAAGCCAATTATTTCCAACTGTCACAATTACTCACCTGGGACATCCCCCCAAAATGGAGGTGTCAGACGAAATATTGTGATGCTTATTCTGCCAACACTATCAACTTTTTGTTTTGGACAAGCTGGATAATGAGAGAGAGTCTTCCCCTCTCCTGAAGTCTCCCACCACTAATCGCATGTGTAAAAATAATGGCTCAATATGCGGGAGACTTTGCTGACTGCTTAATGGCTTAAATTGCCAGGTTGCAGATTTCACATGCGCCGGTATCATTGTGGGTAGAGTGTAAATATAATGTGACATGAGAGAGATAGAAAGAGAGTGAGAGAAGAGAGTGAGAGATTGGGAGAGAGAGAGAGAGAGAGAGAGAGAGAGAAAGAGAGAGAGAGAGAAAGAAAGAGTGAGAGAGAAAGAGAGAGAGAGAGAGAGAGAGAGAGAGAGAGAGAGAGAGAGAAAGAAAGAGTGAGTGAGAGAGAGAGAGAGAGAGAGAGAGAGAGAGAGAGAGAGAAATAATGGGCACAATGAATGTTAAAGTCAACATGAAACAGCAGTCACAATTCATTTTAATGGCATAATGTGACATGTTTTAGAGTGAAACTGTAAAAAGATTATGCTTAATTTGAAGTATCCGGGATACCAAAACGGCCTACCAGTCTTAATCATTATGACTTTAAATAGGCCTACTGTAAATAACATTTGTGATAAATGCAATCCCACGACACACACTAAATCAACAGATGTGAAAAACGCCTCCATGGGCACAAATAAATAATTCAATGAAGAGAGGAGACTGAGATCCGATTAGTGGCCTGCTGCGATGTCTTCTCTTATCTGTCATTTCAAATTTCAACGTGCCCCCCAGGCCATGGCGGTCTATGGTTCAGTCCCTAATCAATATGAAAGCAGCTGGGAGGATCCACAAAAGCATTCGTCAGTCGGGGTCTGTGGCGCCTGTTGAAGGACCACGTCCGGCGTTCTAGATGAGGGGGATGCAGCTCACAAACCTCCCGGAGAGACCCCCTACCGCCTTCCCACGCAGGCAGAAAAATCCATTCTGGCCAATCTGCAGACTTCAGCGTTCCACGTCCGGTGATGTACAGCCATTTCCCCAGGCTTTAGTTCATAGAATGAAGAGCTATGCTCACCCTCAGAGTCACTAATGAAGATCAAACAGGTTGTGGCGATGGCTACACCGCCACCCGTGCGCTCGTGCTTTCGCTGCCAAACAAATTATTCTAATGCTGAGAGCATGAAATTGGACCTGCAGGGAGAGATATGCTTGCTCACCCTCAGCTTGAGCTTAAAGAGGAAATTGCATCTGTATGTGCGAGCTTGTTTATTTTTGTGTGGAACGTCATATTCTTCCGTTGGCTGTGTGCACGTGTAAATACATTGGAATTCACTAAACACATTTACATTTGGAATACACTTCTAGCGACGATAATTTACATTTTACTAATTCATGTGTACTTTAGAATTGAAACAACATTGCAAACATCATGCGCTAGCGTCGCAGCGACAGGAACGCTAGTAACGCAAATAGTTGCTAGTGACTGTAGTGAGTTGTATTTCAAGCTAAACTCTTTTGACAGGAATCTATTGACAGAAATGCAATATAATATACATAACTATGTCTTCAGAGCTGTATTAAGACCTTACATAGTGAAGCATTATGTTTTTATTTTCTTAGAATGAGCTATTTCTATCTACATACACCACGGGTCTCCTTATATGGAATTCACCATGTTGTTTCTACAGTAGCCCTAAACGGACAAACTGCTCTACAGAGCGCATTGTGTAAATACGTTATATCCTTCGGCTAAGAAGCGAAAATGTGACAAAATCTTCTGTGTCGGCCACCGTAATGCTTTGAAAGGGAGGAGTGGAGTGAGCCGTTGGTTGCAACCTCACTGCTAGATCTCCACATTGCTTCTTTAAATACAAAACATATGCATACAAATGCCTTAGGTAACCAACTGCTTTAAACAGATTCAAAAGCAAAACAACACAAGAGGAAAAGAACAATAATATTTTGTATTACATTTTCTGAATTGGCATGTTTTGACATAAAAATCATTTTTGATCTCTGCTTTACAATAACAGCATCCATGCTTTTATTACTCTTCAGACATGTATGTAATGTCTGCTTCATCTCTTCACATTTTAATTCAGCTTTCACTCTTGAAATGTAAACAGTTCAGATAATAAGGTACTTGCAATTATTCAGGGATTATGAAGTGTGCATGGTAACAATATTGTGCATGTTCATGATCACGATACATTGTCAGATATCTAGTGTACATTTTTCCATGAATCATTGCAGCAGAAATTCATCAAAGGATGGAAAACCGCATCATAACGGTGATATATCACCCACTGTAGATGATCACACCTTCTGTATTTTAAAGAGCTTGTTGTGGACTGTAGTGGTGTAATGATGCTGTACAGTCACAGTACATATGTCATCATGTCTGCACTACCGCCTTAACTTATTTCAGATCTTTTGTCTTTTCCAAATACAATTTGTACTCTGTAACCCTTTTATAAAACAACTGTTTGTCAAGGTTTTGAGTAACCTTGCCGTTGGACAATATAAGTTCCTTTGTATGAGGCTATTTCATGCTTTGCCTGAGGTAATCACGTTCTTTGACCTGAAACGTAAAGCCTTTTGAATAGTTTAATAACTTATCAATGAACATTGTGTAATGGTGACCAGTGCACATTTACCTGACAGTCACCTCCGGTAAAACATCTTAAACCCTATGACCCAATAGTTACATGCAATCTGATACGAGCTTGTGTTGTGTGTTAGCTGTAAATGTCCTGTTTGAGGTCTAGAGCACATTTAAAAAAACATTTACATTCGTGCATTTGGCAGATGCTTTTATCCAAAGCGACTTACATTGCATTATACTATAAATTTGTTTCTAAGTATGTGCAATCCCCTGGGATCGAACCTACAACCTTGGCATTGTGAACAGCATGCTCTAACCACGGAGCTAGAGGAAAGATGTTTGATGGGATGCTGTGTGTGTTCGTGTGTGCGTGCGTGTATACGGAATTGCGATTATTGTTCACATCAATATTAACGGTATGTCTGTCTAATGGTCAGTGTTTAAACTCCAGCAGTGCAGTGTCAGCAGCTGCAATACACCGCAGATGGACAGTCGGTGTGGAGAGAAGGATGCTGCGATTTCTGATGTGGCCCAG
Organism: Barbatula barbatula; assembly: GCF_947034865.1. Classification (NCBI taxonomy): domain Eukaryota; kingdom Metazoa; phylum Chordata; class Actinopteri; order Cypriniformes; family Nemacheilidae; genus Barbatula; species Barbatula barbatula. The sequence continues at coordinate 8,992,407 of NC_136786.1, forward strand.
CTGTTGCTTCCAGATGCCACATAACCTTCATTTCATTAGCTGACTTCCCTGATAAAATGAAATGAAATAAGTATATTTTTCATGATCCTGCCTCGCCTTGTCCTGCTTTTTTAGTCTTGTGTGACAGTCCCACGTGTTTTGTGTGGAAGCGCATGTGCATTGCTTGTTTTGGCATGCCATATCGCCTATTTGATGCCCTTGTGCCGGGTTGTTTTGCTTGGTACCGCTGTGAATGACGTTATCTCATTTCGTGCCTCCAGTGTTTCAATATTTAAAGAGTCAGTCCAGTTTAATTAACTATCGGTTATAGTTTAGTCAAGTCAGAGTATTGTTCCCTGTCAAGTCTTGTTGTTTTGCTTTTATGTTTGGTATTTATTAAAGTTTTTTGTCACCCGCCTCACTGTCTGCACTTGGATTCTGTCCACACTTCCTGACAGAACGAACCCACCAAAGAGAACCCAGCAGCCATGGACGACACTTATTCTCCAGAACGGAGTTGTCAAGCCTTTGCTCTGGAGTGCGTGGGCGGCAGCAGGTAGTATGGAGTTCAACGAGGCGTAGCTCAAAACCATCTTCAACAGCTGCCGCAATGTGCTCCTCTCACCCTCAAAGATGAGGATGCTGAGGCCCGTGGGCTCTGTGGACATGGTCAGGTTCACTGATAAGAGTCCAAGGCCACAGCCAGCAATCCTGTCGGTGAGTGGTAAGTGGGGTAGAAGGAAGTCCTGCCGCCACCCTGCTTCCAGACACAGTCCCAGTAGCCCGGCCCAGGTGGAAGAGGAGGAGGGCAGTCACAATCCAGCAGCCTCAACCTTCTCCTGAGCTCACTACGTGGGCCTAGCCAGCTGCAGCCACCGACTCCAACGCAGCCTCATCTATGTCATCATCCACGTCTGCCTCAGTCTCCCCTATGTCGTCACCCTGCTCCTCAATCAGTTTCTCTGTCTCCATGTCTTCCCGGTCCCTGGACCCCCATGCTACAACCATATTCCCCTGTCTTTCTTGCCCTCGCTTTTTATGGGTACCCCCCAGAAATTATTCCCCCATCCTAGAGCACCGCCAAGTCTGCCCACAAAAACCCGCCTGGACTCCTCACCCTTGAACTGTACCCAACAACCCAAGGACTCCTTCCCCATCCAGCCCTCCCTCTGTGAACTCTGTGATTCCCCCTCCCTTGTTGGTTATTTTTATTTTATTATTCTGGTTTGCCTTTGTTAATATTAACCTTTTTTTGCTTGTTTTTGTCTGTATCCCAGTGTGTCATGTCCCTGCCAGGAGTGTCATTTGAGGGGGGGTACTGTCATGATCATGCTTTTTTTGTCTTGCGGCAGGATCTTGACAGTCCCACGTGTTTCGAGTGGAGCTCTCCGGGCTCGTCTCTGTCCTCGTGTTCCTGCTCTCTCGTTTCCTCTTTAGTCATCTTGTAATGGTTTCATGCTCCTTGCCTATTCACTCTTGATTTTATCCACTATTTAATGCCCTTGTGTGTTCTGCCTTGTGCCGGTTGGTTTTGCTTGGTTACACTGTGAATGACGTTATCTCATTTTTGTCCCTCCTGTATTTAAATATTCTTCCAAGTCGAGTCAGTCTAGTTTAGTCAAGTATCGTTTATAGTTTAGTCAAGTATAGTCAAGTATCGTTTATAGTTTAGTCAAGTCAGTGTATTATTTCCTGTCAAGTTGTCTTTTGTTACCTATTGTGTTGTTTTGCCCCCTCGTGGGTTTTGCTTTTGTGTTTGTATTTATTAAAGTTTTTTTGTCAACTGCCTCACTGTCTGCGCTTGGGTTCTCTCTGCACTTTTTTTGACAGTATTGAGCTCGAAGTCAACCTGAAATCAAAAATACTTTAGTTTTTTAATATGTATTCCTGGTGTTATTGTGCATTTTATTCCGGTCAATTTCCTAAGACTGATGTCACAATAAAGGGATAGTTCACCCAAATTCAAATTTGCTCATCATCTTATTTGACCTGTATGACTTTCTACTTTAGGCAGAACACAAAAGAAAATATTCTGAAGCATGTTGGTAACCAGACAACATGGGCCGCCATTGATTTCCAATGTATTGACACAAAACCACTGAGACAAAAAGTATCTTCTTTTTTGTTTTGCAGAAAGAGTCATATACATGTTTTAAACAACACAAGGGGGAAGAAAATATTCACAATCAATGGCAGACGTTTGGGGGAACTTTCCACTTAATGAATTTGACTTAACAAAAAGATATTAGTCAACCTATTTTACTGCCGAGTGATATTATTCATACTCTCGTAAAAAAAAACTAATAATAGAATAAGGCTTTCAAAACAATCACCCTTTGTTCAATTCTATTTCATTGATCACAATACTAGTAGCCTATCCGAACATAAAAAGGGTGGTACCTAGAGTCTGCTCATATAAAGAGTGATCCAAAAATACATCTCTGGATGAAAGGCAGTGTGACTTGACTTGTCGTAATTATGTTGCTGGTGGCGCTAAAAAAATAAATAAAGTGATGTGTGCGCATGTGGTCTCCGGAGGTTGTGTGTGGTAATTATAATATATCTGTCTCAATCTCACAGACACCTTAGCACCTTGCGCACATAGAAGGTGGGACATTTTAACAGCCAAAATATACACGCACAAAGAGAACAGCTAACAGGCGGTGAAGTGTGCACGTGTGTTTAAATCAAAACAGCAAAGTACCTTCTGTGTTTCCAACCCATCAGGTGGTTTGTACAACCATTACATTTATGGAACAATCTATTTCATGTTCCTCTCCTGTAGTGTAACCCTGCAAGGACACAGGTCCTGAAGGAGACGGAAGCGGAGGTGAAGTTCAAGAATCTGTTTTTGAAGTCTTCTCCTCTGAAGCACTATGGCAAAACTTCAAATCATTGTGAGCGAATAAGGGGCAACGCCTTTCATTCTTTGATCTGAGAGGAAGCACTTTGCAGGGATATTCTCTTCGCTATTCTGTTTGATTTGCTCTTTTCATGCGGATGGGAGGGACTCTGATGCTCTATTTCATCAGGCCTGATGTAGTAATATTCTCAGCCAGTAATGATGAGACGAGCTCCCGTACAGAGGATACAAGCAGTTCTGTTTCTGGTTCAGTGGTGGCACTTGTGGAAAAGACAAACACTCTTTTGCATTTCGAAAGAGTTTCATGAGGAGAGGGAAATGGAGTAAGGGGAAAAAGAGAGAAAAATGGAAAAGGGGAGAATGAGAAATGTCCAGACTGCCCTCTAGAGGAATTCATGTGCTACTATCTGGCGTAGCGCCACCGGATAGATTTCCAACACAGTTGACAGGAGGGAGGGAACAGTTAGCCTATTGTTTCTGGTCACATACTACATGGTGCCTGTCATTTGTCTACCTGTCACTTTTCTCTTTTTTATTTGTTTTAAACGTGTCTTTAGCCTATTCGCTCTTGTTTGTGGTTTCTGAGAGCTTTAGGCCTAATGCAAACATCAACTGTTTACTATTAATACAATTACAATTACAAAACATATGTACCCTTTTTTACGGTATTTTATTGGTTGCCATCTAACTAATAGAACCCAAAACATTACCAGACCTTAAAGGTGTCCTGAACTGGCCATTTTTATTATTTTATAATGTTTTCTGTGGTCTACTTATGAAGTTTGCGTGGTTTTTACATTCGTAAACATCTAAATCAATAAGTTATTGGCTGTTTTCTACCCGGGTTTTGAGGCCAGCTTGACAATCGCTCTGTTTAATGGGTGTGCCGCATTGAAGACTTGGAAGTAAAAGCCCACTGCTATGATTGAATAGTAAACTTAGTTGGAGCCTTCTGTGAATTTGGTTAGACACGTAACGTTAGTTAACAAATAATCAGAACATATCTACATTTTACACACGTAAGATTGCTGCGCCATTCATGTCGTGTCCAATATTGACTGCACAGCACTGCTTTATCATTTTAGTCTCTCCGAAAATCCAAAGCTGGAACTTCTTTAAAAATAAACTTTAACCACAAGTTCCTAATGTGGGAAACCGAAGGTATGTTAAATCACAGATAAATCAATTAACACATTACAAAAGAACCACGTTTTACTTGTTTTACAGCATGCCAGCCTCAATTGCTACATTAATGGCAAGAACCATTAAGTTCATTCACTCACTCTCTTGTACACACCTAAAGCCAGCATCTCCAATTCATCTAATCTGCAAATCTTTTTGAAAGCCAAATAAGATTAAATTATTAAATTTAAAGCTTTTTTAGCATTACTTTTTTCATGCGTTTGTTTAGTGAAGTTCTAAACGCATTACTAAACTCCTGTTTAGTTTTTTCTTGTTTAGTTTAGTTAAAATAACACTTTTCTGGCATTTCTGTTATAGCACTCAAAATCGATAGATTAGTGTACTGGGGTATGTTCACTGCTCAACCCTTTGTGTGCTTACTGCTCAACCGTTTTAGACCTTTTCAATAAATTAAAATGATTGGAAACAGAATGTAAGCATTAAACTGCGATACTGGTAAGTGTCCACTAGAGGTCTATGTTGCTCTATTTTCGTTGTGTCGTCCAATATGACCTCAAGAGGCAATTCAAGTTTTTTTCTTCAAGCCAGCTTTGTTAAATTAAAATATTACGTCACCTATTTTTAGCCAATCATTTATTCACCATTTTGCATTTTTCCAATTTATTCAATTGCCCATAATAACTTCCTTTTATTGTTGTTGTTGTTGTTGTTTTTAACAAATATGTATCAATGTCTGAATACATTTAACAGCCATTTATCCAATCAACATGGAATTCCACTCTCCTCTGATCCATAATGCATAAGAAGTAGCCAGGTATATCACGTGGGATATACTGTATATATTTCTTGAATATTACTGAACTGTATTAACACAGTGCATCTGACTGAATATTACCCTAATTGTAAAAGATATAAAGCATGGCTTACAGATCTATTAAATTTGTGCCTGGGTGTCGGGATTTTGTAAATGAATTATATAAAAAAATCTGTACCAAAGCACAGAAAGTATACATACTTAAAATCCTTTCCAGAAGTAAATGAACTCGAGCTGTAGTGCACTGTGCTGTATTGTAGTTTCACTTCACTCTTTTTATTTATTGCAGGTACAATACATCTAATTCACTTCTAACACATGTTGCCGAGTACACTAAAAGTAGGCTATTATGAAATCATTTTTACATTTAATTTGGCTATAATTGTAATATATTCCATGTACATATTTCCACCAACACGCATTGTTACATCTGTATTGTTGTCCTTTCAAATGAATGTAAATGTTTAGAAAATATTTCAATGTACTGTTTATGAGCTATATAACGTTTTAAATAAATTTCTTTAATTTATTCCCACGTAATTCACCGCAACGTTTGCGCTGGGATTTTATTTGCAATAAAAACAACACAGACGAAGCTTGGTGGTAGGAGGCAGGCTGGAGGCGGAGTCACAGCAGTGCGCTTGAGAAAATGACGGCTCGGGATTGGTTGCTGTCCGTGGTGCTGATGCGGCGAGAGAGTGGCGATCGTCGGACGGCGGGTTCTCGGTTGTACGGGTCAAAATGGATGTTCACTGAATACTTGTGGACGTAATAGACGACTTTGGGTTTAGGCTCGCGGTCGGAGCATGATTCACAGACAGATCGTACTGTCTCAGGTGCGTAATGTCGCTCTTCATTGTCGATGTGTATATGTGCAGTAAAAGCAGCCAGTCGTTTAAAGATGCTATTGTGTCAAGTATCGTGTGTTTAAGAGCGTGCATGTGTCTGATTTGTGAATTGATGATAATTCTTAATAGACACTCACAGTGCGACTGGTGGGTATAGCGGGGATCTCTCCTTCTCTGCTCTGTCATTTTGCCTTCTGTCTTCCCTCCAATGAAAAGCACATGACACAGGGTAGTGATGTTGACGTAGTGGATTTGAGCATGATGCTCTTTACGCGTTTCCTGCAGCCATCTGGGTTCAAGTGTAGCTAATATAATGTGCATATACAGTAACACAAAATAGTAAAAGACCTACTGTAGTTCATTTACAAAGATTTCGATCAGTAATTCCCTTTATAATCATTTATGTAATGTGTGCAAATTCTCCTTAGACTAGAATGGCGTTTTGACTTAAATGAATGTTGGTTCTGTCGTAACTTTCGATAACTTTTCCTTAGACTAACAGAACTAGACATGATGTTCAAAATAAAGTTTTAACATTGATAATACATACACTTGTTGTCCCTTCACTGTGCTGAATGTAACGCTATCCCACAGACTTCCCTTATGATTTTAAAGCATATAATGCAGCCAGACATCTCTCGCCAAGGATTCAATTTGCTAGGTTCCAGTCAGTGTTGCATGGTAATATGAAGCCTTTCTTACTGACTTCATCCATAATAGGACAGAGGATAACCCAATCAAACATACTCTTGTCATATCATGTGCATTAAGCCACTTCAAAACGTCTGCTTTGGTCACCTGATACCCGTTTCTTCCAGTAATTTGGCCTAATTCATGTTTAGAGGTGGTTTCAAAATTGTAGCATGTGTCAATAAGCACAGTGTATCTAAATTCTAAATTCCAAATTCCCTACTTTCAAACTTTCAGCCAAAACACATTGTTTGCATCATATGCTTGCAGTATTTGTGCACTTATCTAGTTATATAATTTACATTTAGGCCTATTCATTAGCAGATACGTTTATCAAAAGTGATAAAAATCCTGACTCAAAGCCAGGGTAAGCTACAAATCATTAAAATGATTAAGGTAGTTAGAGGGAGAACAAACTCATTTTATTAGGGTGTTGAATATGAGAAAGACTTACATTTATAATGCAGTGGGTTTGGTCTTTATTGCTTGCGAGGTTACCGGAGTGATTTCCAGGATTGTCCATTAGGTTTGTCAGCCAGGAGATGCTGGTATTTATTTACCCATTGTATTCTGGGACGGTCATTAGATTGGTAATGTATTTACATGCACACACATTTTTGCTTCCTTGCAAGATATTATTTATACAACTTAATTAAAACAACAATTGCAATGACTATAGACTAACTCTAACCTTGTTGTAAAGAGATGTGAAGAGTTCATTTGCAAAAACAGACAACTCAGTTAAAAAATTATAATCATGTTTTATTGTGCATTCCAAGTAATAAAAATGACAAAAACATGTTGGGTAATAATAACTAAGAAAAATCAGATATACAATACAAACATTAACATTATAAGAACTATATTTTTTGAAAGTTTTGAGTTATTTGTTTATCACGTACTATATAAAAGGTCTTATTTCCATTTAAGTGATCCTTTGTTTTAAATATGGCCATGCACCTTTAAGAATATTTGGTTGCAGCAAGGACCTTTGTCATGTGATCATTAATCATGAAGTAGTTTAACATAGTACAGAGAGCAGTTTGTTTATTTTATCATATGTCCTTTGTAGCATGGTGATTATGTTTTGATTGTTTTTAACAACATCTACGATTGCGGATCATTATTTGGAGACTGTAGTTTTGTGAAGTTGATTCATTGTTATGTCTTTTATTCCCTATCTACAGTACATTACTACTGTAACTTTCCTTTAGCTCAGTGGTAAGAGCATGGTGTCAACAATGCCAAGGTTGTGGGTTTGATCCCAGAGGATTGCACATACTTAGAAACAAATGTCAAGGATAATGCAATGAACGTTGCTTTGTATAAAATCGCCTGCCAAATGTAAATTACTATTGTGCTAGTATAATATTATGTTAACTGTTGTATTATTCCCAGACCTTGAAAGTTAATATTATAAGTATAGATAAATATGTTATTATTTACTACAGGTTAAGAATATAATGCAAACACATTCAAAGTGTCTAATAACTACATAAAACTTGTAACAGTAAAACTCGGGGATTTAAATAATATAATTTGAGTTGACGTATTCGTTCATATAAAGAACTAGCTAATTAAAATACTAATTATGCCTATATATGTTCCAGTTTCACCTTTCCATGCAATGTCAATTAACCTGATGACGAGGGGCCAACTGTCTTCAGAATCTTGATGTTAGAAGTGTTGGAAATGTTTACCTGGCTGTCGAGTTATAAACAGAACATATACTGGGACACTACAGTGAAACCATGCTTAAAAGGCAGGATAACACATTGCAGGCCGACATATAACAATAAAAGCATTGACACACGCAGCCAGTGAGTGATTATCAGACTATCACTGTGTGGAGAGCTACACCATGAGACTGTGCCATGGCAACAGAAGCATCTTCATTAAAGACATGCTCTAGTGCTTCATGTACATCATCAACTGTGTCAGCAGTGGCCAAGGAGAGAGCAAGAGCAGAAGCAGCAAATGTACATCTTGCCTTTGTTGAAGAGGAAGCTAATCTAAAGCTACAAAAAGCCAAGCTGGAGGCATCAATGGAAATGCTTGAGAATCTGAAAGAGACCGCAGCAGCCATGGCAGAAGCAGAGGTGGTTGAAGCTGCTATTGAGGAAGATATAGAGAAACATAGATGCAGGCTTAATTTAAACTCTACCCCCTTGGAAACAACACAACACAACTCACTGAACAATATGTTATTGAGCAAACCAAAGTACGAGAGGATGTTTCCCCAAAAGCAGAACCAAGCTCAAGCTACATTTCAGCTTCAGCTTCTTAAACCTGAAGCCAAACCTTTCCTTTCACACCAAACCATTGCTGTTGTCCAAACACATCAGAACTACCGAGGATGAAAACGTTCTTTTCAGAGTGCAACCATCGATTTAAACATCATACCAAGTGAAGAAATTGATCTCCTGCTGAAGTGGCTTGGCAAGGAGTTGGCAGTGTATGTGGAACAGATAAAGGCAATAATAATCAACAATCCACAAGCAGGACTGGCTAATACATGGTATAGACTTGAAAAAACTTATGGTTCAGCAGAAGTGGTAGAAGATGCTTTTTTCAAACGAATCGACAGCTTTCCAAAAATAGCTAATCAAGATTATCCAAAACTGACAAAGTTGCGAGATCTACTAATGGAACATCAGTTGGCTAAGGCCGAAGGAGACCTGCCTGGCCTTGCTATATTAAACACAGCAAGAGGTGTCAACCCAATAGTACAGAAGGACCATTTTGTCTGCATGAAAAGTGGGCACCATGTCCCATATCCTCCCTTTACCTGCTTTGTAAACTTTGTTAGTCAGGAGGCTAGAATTGGGAATGACCAAGCTTAAATTTGATCTCTCACATATACATGGCTCCCAGGATTGAGAAGACAGCTTGGAAGCCCAGTAAACAACACAAAATCTCTGGACACAAGACAGTGCTCACTGATATTGGTAAGCCCTTCAAAAATGTCCCCTTCATAAATAAACACATCCACTGCGTAAATGAAGAGCTTTCTGAGAAAGATCGAAAATCAGTTTTAAAAGAGAATAATGCGAGCTTTAAATGGTGCTCTTCGCTATCATACTGTATATTGCAAAGAACTGTAAGATTAAAGTTCAATGTTCTGAATATTAAAGTGAAAAGCACCACACGGCGCTTCACCCTGGACTCGCCGTCACGCACACCTTATGTCTGTGGCACACCTCATTCCAGAACAGGACCCGCAACCCCCCCTAATGCATCTTTTTGGTAGAGACATCATAAGGGTTCATAAGGTCTGTAAACAGGTAAATGGCTCACACAACCTACCCTACGCACAGAAGTTTGAATTGGGATGGCTTATTGTTAGAAACGTAAGTCTGGGAAACTTCGACTCCAGTGCCAAATACCATGGTGTATCACTTAATGATGTGCTTTTAACTGGGCCTGACCTTAACAACACACTGCTGTGTGTATTCTTTGGGGAAACCCTAGGATGCTTAAAAAAAAGCCATTGCCTTCACAGTGGGCATTGGATAGATGTTCTATTGTTTTTTTTGGTGAGGGAAGAAGACAGGAACTTTTTACGTTTTCTATGGTTCCGAGACAATGACCATTCCAAAGTCATTGTAGATTATTGCATGAGGGTCCACGTCTTTGGGAATAGCTCTTCACCTGCAGTGGCTATTTAGACAGAGCTCTATACAGACCTGTTATACTTACGACCTTGTTGATCCGATGTCAAACCCAGACGTCCTGCCTTAAGTGTCAACTATAAGCACTACAACTTCATCCAGCCAGCTTGGTTTTACCAAGTTCTCATCTTGGAAGTCACTATCAGGTGCTTTTACTCGCATAATTCATGCAGCCAAAACTTCAAAAAGAAACAGTCCATTCAATGGTTGGCATTATTGCAAATCAGAATTCACAGTCGAGGTATCCAGAGAACCTTCAGCCATCATCATCAAGGCAGTACAAGAAGAGGTTTACAGTCAGGAGATCAAATGTCTTCAAAAGCAAGAAAGGATTTTAAAAAGTTGTCCTCTTCATACTTTGGATCCATTCGTTGATACAAAAGGTCTACTGAGAGCTGGAGGGCATCTTCGACATTCAAGCCTTAATCAGGATAAAAGAATCCTTTCCTGAGAAGCATCACATTGCAACTCTTCTCATCAGGCACAATCACGAGCATGACCACCATCAGGACTTTATGGAAGGAGCTGTCCGTTCAGCTGGATTTTGTATAGTTGGTGGGAAATGAAGGGTGAGTAGCATCATCCATTAGTGTGTAACTTGCAGACGGCTCAGAGCTCCACTCAGCATGCGGGAAATGGCCAGCCTTCCAGCAGATTGCCTGTCAACAGACCCTCCCTTTACCAGTGTCGGACTAGATATATTTGGGCCCTGGATTGTCACCTCAAGAAGAGAGACAAGGTAGTGCTGGTGACTTTCATGGCAGAGGTAGCCACCATTGTCATTGCCAGGCCCCCTGTTCCTGTGAAACGGACCCTGATGAGTCATTTATTCTCACTCCAGCAGCTTTCCTCACACAGAAAGTTGTCAATGGCGGCAGCTTCAACACCTTTCCAACTCATTTTGGGATAGGTGGCGAAAGCCATTCCTACCAAACCTACAGGTTGCAATCCACGCATTCAAGTGTTGTCCTCCACAAAACAAGCTCATGTTTAATATTTATAATTTATTGGCATTCGTCTATTAATTATATTTTGTTATTAGTAAATATATGCTAACCAAGATTTTGTTATGTTATTCTATCATCTGCATGTTCCACAAATTAACACCATACCACAAAATACACAGCAAAATAAAATAATATATCTACAATTTGACACCTCAGATATAATCGGTGTTAACTGCATGACGCTATATCACAAAAGAGGGTTTTTTCGAGACCAACCGTGTTAAAGTCGGTCAGAAAAACAGACGGCAACAGGGCCTTTACTAATGAAAATAGTTTGTCTTTTCTGAAAGCTGCTCATGATGGCTGCTAATGGGAGAACACACAGCATGCCAGAGGGAGCATGCTGTAACTTCGTAAGCTCTCCTCATGAGTGCAGTTGACCTATATATGCTACAATCCCCCACATGAGCGAGCCTTGTCACGCTTCACTACAGTCCCAGACTCTGGACGGCTCTTCCAAGATGCTTCCGAGCTTTATTCATCTTGCAGGCTTCTCACATTGTTCTTTGAAAGGCTACTGTTGCTTTAGTACATTTTGTGTGCGCTTTCATGTACTATCCATACTCAAAACAAAAAGCCGTAAGGAGATTCTGTTAGTGCTGGTATTAAAATCTGTGTTACAAGTTTATATTATTTACACAGCTCTTTTGATCTTGGATCCATTCCCTATGTGTTTCCCTTTCTACGTGAATCTGTAAATGTACAGATGGCTGGGAGAGGATTTAATTTTTGTCCCTAGTCTAGTTTATTCATTCAGATGCCAAGGTCACCAGAGGCTCATGTAGATACACTTAACATAATAATGTCTTTATTGTCTTTGTATTGTCCTTTGAGGATCTTTGTAGTCAATTCCATAGTGGTTTGTATCTGGTTTTGCATGTTAATTTACATGCAAACTGTCTGAATCAAGATGAGGCTGACACTGTAAGTGTCCTGTAAATAGAGGAGCACTTGCTTGTAAATTAAACTGAACTAAACTAAACTAAACTAGACTAGACTAGACTAGACTAGACTAGACTAGACTAGACTAGACTAAACTAAACTAAACTAAACTAAACTAAAGTAAACTAAACTGCTCATTACAGAGAATGGGATTTCAGTCCATTAGGGTGATGACAAACCTGCAGGTCTTTGCACATTTAAAAAAAACTCACACCTCCTGGTTAGCTTTTAAAGAAATCTATTTAAGGGTTTAATAGAAGTATAAGGCTAGGGGTAAAGAGAGCTGGCGCGCGATTGCTATCATTATGAGCACTTTATTCTCTATTAGTCCTCATGTTGGAGAATATGCTGAGTGGCAGTAGAAATAAGGTCATGTTGTAAGCCTTAATTACATCATGCAGCGATATCATCACTATTCTTGTTGGCATGGTAATAGATCAGTGAGAACGATGGGGTTCATTGAGTTGATAAAAACAATGTGTTTGTTTGAGTGTGTTTTTGGGAGGTGCTGAGGGGTCGATGTGGGAAGGTGCATCCATGTTGTGCAGATATCAAATATGCTTTTTTAGAAATTTGCATTGGTGCATTGGTTCAGGTATTTCATATTTATTATTATAACGTTTATCATTTCTAAAACAAAATCATTAACAGCATGTCTGGAAGAACAGACAGAAAAAACTACAGTTAGACATTGGTTAGTTAGGGATTAAAAGCTAGTTTGCATAAACTTGAAGTTAATTTTTATATTTTATCCAAAAGGGGAATTGCTAAAGACTAAAAGATATTGAAGGCTAGATCTACAATCCCAAAATGTATTAATCAATTGATTATTTATACAACATCACCTTTTAAAACCAAAAGTGCTAAACAGTAGAAATGCATAAAAAATTATTATGCCTTGGGATAGTATTATTAAAGTTAATCAAAATATATTTTTTAAACTCAAATTTTCCCCAACACGGCAAGAAATGTTTTTATTAAAACTTTTCCACAAAACAATATGTTAAATTACATATATGCAATGACATATTTTAATATTGTTAAATAAAATGTTTTAATTGATTAATGGCTATGTTTTTCAGTTCAGAATTGGACGACTTGGAAAAAAGGCAACTTGCAATAACATTTGTAAAATATTTGTTTTTATTCACCACAATTTCTTTACTTTCAGGGATAAAAAATGATTATGATTTTAATCATAAAACCTAAGTTGTATCTTTTATACCCCGAAACGTTTACCGTGGTTTGCATAATTGTAGTAGTACTCACAGTAAGAAGGACTCATGCACTGTATATGTGTTCATGTACATGTTTCCTTAAGAGAGTCACTCTCAATGGATTTCTGCCCACGGTGTCAGTGGGAATCCCTGAGCTAAATGCGCTCATGCATGTAATGTCTCCTGTTCTGCTGGGAATCGCTCTCTTTGAGCACCATAGTGGTCCCACATTCATGACAAATGGTGAGACAAAGCCATGACTCACATATGGCTCATGTCTCATTACACATGGGTGGTATCTCACAAGCTCAATCATGAATTGTAGTGCCTAAAATTGATTCAGTTCAATTCATGACCATCGTATGGTTGTCAGGGTTGCTTAAGACACCAAAAAAATGATGAGAGCTGCGACATCTAAACAACGTTTCACATCCACCACATGTTTTATTCAATATTTACACGATCTCCATTATCACACATTTTGACAATCCACACTGCAGTATAACCCCGAAGGGTTTGAAGTTTAGCTCTATGCTGGTATCCATTTCTAAAATAACATTAATACAGGACAGAGATGCTAGAGGCTGATGGTTCTTCACTTCTTTGCTTGATCTATTAGTGTTTTAAAGAGAAAAATCAATGCTGTTAAATGTGACCTGTTCACAGCATTAAAGCACAGTGATACAGCAGGCGTCCGCTAAACACATCAGCTTTAGATTGGACGTAATTCACTTAAATAGTGAAGAGAGAAATGATCAGGACTGGGATAATAATGTTTGTCTGCTGTCATGATTGCGTCATGATGAGAGCATTTGCCATATCTGATGTTTGTGGATCAACAGGAAAATAAAATAAAATGGTAAAATAAATGGCTTCTGCCAAAAGAATGATGTGTGGATCCGGAGGGAATTACATTGCTAACTTCAGTGCTGGGCTGTGATCATTTGTCTCAACATCCATCAAAGAAGAATTATTTAGTAAAGTTAGTCAGGCGACATTGTTGACTTTGTGGACTCAGTTGACCTGCGTTAAATATTATTCACTGTCATGTTTTGAAAGGTTGAACAATTGTTCATGTTTGTATATTTCTCCATTAATAAACGGAACATATGTTCACTTGACTTGATATCAGCTTATTTTTGTGACATTACCAGTTTTTTTTATTTTGTAATGAAGACTTCTTAAATTTAGTCATTCCAGCAAGGTTTTCTGGTTTAAATAAAAAATCTTGTTAACTAAATCGTGTTATAGTACAACACTAGAATCTGACTCTAGAAAAAAAACATTCCAAATTAAAATTATGGCAAACTTAAATGTTTTGTTTTAACGTGACATTGGTGTGGTAGAAATGCCTGCTTGTCAATTTTCAGTCTATCGGTGTTTGATAACATTATCAGTGTCGTGACCATTTATAAAACCGACCTGTATCTTTTTCAACAGAGCTAAAGTTGTTTTGGTGTTGAATATTTCCATATTATGAAATATTGTATGACTTTCTTTTTTTCTGTGGTACCCAGAAGATATTTGATAACCAACGTTAGTATCCAAACAACACTGCACCTCATTGACTTCCAATGTATGGCCACAAAACCGCTGAGACAAGTCAGAGGTCAGAGTGTCAGACTTGAGTTTCCTAATGAACTAGTGAACAGACTAGTGAAAGTTTCGAGGATTTGTGTCATGCTATTTCAGTAACTCCCTGACCTTCTCTTCAGGATTTGATGTGCTTTGAGTTGGCGAATCATAATGCTGCTACACCTGTGTAGTGTAAAGGTCAGTACTCTCCTGCCATTGGCTCAGCATGAGACTCCCCTTCATCATAATCACCATCCTCATCTCCATTTATATTCAAGACCATCAAAAGAAATACATAATGGATTGTGTATTGTGCTATAGTAATGTTTCATGGATATTGTATAGTAATTCAATATAAAATTGTTGACAAAGCAAGCTCCATTCTGAGTTAATGGTTCATTGCCTTGAGGATAATGAGGAAAACATATTTTAAATTTCTGTAACAAAATTGTTGTGTATGTCATTTTGTGTCCTTATTAATGTTTGTATTCAGATTAATAGAGTAGAACTCCAACATGCATTACTGTTATAAGCTGTGTGTGTGTGCGTGCGTGTTCTTGGCATTAAGAAGAACATTTTGTGTATCTCAACACACCTGGCTGATAGTGCTCAAGCCGTTAGGACTTAACAGGACACGTAAAAATACAGAAACGATAAAAAATGTGAATGTTTGGAATTTTGTCTCCTGTTGACACAGATGTTGTTGATGGTCGATGTAAGAAAATAAGAAAAAGTTCTATATTCAGTATGATATGCATCTCATTTCAACACAAGTTGAATGTTATTTTAAACAAGCTAAACTAATTTATTGTGCATTACCATGTGAAAGCTTTCTGGTCCCTGATTGGAAAAATCTTTGCATCAACATAAAGAATAGATTTTGTTTATATAAAATATATATACTGTATATTAGCGATGGCTTGAAAGAAAAACAGGTTGAGTGCTGTGTCGATCAAACACGGCTCCATCCATACAGAGATTCCTGCATGTTCTGTTCTTCCATCTTCCATCTTCCATCTTCTGGAATGTGCTATACTTCCTGACTCACACTCCGATATTGTACAGTATGTCAATAAGCAAAACAAACGTCATTCCTCTGACAAAAGAACCCACCTAAACAGGCCACAAAACATTAGTCACTTTTCTATTGTCAGTCAAATTTATTTCATGTAGCTTAAACCAAACGACCCAGTTAGACAACTGTGCTTTAAATGTGAAAAATAGAAAAATACCCAGACATTCCTTATCATTCTTGAACCATTCGGCCCGATGATGGAAAAGTGACTTGTTGCGGTCTAAGACTAGCGGATTCGAAAATATTTTCATAAATGTTCATAAATATTTTACAAGGTTGCTAACATGTATGAAATTGTACGATGTGAATCATACAAAAATGTAAGATGATGAGAAAAAAGCAATACTGAAGCATCCCCCTTAACAACACCCCTAAACCTAACCTAGCGAAAACAAATCGTACTAAAACGTATGAATAAGATCATACAAATTAATATCAATTTATTGGAGAAACACTGGGCTATAACAACTTTACATAGATACAAACATTACAAAGATATTATAACATTTTTACATTTTAAGTGTTCCCATTTCAAAATAATTTAAGCAATTGAGAAATGTTTTCAACGTAATTTCTGATGACTTTTTCAGCTTATATATTAAGCTAGTATAAATACACATAGTTTTTATAAAGATGTTCCTCGAAATATGAAGAATTATTGTTACATGAAGTTACATAAAGATACTATTTCATAATCTGACATGACTAATGTTCTACAGAACCTGTACCAGAGCCGGTTTCTGGGCCTGGCGGCTATGGCCTCACCGTCACGAGCCTCCCAGAACCGGCGGCGGTGCAAGGATGTGGCCCGCTTCGGCTTTATTCACCCCAATGCTGCTCTTGGTCTGCCACGGTCCACTAGTGATACAGATTTGGTGTCTTTGCAAAGCCGTTCCACCCTGACAGTCAGCACCTCCCTCTATTGCATCGGCCAATCAGAGGACATTATCATAAGCTGGGACATCAAAGAGGAAGTGGATGCTGGCGATTGGATTGGCATGTACCTTATCGGTGAGAATATAAGGATAACCAATCGAACGATATTTTTATTGGCCAATTTATGGAGAGCACAGTATCCCGTAACTGATTGTAGTAGTATGTGTATGCTTGTGGTGGACTGTGGTCATGTACAGTACATTTTATCGTTGATTTGTACTGGAGCGCAACTTACTGCCTTTTGACATTGTGAGCATCTTTTCTCTTTTATAGATGAGGTTCTGTCAGAAAACTTTCTGGATTATAAGAGCCGTGGCGTGAGTGGTTCCCACAAAGGGCAGATTGTGTGGAGAATCGATACCAGCTTGTACTTTATGGAGGGTAAGTATTCCCTTCCTGTTCATTCAGAAGCACTCCGAATGCTTCCCCTGGCATTCATGTGCCCTTCAAAATTGGTCTGGGGTTTCTCTGAATATTAAGATATATTTACACTAATCCGGATGCATTTGAAAATGTTTTTAACAATTTAAAATGCTTTTCATCCACGCTAGAACCGGTTTCCCAAAATCTGACACGGTGGTTAATTTGTATGATTTTGTACGATCATAGCCGTTTGTTTCAGTACTATTTGCTTAAGAAAAATGTATCCACTTTAAAGAGCAAAAAATGCCACCTAGTGTAAACAAAAGGCCAAAACAGAAAGAAAACATAACGTATTGGTGTGGTTAAGGCCTTATTGAATACAAGAAGTCTAATTTCGGAACAGGCAAATAGTATTTCAGTCAAAGCTGGACACTAATCAATAGGCTCCTATAACCTTTAGCAAAAAACGCTTTTCAGTCGTATGCTCTGGATTTTTGTTTAGTTTTTTCTTATAAATGTCCTTACTGTGCAGGAATATTTTGCTCATCCATACTTTTTCATGACTAGATTTTTTCATTGTAGAAATATGACTGGAATCTAGTCTGGTGTGCTGTCAAATCTCACAGCATGAATATATACTGTACATCTGGTTTCTTATTCTGTCATCTTGCTATATCTCAAACCGACCGGATTCCCTTTTTGAAGCTTTTAAAATGTCTCGCTGCTTGCTCGACAAACTCTATGACAACCCCCTTCTGTCTTGTGACATTTTGCTCACTGCTTCAGTATCCCTCCGTGTGCAGATCTGGCATTTTCAAACTGGGATTGAAATACTGCAAAGCTAATGCTTCACTATTAAAGTCTGATGGATCTGCATGTTATTCATCTGACTGGTAAAATCTGTGTTGTTAAAACATAAACCAAAGATGAAACCACACCTGCTATATCGCAAATTTACTGTAGTGTCCAAATCACCCTTGAAGGCCCAGTGTGTCATTTTTTTGGAGGATCTTTTGACAGAATAAGTCGATACTTGATAAGTTTTCAGAAAGTATTTGTGAGAGCACATCACTCCTTCGGGATTATTATATGTGACAATAACACATGTGACACATCTAACAACTGTTTACACACTAGCAGGGTGCCATTAGTGAAATATGAACGCAAAATATGAAACATGCTCCATGGGAGACATGACGTGTAATTCACACACAAACACACACACACACACACACACACACACACACACACACACTTTAACTGTCAGCTTTCATAGCACTAGTCCTCGTGTGATATTCAACCAAACGAAAATGGTTTTCACAAAAACAGCCAAAACAACAACATGCTACAAATCTCTCAGAATGCACTCTCTTTTTGACTTAGTAGGTCAGTGTGTAAGTAAACAATGCATTGACCTACATCTGATTCTGTTGTTTTTCTCTCTCTCATTGGCACAGCTGAGACGAAGATTTGTTTCAAATACTACCATGGATTGAGTGGAGACCTCCAAGCCACCACCCCCAGCGTGACGGTGCGAAACCCATCTGCGTCTGTGAGTAAACACACACACACACTAACACAGATACATGCACATCACATTGGTTTGTTTTTGTCAAAACACATTGTGACAGATAATATCACATGGATCTGAAGGTGGGTCAGGGAAGAGACACACCCTATGACCTCAGAGAAGAATTCAATGTCAAGTTTTAAATATATAGGTAACAATAGGTAAAAATGTTCTGTCATCATTTACTCACCCTCAGGTTGTTCCAAGCCTGTATAAATGTCTTTGTTCTTCTGAACACAAAGGAAGATATTTGTGAGTATGTCAACCAAACACATCTCATCCCCCGTTAACTGCCATAGTAGGGAGAATAAATGTTCGGTTATCAACATTCTTCAAAATGTATTTTGTGTTCTGCAGAAGAAAGAAAGCCATACAGATTTGAAATGACAATTTTCATTTTTGGGTGAACTATCCCTTTAATAGAATTTCGGGCACTTCAGGAGACATTGAGGCAGCTCACTAGATTTGGTAACTACATTGCTCAAGAAATCTGCTTGGATGCACAGTAAAATCTTCAGTGTTCAAAAATGACAAATTAACACTCACAGTGTGTATTATACGCTGTGAGTGTTAATTTGACCTTTTTTAACATTGGTGATTTGGCTGTGTGGATTCAAAGTTTGGCACAATGTTTTAGAATCCTTGAAATAGTGGACAATTGGAGGCTCTGTCCTTTTTCTTGTGTTCTGACCGTGCGTAATTGTATAATGGTTTGCCCTTCTCTCTCATAAATTTGATTAAGACATTGAATGGATGTAAAGGTCACTCCACTTGAGCACAAGAGACAATCATTAAGCTCTTACCTCCTGTTATTTGCTGAAATTCCTCTATGACCTTACACCTTCCATCTGCGAGACAGACCGAAGATGTGCGTGTGTTTTCACAGAGATCATTAAAAATCACTATACCTCTTTATTTTCCCCAGACTTTTAATAGTCACGATTTTATACCACTCCTAAATAACCCTTTGTTAGCACTAAGCCAAAGCCAGAGATTGAGTTTCCGCAGCCCCGCTGCCTTTGTGCTGGCGTGGTCTCCAGAAATGCTGAGAGCCAGTAAACTTGATCTCAACACCAGTGCCCTTTCTCAGGGCATACAGTTTAAAAATAACCTCGGCGGAAGAAGGGGCGGAAAATCCTCGGGTCAGGTAAAGCGTATGGTTTCGTTGGATAGCGGACATTCAGATGCACTGATGGATAGCAAAAGGAGACTGACGAGTCTTAATGGACGTGCGCCGTTAGCCAGGGCTCTGTTTCTGAATTATCACCCGGGCCGAGCTGAGTTTGGACCCATGTCGCCAAGTCGGACCAGGAGGAGGAAAAAGGAGATCGCTGTCACCTGCATACCTGACTGGGTGAAGGTAGATGCCCTCCTTTGATCTGATTTTAATAGTTAGGATCGAATCTTCACAAGAGTGGTGAACTACTAGAGCTGGGAAGAGAGTTAAATGTCAATAGTTGTTTCTCTGTAAATGTGTAATTTATGTTCTACTTGACATTGAAGCTGGGGAGGAAGGTAACATGTTGGTGGCATCATATTTGTCAATAACATTAATTTATTATTCGTTAGGAAAATTAGCAGTTATAGTAAAAATTGTAAACCCATTTTTTTGTTGGATTGAATATGATTTGTATTCGCACAGTTTTTACAAGAAATATCATGGTTACATTATGGTTACAATCATGATCACATGGTTAATGAAGTAAAACCAAAGTATTTTTTTGTAATGGGAGATGTCTTGAAGCTTATTTGTTTTGCAGATTTTTCAGGCTAAGGTTACACAACAGCAATGTTGTGTGTTAAAGTTGTTGAACACAGCCCTGGAACAGAAAAACATTCATTAGAATTGAATAGTTTTGTCAAAAACAACTCAATCTGTAAGTTTTAACACAACTTGTGGTGTCCCTTTTATTTATATAACACAAAATGACACAATGTGTTAAATAAATAGTCATATTTCAACCTAAAATGAAAATTGTGTCATCATTTATTCACCCTCTTGTCGTTTTAAACCTATTATAGAACACTAAAGAAGATATTTTCAAATCATGGTAAGAGAACAACGGCAGTACCCATTTACTTCTATTGTAAACACACAAAACCAACGCAAGTCAATGGGTACCTCCATTCCAACATTCTTTAAAATATCGTCTCGGGTGTTCTGTAGAAAGAAAGTCATACAGGTTTGAAATGAAAAGATGGCGAGTAAACATTGACAGAATATTCATTTTTGGGTAAATGATCACTTTGACACGACTTCTGAACGACTTAACTTGACTAGAAAAAGACCTTTCCTGTAGCTCAACGCCATGGTCATGGGTCGGTGCCAGAGATTGCGCATACTCTAATACAAATGTATAGTATAATGCAATGTAAGTTGCTTTGGATAAAAGTTTCTGCCAAACTCGTAAATGTAAATAAAACTTCTCTATTATCATTGCAGTGCTATACAACAAATATTTGCTCTCTCTTTTGTAAACATATTCACAAACAACAAGTATATACTGTTGTAGAGCGAGAGTAGGACAACACAAGCACAAGCCATACACTAAACAATTAAACATCCAGTATAGTTTTATTGTCACTGTGGCCTCATGGTCAGTGTCAATGTTGGTTAATCTTCCATTTCGACAGAACCTTGGTCAAGGTTGCTTCACCTCCATTGGGATTTGTAGTATTTGGGAACAGTGTAGACTTTTAGCCCTGTGATTCTGAAGGTAATCTGTCTGTTGCTCTTTCTGTTGGAGGGAGACCTTTTGAAGAAAGAATATCTTTGCTTCAGTTTCTCCCTCAACATAAAGATCCTGAGCTAGGATCCTAAGAGGACAGTTTGGTGGCAGCCAATTTATGCAGTATTGTTCACTTTGTCCTTTAGTATCAAATGGCTAGGGTGATGTAGTCAGCAGAATGTACTTGGAGGCTAATTCTCTGTTGGCAGGGAGAGCCAGCAATGGTGGAAGATTCCAAGAGAAATCAACACAGCTACCTGAAAATACTGCATTGATAAGTCTTTTATGGGACACTGGGTAGTTCTCATTTAAACTTTCATTTTATTCTCAACGGTGTCCTACCATTAAAAAAGAAAATCACAGATGAAATTTCTTTAATATCCAGGTTATTTCTCATACACATTAAATGAGATAAAATGGCGAGCCATTTGGGTCCGTTTGCTTAATTCCCAGAAATGTCTCCTGACAAAAAATCTCACGAATGTCTCAAAATTCCACAAGAGATCTCACAAAATCAAGAGATAACCCAATTACTTTACCTCTACATTTCACAACGTGAGCTCAATTTCATTCTGTTTTTGCTCCTCGCAATTTGAGGAGAAACATCTGAGACAGCGATATGAAACACACCTCAGACTCCATCAAATCATCTGAACAATAAAAGAGCAAACTTTGAGCAATAACAAAATAACTAAGAAATATCTTAAACTGATGTGATTTGGCCTTTGTGGAGTGTTTCTAGATCATATTTGTTGACATTTGTTGATATACATTTTATAGACATTCATACAAATCTTAGAGAAATCTGTTCTCTAAGAAATCAGTTCTTAAACTGTAAGGAAGAATCGGGAAGTGGGAGATTTAAAACAATCTCCATTTGCTCACTATTTAATCCTGTTGCTCTAGGATGGAAAATCAAACAGCCTGACAAGTCATTTGTGAATCTTTTTTCCTGTGGTTATGAGAGGATATGAAAGTACTTCATGAGTCACAGAGAGAAAGGAGTGTGGTTGAGTGAGATATGATGGATGTTCAGGCACTTTTTAGATGTGGGTTTGTTAGTTTCGTGCGTCGCGTAATTTCAAAGTAATGCAATATGTGTGATGCAAGTCATTTGGGATTCTGCATGAAAATGGCTTCCGCAGGCATGCTTTTGTGTTTTGAAGTATTCTCCTTTTGTGTTTTGGGAGTGTTCCTCTTCATGTATTTGAAAGAATGCAAAACGAGTGACGAAGAAGCCAATACATTCAAACAGCATTCAAGTGTTCTTTATTTGATAATAACTACTGATTGTTTAAAAGTCCATTTAATGTTTTATGTATAAAATTGTGTGACTGCTACCTTTTGTGCATATGTGTGGTTTGCTTAATCGGACTCACCGTTCCAGGGCTCTATCTTTCTCTCTCTCTCTTTTCTATTCTATCCATTTGCTGCTATTACCTTTAGCATCACTCCTCCATGTATCATCATTGTGCAAATCTCAGTATCTATCTTCCCTGTCAGCAGAGTGTTTATCCAAGTGCAGTATGCGTTTGGATGGCTATGCATCATCTCTTCTGGATGCGGTTAGCTCCTCTCACACCGGTACACTAGTACAAGGGCAACGATGCACCATATGGCATCTTCCTTAAATAATCTTTCAATAAAAAATGTGATGTTTTCTCATCATGAGCTCCCCTCAAGTCCTCCAAGACATTTTTTAGTCTTTGTTTCATTTTTTTGAAACTCAAAATAGTGCATCCATTAGAAAAGAATTCCAGCTGGTTAATGACTGTCAATGAATACATCTGAGACTACATTGATAGAAAAATCAAACACAACATTTTTTTACGTTGCCTCCTTACTTCCTCTTATTGAATCTTGCCACAACTATGTTTACATTTTCTGAAATGCATTTTATAAAGAAATATAAGAATGACTATTCATTTAACTGTGTGTTGTTTTATGACAAAAACATGTTCACTAAACAAACAAATCTGTCTGTCAAGCTCAAACTGCCCACGACACAGTGTTGATCCCCCACAGCGATTACCCCACGTGTCTCTGCTGTCCGATGTGACGGCCATGCATTGACCGTGCCAGAGACCCTGTTTGAATCGATGGGGAGTTGAGAATCAAAAGGCCTCCCGCTGATCTTTTTAATCTGTGTGTGTTTGTGAGAAATCTGTGCAGCCTCTGCATGGAGCCAGCAGTCATGTTTGAAGGGCAGCTCTTCTATTTGACAGTCAATACGACAGGATTTGTATCTCACTTTGTTACCAACTGGGTCCAAGCACCTGCTCTTCCTTTTTTCTGCATCTATTTTGATTGAATTCGGTCTCATATGTGTGGTTGCTTATGGAGCTGCTCTGTTTTTAACAGTCTGTGCTTCTGGAGTTGTAGGTCGTGTACAAAATATAAATATGTTTTCCTTAGGAAAATCACACGGATCAGATCACTTGTACAATCTCAGGGAGATTAAAGGCATGTGCCGGTGTTTCCTATCAGCTGTGGACCACCTGCACTTTTTTCCTCTTCTGAGAAGTACTGTCCCCCGAGCCCTCTCCCTCTCGGCATCGTCCCCTGCTCTCCTGGAGTCTGAATCAATGGAGTCCTAATAAATGCATGCTATTGATCGCCACCATAAGCTCAGGCTTCCATAATGGGCTTTAAGCACAGTATATCAGGCTTTGAGTAAGGGGTTTGAAAAAGGAAGGGGTGTGGCCTTTGTGAAGTTACTTCCTGTTTTCAGCTGCCAGTCTCATATTTCCTTCTCACACTTCATGTTTCTCATTCATGTGATTTTTCTGTTCTTTTCAGCTGATTGGTCAATTGCTCATTATGTTGGTTCTCTTTGGTAGGCATTGAAGCCTGTCATCAGTCAGGATGTTCCTCAGACTTTGGGCAGCAGGAGGTTGATCAGCTTCTCTCTGTCAGGTGAGTCTGTACTGTTTAATTCATACTTTCATTTACTTGTGCATTTATATAAGGGTTTATTGGAGACCTTAAGCCATTGAACTGATACTAATTACTAGCGAGTTTAGAATTTAAGATGTTGATGTATATCAAAAGATTTTTTGCAAAATTTAAAACGTTTTCAGAAAAGCATATTCATAATTTGTGACCCTGGACCACACAAGAAGCAGTTTTTTGTAAAAAATAAAGCAAAAATACATTGCATGGCTCAAAATTATTGATTTTTCTTTAATGGCAAAAATCTTAAGGATATTAGGTAAAGATCATGTTCCATGAAGATATTTTGTACTATTTGTACCGTAAATATATCAACACTTTATTTTTGTGAGTGCATGCAGCAAAATCTCGAACAAAAATGGTCTGAAACACACCGCTGCCCGCTCTTTGGGAATCACTCAAGTTTGAGTGACGAATAGTTTGATATCTATGTAAAGCTTAGAATTTCTGCTTTCGGGTTAATCTATTCTCCACAACGTCATTACGTTGGTAAGCCTATAGAGATTCAAAATAAAATTGTTTCTCCTTAGCAATGGCCTGCTACAGCGCCTCTGAATAACAATTTTACAGGTGATTTTCTTAATGTTTAGATTTTTTTGCACCTTCAGATTCCAGAATTTTAAACAGTTGTAATTTTGCCAGATATTGACCTACCCTCATATCTTACATCAATGGAAAGCTTATTTATTCAGCTTTCAGGTGATGTAAAAATAAAAGTTTCACAAAATTGACCCTTAAGATTGGTTTTGTTGTCCGGGGTCACATTTATTTTAGTTAAATGGGATTCATGTATTTCTTACACTTCACATTATGACAAGATTGTACTTTATTTAGTTTAAAATATTCAGTAGTCAATTGTAATTTGACTGGCTGTATAATGTAAAGTTTAATACTTACATTAAACTCATAGAAATTAATTACATTATGTTATACTGTCACTTTAGTTTCCGTTTCATAAATTATTAAATCTTGATATGTATTTATAACATTTTATACTTAAATTCCTGATACTGTTTTAAAATGCGGAAACTGACTCTTAAGTCTGCGTTATAAAACTTTTATGGCCCAAAGCCTTTACTGTCTCGTGTTTTTTCCCATACAGATAAATATTGTATTCCTTTGGGCTTCGGATGATTCTCTGGGGCCTCTGTGCTTCATAAAAATAACCATTATCTATTCTTCAGTTCCTGTGTTTGGCACTGAGAAACAATTTCCCTTGAATCTTCATTGGCTTTTAAAGCCTCCTTTTATAACTAAGGACTGTGAACTTTTTCTTTAAATCATTGTTCCCTATCAAAAGCTACTCTCTATGCTGCGTTTCAAACGCTATAGGAGAACGTCTGTGTTCGACCGGTTGTGAAGCATGTGTGTCAAACACTGCAACATTTTTTGGCTTTAAGTAACCTCGGAAGGTGACGTGGCTAATTACACCAGCACTTGCAGGTTATAAAAATGTCACATTGGGTGAGGGATGCTATTGCTCTGGCCTATGAGGCATGTGGTCAAGCTTCTCCTTTAGGAGTCAGAGCTCATTCAGCAAGGGGGGTTTCATCTTCTATGGCCTTAGCAAGAGATGTCCCCTTGCAGCAAGTGTGTGAAACACTACATCCCTATGGGAGTCTACTCCTCACACTATGGGAGTAGACTCCTCACACGTCCTGGAGTCTACATCCCAGGGTCACGTCTGATCCCTCTTCTTGGCTTGTGCACACATACCACACAACCTTGGGGGGTCCAGACACCATCAGTGCGGCGGCATTGGTATTCTCTTTCCCATAGCGTTTGAAACACAGAATCGAGAGTAGCTTTTGATAGGGAACGTCTAGAGTTACTTGGCTGTAGCCCTGTTCCCTGAAAAAGCGGGAACGAGAAGCTGCGCCTCAATGCCTCACTGTTGGCATGCCGTACGTCCTTTCAGACAAAGTTGGAACCTTAAGACGTGTTCACGCCACGCGTATTTATAACCTGCAGGTGCTGGTGTAATTAGCCACGTCACCTGCCGAGGTTATTTAAAGCCAAAAAATGTTAGCTTGTTTGACACACGTGCTTCACAACCGGTCGAACAAAGACGTTCTCCCATTGTGTTGGAAACGTAGCATCTCGTTCCCGCTTTTTCAGGGAACAGAGTTACAGCCAAGTAGCCTGAGACATTCTTTTTTAACAAACAAGCAGATCCTAAAACATGTAGACCTTTTAAAAATGTTGCATGGTTTCTGTATTCCTTTTTACTTGTAAACTTACTTGTTAATTTCGTATGGCTTTGAAATATTCCGTCTAAAGGATAAAATCTACTTGCGTTAACAACGCAAGGTTGTGGGTTCGAATCTAGGGGATTGCAGATACATATGTAAACTGTATAAGATGATGCAATGTAAGTCGCTTTGGATAAAAGTGTCTGCCAAATGCCTAAATGTAAATGAAAATGTAAAATATTGCACTAAATAAATGAATAGTATGTCTCCTGTTATCTAGCTTATTTTTCTCCTCTGAGTTATATTCAGTTACGATGGTCAAAGCATTGACTGTAAGAGCAGGCCTCCCCTTAGCTCTGTGTATATTTTATTCATAAGCACATCTCCTGTCGTGACTCTGCAGTCTGTCTGTTAGCGCTGTTACAGTACAAGCTTATTCACATTAGTGGCTGTACAGAAGGTATGCAGCCAAAGAATCACCTCTGGGAGAGGAAAAGTTTGCTCTAGACCCCCAAGAGAGCAGAAAAACAGGATTGCTTTCAGCCTCATGGACAAATGACCTGAATATGCTGATTTTAAAGGGTTGTATGGGGTAGCTAGAGTGGCTGTTTTTTTACAAGAAATCAATTTAAATCCATTTAAACACATTTACAATTACAACTAATGTCAGTTTTAAAGGTTCGATCTGGTGGATGCATCAACTCTTTTTCTGCAATTGACGTGTTTTTTGGTCATTTAGGACACAACGCTTCCTTGTCGTATACTGGTTTGTCACTTTCTCCTACTTTCCAAAGCACTCGCCGTCTGTCGTTGCTTGCACTCGCTGTGAACATTATTTTTTTTTCCGGATGCACCTATACGTCTATATACTGTATGTTGTTTATACTGTATGTCTATGTGAATATGAAGACATTCTGCATGCGACATACCATGCTGCTTGTGTGCATGCATCAAACTAATTGATTTTGACAATATGTGCATTCATGCATAAGTTTAAGGGGGTAGAATCGTGGCAGTTGGGCGAAACAGATCCTGCCCCAATATTACCCCTTAATACTACCCCTAAAAAAGGTTTAACACATTTTACACATTAAAACTCATCAAAACATAACAACTACAGGAATAATTTGTGACCAAAAACCCCTAATGTAAATTATATTTGCTTAAGTCAGAGAGCCACAACTCCAGAAACGCTGCCAGTATGCACATCTGCTTTATACACGCTATAAAAGTGGTGCATCTGACATTTTTTTTTGTGATAGGAATAAACTGTATCTAGACCTGAAGTCAGTAGATTATTAGATTATAATGACACATCTCCCCTGGGGCTGTCTTCTTCTGCCTGTCTGGATACTGGGAGAGATAATTAGCTCCTGCGAGATTCATAGACATTTTACCATGTTTTTATATTCCCAGGCTCATACATTATACATTTAGCCTTTAAGCCTCACACATCCCTTGTTGCTGTATGAATGATGTTTTAAAACTACAGCAAGAGAATCCAGAAAATTAGAAAATATGCAGTTGTATATTAAGTAAAACAGTACTTAACATAATGGTGTAAACTGGGACCTTTTAGGTCTGTACTGGGAGGTGTTTAACAGCCTGCAGCCACATGTTTAATAATGGTATCATTAATTTAATGTTTGCAGCTATTTTGGGGTTCTATTGAGTTGTATGTAGGACAGCGGTGCCTTAACTTTAGAAGCCAACAGAAAGCCATAATCCACAAAGGAATTAAAATTACATTTTGCAGAAATAGATTCAAATGAAAATAATAAATGTGCAAGCTCTGTTGAAAAATAGATTGCTGGGGACTTTCGGCTATTCGTGTTTAATGATACTGTATGTAAGAAAAAGCAAGTACTGTTATATACATTAGATCTAGAAAAACAGATGAAATCTGGATTACCTTTATAGTTTGACTATAGAATGCAGGTTGGGATGTTTTCACAAATTCCTCCTGTTATTTTCTATCTTGCAGACATTCAGGCTGTGGGGCTAAAGAAAGGGATGTTCTTTAATCCTGATCCGTACCTGAAAATCTCCATCCAGCCTGGAAAGCACAGTTTATTCCCCGCTCTGCCCCACCACGGTCAGGAGAAACGATCGGGCATCATCAGCAACACAGTCACCCCCATCTGGAAAAGAGAGGTGAGTCTGCCCAAAACCTCAATGCTTCTGATGTTCCGTCATATGTCAGAGCATTTCTTAGATGTTGATGTCACAGCGTTTGATGTTACGGATCCTTTAAAGGCCTTTTGACATTTCATGACATGAATTCGGTGTGGAATTTGAGACGTTTTTGTGACATGTCATGACTTTATTTCTGAAGCTCAGATGACTGTACGTCTGAAGCGCATGTTTGACCGTGGCATGTTTAAAATGCAGCTTTGAGCTGCAACATGAAACGAAAAATCTGTAGGTGGCTGGAGCTTTGTGGACTCTCTTTTGATGTTTTTTACAAATAAAAAATGCGAAACTAAAAGAGTGAATCAGCTTTTTTCAATCAAGCCCTACTTCAATTCTGTAAACACATCATTGTACAAAACAGGGGTGGCACCACACTTCCAACAGGTTGATGGACGAAATGTGGTATTTAAATTTTACATCATAAAGCGTTTAGAGAATTTTAAAGGTTTTCTCAAAGCATTTTATAGTAATGCTATTCCACATTAGTGTATAAGGTGCAATGAGAACAAGAAGCGCACTGCATTCAATTGTTTACATTTGTCTTACAGCAACAAAATACTGTATCTGGTATGTCATGATGACTGGACAAAAACATTGTACTCATCATCATAGAACAGTATGCATTAGTTTTCTGACCCTCATTTTCCACAACAATATTCACATGTTAAAAAATTAAGTTGTTTAAACAAGTTAAATAAAGATTTGTTGTCATTATTATGTAATTTACCCAATGGCTTATTTCAAATAAGATGGACGTACACTGTAAACCCGGATCTAAGTAGAATCTACTTTAAAAAATCAAGGTAACTCGTTGCCTTAAAATTTTTAAGTAATGAAGCATTAGTTGAATAAGTAAAGTAGACTACGTTCAATGTACTTGAGCCCATGATGGAATGGAATAGAATATTTAAGTTCAATGTACTAATAACCGAGTTACAGTAACTGAAGATACTTAGCTTAAACAATCATTCCCCACCCATTTATTTAACTCTGCTTGTTAAGTAAGCATTACTCCATTACCAATTCAACTAAATTGTATATTCTAACTGCCCCAACTTATTTCTAACTCAAAATATGTCTTTCAATCAATAGAACCGTGTAGAATACATAGATACAACTGCAACATTACACTGATCCAATTTTCTTTTTATTGAACATGTCTTTTTATTAGCAACAAAAGAAACATTTACATTTACATTTATTCATTTGGCAGACGCTTTTATCCAAAGCGACTTACAGGTAGTTTTTTTACAGTGGCACATTACTGCAGAGCAATCAGGTGCTAAAGTTACATGAACTAAGGAAAAGTTACCTTTAGCTAATTTGAGTACTATTTTAAATTGACCTGAACACAATAGCCAACAAGCTAACATTAGCTAAATAACAAAAACTTGAAGAGGCATGACAGTAGTTAACTAACAACGAATAAAAAACTAGAAATCAAGAAATTAAAGCAAATAAGCTTTATGTTAGCTAGTCTGCACCAATTTACCAGGATGTTTGTAGTTCTCTGGCTAGCTGCTTCACCGTCTCAACTTTAGCTGTCTGGAAGCAACAGAGTAAAATGGTTCAGAGCGGACATATCAGCTCGGGATCACTTTAAAAGCATGTAGAGATTGCCTGGCCAGCAGTCTATTGTGTGAACGAGTACGTTACCCGGACATCGGGCGGACTCGAAGTGTACCCAAAGCATAATAACTAGCAAAGTTCGTATTTCCGTTTTTTTCAAATAACTACAGTACTATTGAAATTAAACTTTGATATACAGACATATATCTGATAGATACTTTGAGTTATATCAAAGTATCATTTCAATAGTGCTGTCCCCATGAAAAGATATAATAAAATATTTGTACAAATGTGAGGGGTGAACTCACTTTCGTGATGTACTGCTAGCTAATTTACATCAGCTAGCAGTCGGGACTGCAACGGCATGCAACCAGTGCCAGGTTCCAACTTACCGTTTTGTGTCTGAACTCGGTTTATTCACCGAAGGGCTTCAAACTTCGGTGAATGAACAACTTGCTTGCTATAATGGCAATTTAGATACAGGTGTCTTTGTTTCCGTTTCTGATCTGTCTCAAAAGTCACTCAACTCAATTTTTGGCGGTTGTGACGTCAATGCGTTGGTATTAGTGACAGGCAAAACTTGATGATATTGAGTTGTTTGAGCTCAAACACATAATTACAATAAGATAGGCCATTAAAAAGTACAGTTTACTCAGAATTCTTAATTAATGTAAAGAAATAACACATGTTTAAGTAATACAAACTCAGTTTGTTTGAGTAGAAACTACTGATTGGACTACACAATTACAATAAGAAAGGACATGAAAAAGTTAAGCTTAATCAGAATTAACAAGTAATGTCAACAAATTAGACACATTTAAGTAATATGAACTCAATCTGTTTGAGTTGAATCAAAATCTGGATTTACAGTGTACAGTACATCATTTGAACAAAACCTACAGTAGCTTTTTTTGCTAACTTAGATCAGCATGTTCAAACAAATAAAAACTTTTTTATGAAAAGTTCCCCTTAAAATTAAGAAACTTCCTTCACCAGGGTGAAATATTTGTTGCAGGGTTGAATTGTGCTCTTCTTCTCTGTCTTACAGTAAGCTTTAACATGCTCGCACACACACACACACATACTTATATATGTGGTTTACGAAAACCCCCCATAGACAAAATGATTTATTTACCATTCAAACTGCATATTCTAACCCTACATCTAAGCCTAATCATCACAGAAAACATTTGCCATTTTATTTTCTTTAAAAATATAATCATAGGCCTACAGTATGTTTTTTAAGAGATTAAGTTTACAAGGACACAGGAACTATGTTAATGTTGATTACACAGATTTGTGTCTTCGTAACCATGTATACAAGCCCACACACACACACTGATGGCTGTGTCAGATGGTTAATCCTTACAACATCTTCTGGACACTCGGGGAAAGCTCATTTACACATGATCAAAGCTCTCCTAATAACCTGAAGATAAGCTTTGTTAGATTCACCTCCCTTGGTGTTTCCCGACAAAAGTCTTAAATGAGCTACTTATTTCTTTTACAATATATTTTGCATATTTCACATCAATGTATAAATAGATTTATTGATTGCCTATTGACAATATGATTATGTAGCATGATGCTAATGCTGTCAAAGCTTAAATAGCTTAATGCTACCGTTAAGACGGAATGCTTGTAAGATCAGCGTACCAATACCATGATTACCAGCAAGAACTGGTAAATGTTGGACAGTGTAATTGTTAATGTTGTGTGCATGTGTACATTTGTTTGTGCTTTAAAAATAATTCTGTTAAGCTGTTAGCAGAAAGCTAAAAATAGAGCAGCCAAATAAAGCTCTTCCATACTACAAACTAGATATTACATCCATTCAATCAGATTCCCTTCATCCATCTCTGCTCTCTGTCTCAGGTGACGTCGGTAGGGCTTGTGAAATGCACAGCACCAGTCAGGCAGTTGGCAGCAAATCAGTCAGGCGAAATACGGGCCCATTCTCTTTACACGCGTGGCTGCCTTGGAAGAAAGCCAGTGTAGTGCAAAACGTGAGCCACAGAAGGTTTTCAACATCACTGGAGGTTAATGGCACCATTATACGCTCTGGTGGATGAGCATGACCTGCTGTGTTGTTGGGATTTTTCCCATAATTATTTTCTGCTTTCGTTGATAGTGTTTCAGAATGTCCTTAGAAAATCTTTGAAGCATGTTGGAATTAAGTGCACATTATTGATGAATTGACAGAACAGCATCCATTTTATTTCTTTTAAGTGCTCTTCCTCCTCTTTCATATACTCTTTTAGATCTGTAGAAAAAGGTTTGAAGGATGGCTTTCCAAGACTAACGTGGAAATGATTCATGTGAAGCTTGAAGCAAACGTATCATTCAATTCAAATAGAATGGGTAAACTGTATCAGTTGAATTGCCGACATGGCGCGTAGTGTATATAGACATGGAATCGAAACATAGACACATACTTTACTGCAAAGTGTATATGGTGACATGTCTCACCTGACCATTTGTGATCCGATCGCATGAAACACATAAAACCATATTAATCACCAACAACCGCGGTCAGATTTAAAACCCTAGTGAGTTCTATCAATCCCAGTGTTTTCCGAAGAAGGCAGGAGGTCTCAAAACATGTTTAACATCATGTGGGTGAGTAAAAATCACACAAATTATATTTTGGGATGAATTTCCCCTTTAAGCAGTAGCTCTAATCTGGATTTGCGGTGCATTTAATTCCTCTAAAATGTGTGATTCAGAGCCATACCGTCTCATTTCCCATGATGTTTATTTTGCCTGATTGCTTTACTATTTATAGGCTATAACAAGAGTGGGAGTTACGCCTTTAGCCGAACACTGTGCCAGCCAGCAGGCTGATTCATAACACCAGACAGTAAAGTGAAGCATGAACGACAATCTCATTTTAACGCATTTATTAAGATTCAGCATTTTACCGGCCTGTCTCACGCACCCTTATCTTGTGTAATACCTACTGCCTTGACAGTAACAAATGTCTGAGTTTGAGTCGGACTCATGGCATGTCTGGGAGAACATGCTATTTTACTAGCACCATGTCCAAAATGCATGGTAATATCTCATTTCGAGTCTCTGTGCCTCCTTCTATAACATGTGTAACAGATTAAAAGTCTGTTAAATATAAATCAAATTTAGATTTCTGGCCACACCAACACAGCGAGAACGACACAAGAAATGTATATAAAAATAGTGTTTTATTATTTCTAGAAGTTAACTTTAAAATGACAATATTAAAATGACATCTCCTCAAAGACCCAGGGAAACAATAAAATCAGGGTTTGTCCAATGTTCTGTCCCTGGGTGAACAATACCCAAATCCAGTCCCGTCTGGATTTAGCTCAGTGTTTCCTCTATCAGCAGGACTTTGAGTAGATAACGTGTTGTTGCGCTGCTTCCTTGCGCTTCACGTAGGTCCATCAACAATACTGCCGTATCTGCTGCTCCACCGCTGACCACCGGACCTGGCACCTTCACAAAAATAAGCAATAACTAGAACGGGTCTTCAGCTCAATACTAAAAACAAACACACCCGTCAGTGTGGAAGAAAAGGACCACTTCCCTTTAGTCTGAGGTTTTGTGAGCGTTGACACTGAGATCTGTGAGTCAGCTCCACAAAGCACAGGGTTTCCAGTCAGCCACAACGCTGAGGGAGAACAAAATTATCAAGCCAGTCCACAGCAGCACTCAGTACATCCGTTCATCCAGAGCGTTTTTTCCCCCGGTAAGAGATCTTGCCTCCTATTTATTTGGAATGGTCTGATCAGCTGGCCAATGAAATAGTTGATTTGATCAGGGTTTACAGGTGTGTCAATCAGTGTTTCTCATTACAGTTTGTGAAAGAGGGA
The DNA here is from genome assembly GCF_947034865.1 of Barbatula barbatula. Classification (NCBI taxonomy): domain Eukaryota; kingdom Metazoa; phylum Chordata; class Actinopteri; order Cypriniformes; family Nemacheilidae; genus Barbatula; species Barbatula barbatula. The sequence continues at coordinate 9,026,583 of NC_136786.1, forward strand.
AACCGTGCTATTAAATGTCCAGCAATATCACAGCAAACAATACAATAAACCAATCCACCACAAACCAAAGAAAAACACAGCAACTAATATAAAATCAGAGGAAAATCGGCACATATATTACTCAGCAAAAACTCCCAAAATAAAGTAAGGTTACCCATCAATCACACTGCTCCACTTGTTGTATATCACATGACACATGCAGCTGTTTGCTGGCGTCTGTATGTTCTCCTATTGCATAAGCCATTACGTTTAAAGCAAGACAACAAGAACAACAACCAAACGGAAAATGATATGCTTCTTAGTTTACTGTTCTTGGTTTCAGCGTGTAGGTTTATATCGTTCTTCTTGCCAACAGCACACTTTCTGTGTGTGTATTGACCCCTATAGTGCACTTTTCTTCCGCATGCACTGTTCTATGCGTCACGCACACGGGGTGTGCGGACGACTGCAGACCCTCCTGATGACGGAAATTACGTAATGCAGGCGACGCGTGGACGGCCGAACCATACCCGCTCTTTTAATGACTTTGTAATGGCTGAAGCGGTTAAGTTTGGGCTTGTCGTTGTGTTGATTAAAACGTTGGGTTGAAACATCTTGCATGGCTTCTTGAAAGAAAACTGTGATGGTTTGGTTACCACACAGGGAGACTGTGTGGTAAATATCCAGTGTTCTGGCTTTCGTAGACAGATGTCATCAATGCTGCGGTTTTTAGATGGATGGCAGCCAGAAGGATGCGGCATCCCTGAATGGAGAAGAGATTATGTGTACCCTACACACTTCTGTTTGATGTGTTGTCCAAGATAATAATAACCCTGGAACCCTGCCAAGTGTTGAACTTTTTTCACCTGTTTCACACACTGTTTCTTCCATCTTTACAACTTGATGTACTCGTTTGTTTTCCAGTGATTTTCTCATTTGCATGTATTGAATTGTAGTTTATAAACAAACACAAAATACCAAGGATGCATTGAAAAGGTGTAATTACACAGAACAGGGTATATGTTTATTGTGTTCTCCAGAGGCACAAGCTGCAATTTCAAATTAAAAGGAGTGCTGAGAGTCCCAACGCTTGTAGGGCAGATAGAGATGATGTTAAACAGAGGTGTTGCTTTTACAATGCAGAACTTAACAATCATTTACAGAAATGTATACTATGTGTACATAAATAAAAAAACTGGGAAAGATATTTCACATATTACATAACATATTAGTTTATTGTATTCAGAGGAAACCAGACAGAATGTCAGTGTTTGGCAACTGTTGATGCAGAAATGCGGTCTGAAGTGGACTCCACAAATATTTGTTTTTGTTTTTACATTCACAGCGTTTTAACTTTGTGTCCTTGCCGACGGATGTTTTGGAGATTGAGGTGAAAGATAAATTCGCCAAGAGCAGACCCATCATTAAACGTTTCCTGGGGAAACTGGTGGTGCCCGTCCAGAGGCTTCTGGAGAAGCATGCTATTGGGTAGGTCATCAAAGACACCTGTCTGCTAAAAATTCTATGCAATATTTGTATGTGCTTGAAAACATTTATCCAGATGTGGAAATGTGTCTGAGTGAAAACCGTGTGGGTGGTCACCTGGTTTTGGTTTGCCTTCTAATTTATTTCTTGGTTATGTGCTCATTACTTGCCATAAACATGTAAATAAGTTTGTGAAAGTTTCTTGTGTGTAAACAGGGATCGTGTGGTGAGTTACACTCTAGGTCGACGGCTTCCAACAGATCACGTCAGTGGTCAGCTGCAGTTTCGCTTTGAGATAACCTCTTCTATGCATCCAGGTCTGCTTCATCCCTCTCTTTCATAGACATGTTAGTAACACTAACTTTAAAATATGGAAATTGCTTATCCGTTGTTTTTATAGGTCTGGTGATTTTGAAATAAATCTGATATAGTACAGTTTTTAGGGCTCCAGTAGCTATGAGCAATATTGGTCACTACATTTTTTTATTAAAAAGTATTATTATTATGTATTGTAAATGTAAATCTGTAAGTGTTAATACTGTAAATGTAATCTTTACTTTAAAAGGCCAAGAATGGAATATTATAAATGTTAGATATGATTTTTTGGGTTAATTTTTTAATCTGCCTTATCCCATGTGTAGTAAAAGTGGCCAACCAAACTAAACATCCAAAATGACTGACAGGCAGAGGGGCTCCTCTAAGTTTTCTAATAGGCTCACCCTTGCAGGTCCCTTTCAGATTATTTCTGTCAGCTTTTAGTTACCCGTGAAATGGTTTGTGGAAAAGTGCTTATTATTACAAATGGTGTACATACATATATTTATATCATGGCATGCCTGTTTACTGAATGTGGTTTGCTTATTCTGTTTTAGATGATGAGGAGGTGTCGCTCAATGCAATGCCAGTCTACGATTTGGTACCCGACCAGCAGACAGAGCAGGAGCCAGATGATGAACTCCCACCTGCCGATCTACCTGTGGAGGATACATTGACTTTGGGTCCAGAGATCTCCTCTGAATGTGCTGAAGAGGTCGAGACCCCTGATCCTGTGCTGCCCACCTCACCAGCTGAACCAAGTATGGACTCGGAACTAGAAGAAGAAGAACAAGAGAACACTGTAGCAGATGATCATGCAACCGAGTGTGGTGACGGGATGGAAGGAGAGGCAGTTCTGAACGATGCCACTCAAGGACAAACTGAAGAACAGGAGTCTGAAAGAACAGATCAAGAGCTTGTGGAGATGCAGGAGCAAACTTTGACTGAGACATTACTGGACGTCCCAGACAATGGGGGTATTGAAGATACAGGTGGAGGTGAAACGGGACCACCTGGAGATTTGGGTGTAGAGCTTGTAGACGCTGAAGAAAGGGTAGACGAAGTTGGGAACGCGGAGGAACCCAGTTCATCACAGATAAGGAGCGCCTTGTATCGCAAGAGTCGTCCTTGCTCGCTTCCCGTGTCCGAGTTGGAGACGGTCATTGCCTCGTCATGTGGAGAACCTGAAACTCCACGGTCTCACTACATCCGCATTCATCATCTGCTGCACAGCTTGCCTTCAGCCCAACGTCTCCACGACAGTCAAGATGAAGATGACGGACCTGAATCCTCTGAGGAGCTTACGGTCAAACCCGAGGAAGACAAGGAGAATGGAGTGGTAGCTGAGGATGAGGTGTCTGAAGCTCAATCTCCATCTACCGTACCCGAATGCCCTGGCCCGTGTTGCAGACGTACCCTGCCACGTAGTCTGTCCATCGAGCGCTTGTCTGAACTCAACCAGCTACTGGAGGGTGAAAGGCCTTCACCATTCTCTCTGCGACTGGACAGTGAGGATGGGGAGGTTGGGGGTGGAAGCCGAAGGGGTCCGAGAGAAAGCGAATGTGAACTGTGTGATAATTCGTGCTACAGTACGTCGTGTTATAGCACGTCCTGTTACAGTACGTCTTGTTACAGTAACTCAGGTAATGAGGGGCGTAACCATCTCTGCAGCCATACACGCCTTTCTTCAGTGGACAGCACCCGTCTGTCGGAGAGCACCGTTTTCTCCTCGCAAGAGGAGGAGGAGGAAGAGAACAGTGCCTTTGAGTCAATATCAGAATCGATACAGAGCCCAGATATGCGGGAGTCTGGAGAAGGGTCATCTCAGTGGAGAGGGTCGTCATCTGAGGAAAGTCCAATGAGGGAGGGGCAGGGGGAGGAGTCTCCTGTAGCTGGGCCCAGTGTTAGGTCATCAGGTAAGGAACTGTGACCATATTATGTAGCGCTGTTAATGAACACAGATGTGAAAGGGATACCTCACCCAAAAATTTTTATTTTGTCATCATTTATTCACCTTCAAATTCTATACAAATCTGTATATATTTCTAATGAACACAGAGAAAGATGTTTGTAAGAATGCTTCGAACCAGACAGATTTTGCCCCTGATTGACCTTTTTTTGTTCTCATAAACACAAAAGAAGACATTTTGAAGAATGTAGGACAGTAAACTGTTCTGTGGCACTTTTGACTACCATTGCATTTTTTCCTACTTTGGGAGTCAATGGGGGGCTTCTGGTTAAAATCTGTCTGGTTATAAGCATTCTTCCAAATTTCTTTCTCTGTGTTCATCAGAACAAAGACATTTATACAGAACAACTCAGAGGAGAATAAATGATGACAGAATTTTTATTTTTGGGTGAAGTATCGCTTTAACTTATAGGGGTTGCTTGTAGCTATCGTTAGCCATCGGGATTTCCAATTAGCATCTAGTTAAAGGTCCAGTATCTTAAATTTTGTAGGATCTATTGACAGAAAATGCAATATGATACATGACTATGTCTTTAGAGGTGTATAAAGACCTTACATAATGAAACGTTATATTTTCATTACCTAAGAATTAGCTATTTCTATCTACATACATGGAATTTATCATGTTGTTTCTACAGTAGCCCTAAACAGATAAAATGCTCTTCAGAACGCATTTCGTCAATATGTTATCTCCTTTGGCAAAAACGTGAAGACATCTTTGTCCTGTGAATGCTAGCATATTATTGCCTTGAAAAAAAAGTTATGCATTGTACATTGATAAGCATTTGGCCAAAGACTAGAGTTTAGTTGTGTGCTATATAGCATTTTAAATCCATTTTAGTTGCATTTATATTTAACCTTGTGTGGTGTTCATGTTTTTATTACTCTAATATCTGTGGGTTTAATTTCGTAAGAAATAAGAAACTATATATAAATAACAAACAAATTTTGTGGGTCTTATGTACCCATAGCGTTATTTTGTTTTCGAATTAATAGATCCATAACTAAATGTATGGTGTGCTACCTAGCACTTTGTCATTTTCAGCAGTTGAATCACATTAATGAAAAAAGGGCCAATTTCTTTTTCGCATCAAGGAAAAATGAAATGACAAAAAATTAGCTTAATGGGATTATATTCAGATAGAAAAAAGTGTGTTGAAAATGAGCGACACATACCCAAACACCACACAAGGGTTAAAAAACACATTGTTTTACTATTTTACTTCTTCGTTGAATCCAACTGGACAACTTTGAAGTTGGTTGTCGGGGTATTCTAAGTATACAACGATTTGAATACTGCACTTAATATATAGTGCATATTACAAAATTAAAAGTATTACGCTGCGTTGAACGTCTGTTTTTATTCCTTAAAACATTCATGTGCGTTACACAAAAGCTTGTCAGCTGGATTTCATGTGCGCAGACAGGCAGTATCACAGCACAATTACAAGTACATCATTAACAAGCAAAATTATATTTCCTTGGAGTAATCTACAGTGCAGTTTGTTATATTAATGCAAATAAATATGCTTGTTTGACCAGAGATGAGTTTGGCAGCTAGGCATTGTTGAAACTCAAGGACACTAAGATGTCCCTCCTGTTAAAGTGATAGTTCACCTAAAAATAAAACGCATTTTATCATTTATTGACCCTCATGTCATTATAAACCTGTATGACTTTCTTTCTTCTGCAGATCACAACATAAGATATTGTGAGTTAAAACAGTGCTTTAAAGGGATCATTCTGTTATCATCCTCATTTTGTTCAAACCTCTATATGACTCTTTCTTCTGTGGAAGACAAAAGAAGATATTTTGAAAAGTGTCCACACAATGAAAGTCAATGGGGGCCCATGTTGTCTGGTTACCAACATTCTTCCATTTAATAAAGAAAATGTTACCTGGTTTGATATCATTTTGAGATGTTGTATGTAACACGAGTTGACTTAAATTGGGCCACTTTTTCACATTGACATGGCTGAGTTCACAATATTATTTTAATAATATTATGTCCAGTCATGGGCCTGTATATATTGTTTTCCTTGGTTTGTTTCATAGGCCTTTGTCATTTGCAATGCAGTCATCATGCAATCACTCAGTTTCCTGCTTTGCAACCTGACCCCTACCATTACCCAAGTGTTGACGAACCATTACCACCAAGTAAGCCCTCCTGAGTCATCGACCCTTGCTTTTGCCACTGACCTGCTGCCTGCTTACGCATGAGAATGTGTGTGTTTGTGTTGATCTGCGTGTTAGAACAGATTATTTGAATTCATGTGTGTTACATTTCAATTTTGGGAAATTTGATCAAAACTGAAACAGTGTCATAATTTAAAAGCTACATTCAAGCTATTTAAAAGGCAATATAAACGTTTTTTATAAAATATTTTAAAATAAGTATTTACAGTATCTGGCACACCAGAAAATGAACAGAAATGTACAATAAAACACCTTTTTATACAGAATTTATATAGAATTGATATACATACCTGCACCGCTCCTACATTTGCATTTAACAGTCAGAATAAACAGATAATTTTTACAATCACATTCAATCACACTTTGCAATTTAGTTTTTGTGTGCACGTTTGTCTTATTTTGGGTGTATGAATCAGTGAAAAAGCACTATTCATGGTTTTCAAACAAATACATTCACTCCATCTCATCTCTTTCCAAATACCCACTCACATCATTGCTACCCTGCTGTCTTCACCAGTAACATCGCATTTTATTTTATCTCTACAACAATATTTACTTTCCGTGTTCTCACAACATTGATTCTTGATTTATGGTCTGCTACATTACATGTAAACCAAACATTGTATGTCCAATCATGACCTGAGCACCACAACATGAAGTGTCTGCTATTTGTTACATACTGTATCCCTAAGCGCTTGCTTTTGCAGATGACCAAATGAAGACCTTTCTAATACATGAAAAACACAAGTCAGAAGCATTGATCTGTACAGCCTTCGATTTCTCAAAAGGGATTTCCAGGAAACTCAATGCACAATTGACATAAATGAGCTTGTCTCTCAAGAGATAAGTGATAGTCTGAGCTGATCTCTGAGGAGGTTTATTCAAAGTTGCCATAGTGACGGCACAAAGAGCCTGAGTATGCATATAAGGTTGTTTTTATAGCTATTGTTGGTAAGTGGGTAAGGTTGCTTTAAAACATTTACGCTATACGAATGCTACACACAGAAGCATACAGTCATAATGTTCCAGTCCTTGTTAAGTTGCTTTTGTTAAACATTATTACCAATGCATCTTGCATTCTATCAGATATCCAAAATATTTACATTTATAAATCTATTGAAGCATTAACACAACTTGTTTGAACTTATATCAGATAAACTGAATCTGAAAAGCATTCTTTAAAACCCCTTACAGATGCTAGTTTTCAGATTTTGCTTGTGTGTGGATGCTCAGGGTTGCTGCAATGTCAAGCTTGTGGGAGCCCTGCTGAGGTTTGGGGTTTACTGTAAAATAGGAACAAATTCAGAATGCTAAAAATAGTCTCACAAACCTTCTCGCCAAAGGGAACGCTGACAACAGCAAATACTGCATTGTGAGCTGAAAGGATTTCCTTCAAGTCATCCTGAAATGTTAGTCACCAGCTCCAGAACACTGTTACCTAGAATACAAAATATGTTTTTTTTTTCAAAAAACTGTCCTTATAGCCATCTTCGTATATACAAGTACAGTACACAGTACATATATATGTTGTTTTGACAGTGTGCCAAACAAAACATGATTTTTCTTCGTTTGGGTAAGTGATACCAGGTAAATACGGTTGTGTTGTGAGTTTTATAGCAAAGGCTCAGTTGAACGGAGTAACAGTATCATACTGAAATATGCAAGCAGTCCGTTAGTCCACTTTCACAAATGGATAATGAAGACAAATGGAAGGATGAAATGGGATTTGTAGCACAGATTGACATCTGTTGAGGGATTTATGTGCAAATCTGTTATTTACAAGTCCAGTTATTAATATGGTTTGGGAAAACTGTTGTGTTGTTGTTCAGAGTCATGCACAGGCAAACACGAGGCCTCCATAGACTCACTGTGGAGACCCATAAATCAATTTCTACTCCCCTCTGAGTGCTGTAGTTTGGAAAGATCCAAAGTACAGCATCATTTCAGCATCAGACAGCCTGCCTAAGGGACGCCACATTCCATTCATACTGCACACGAAACTGGAAAGCGCTTACTAGATCTAGTATGGTCTGTTCTGATTGTTGTCTTTTATCCACTGTTTGGAAAAACAGATGCTAACAGATAGGTTAAATGGAACACAATGAAAAGGTTATGAGGTGTGATGCAAAAGTCAAAACATGAATCAATCTTGTGGGTATATGATCCCTATAAACGTTTACTGTATGATAGATTGACAGATTAGATAAAAAATTGCAAAATGTACCAAATCGTAAATGCATTCAATGATCAACACGTGTGCGTGTGCATGTGTGCGTTTGTGGGAAAGAGCTTGGCGGCTCATGTTACTACATACATGATTTTCAATGAAAACAGATGCATGCAGAACTTCAGCATGCATAAAATGCAGCATATATGCTGTAGTGGACTATATAATGTAAGATTTAATGCTTGAATAACATTTACATGCATTACTTTAAAAGGTGTTATTTTCTTTCTGCAGTCTAAATGATAATGTTCTCACGACGCTGTTGGTCTCATAATTGTATGTTTGTAACAATTGTATTGTTGTTTATTTGGCACAGACTGGGAAGCCAGGATAGACAGTCACGGCCGTGTTTTCTATGTGGACCATGTTAACCGCACCACCACGTGGCAGAGGCCGAGCCATGCGGCCAAGAGCAGAGGCATTCAGAGATCTAGCTCTACACACCAGATGGAGCATCTCAACAGGAGGTATGAAGAGACCCAGAGACACACTCACATAAACGTATCTACACTTTTCAATAACATTGTGTTTGCTTGGATAGTTATCAGATATGGGGAATGAATTCATGAAAGTTAAGCGCTATTTTGTAAATTGTATATAGCATTTTTTTCCATTATTGCAGAGAGAGACAACACAGTAATGTAGTTCAGTGACAAAGTGGTAATTTCAATGAACGTTGTTTTGTATTATGGTGCCACCTAAAGGACACATTGGTTAAAGCACTGCATGTTAAAAAGTGAAAAACGTTCCAAGTGAAAAAGATGTAGGATACATTTGGGGTTGATGTTCTGTGTGTGAGAAAGTCTTGAAGCCCAGACCTTGTCATTGGTGAATGTTTTTATTTTATTGTTGCTCACAAATAATAAGCAAATACATACTAATTACAAATTATAAAACAAGCCCTAAAGAATGTCATGTAGTCCTATGTGAATGATGTTTGAGGAATCAGAGAAAGCTTATCTGACCTTATTTTCCATTATGAATGTGCAGTGAAACAAAAATAAAGAATGGACAAAATGGAAAAGATTATCTGTTATTTTCCAATTCTAAATATTTATTTTAAACAAACACTTTAGGAGAAATTTACAGTCTTTCTAAAAACTAATTTTCACACTGTTAAATGCACCTCATGTTCTTCAATTAGAAAAAAAAGTATACTATACTTTTGATATGCTTCTATATGGTTGTGACTTGATAAAATAAACTGTTTGCTATTAAAACATGTATATGCATGTTAAGATATTTTTTTTAATATGTCAAGCAATTTCATAGGAATTTTAATATATCCATCCATCCATTTTCTTCCGCTTATCCGGGGCAGCAGTCTAAGCAGAGATGCCCAGACATCCCTCACCCTAGACACTTCCTCTAGCTCTTCCGGGGAGACACCGAGGCGTTCCCAGGCCAGGCGGGAGACATAGTCCCACCAGCGTGTCCTAGGTCTTCCCCGGGGTCTCCTCCCGGTCGGACGGGCCTGGAATACCTTCCGGGGAAGGCGTCCGGTAGGCATCCGGAACAGATGCCCAAGCCACCTCAACTGACCCCTCTCGATGTGGAGGAGCAGCGGCTCTACTCCGAGCTCCTCCCGGGTGACCGAGCTTCTCACCCTATCTCTAAGAGATCGCCCAGCCACCCTGCGGAGGAAACTCATTTTCGGCTCATGGCCATAGGTGAGAGTAGGAACGTAGATTGACCGGTAAATTGAGAGCTTCGCCTTGCGGCTTAGCTCTTTCTTCACCACGACAGACCGGTACATCGACCGCATTACTGCAGAAGCTGCACCGATCCGTCTGTCAATCTCCCGTTCCATCCTTCCCTCACTCGTGAACAAGACCCCAAGATACTTAAACTCCTCCACTTGAGGCAGGAACTCTCCACCAACCTGAAGTGGGCAAGCCACCCTTTTCCGACTGAGGACCATAGCCTCGGATTTGGAGGGACTGATTTTCATTCAACACTCGGCTGTAAACCGTCCCAGTGCATGCTGAAGGTCCTGGTTTGAAGGGGCCAACACGACAACATCATCCGCAAATAGCAGAGATGAGATTGTGTGGTCCCCAAACCTGACACCCTCCGGCCCCTGGCCGTGCCTAGAAATTCTGTCCATAAAAATTACGAACAGAACCGGTGACAAAGGGCAGCCCTGCCGGAGTCCGACATGCACTGGGAACAAGGCCGACTTACTGCCGGCAATGCGAACCAAGCTCCTGCTTCGGTCTTACAGGGACCTGACATCCCTTAGCAAAGGACCACAGACCCCATACTCCCGAAGCACCCTCCACAGGATGCTGCGAGGGACACAGTCGAATGCCTTCTCCAAATCCACAAAACACATGTGGATTGATTGGGCAAACTCCCATGAACCCTCCAGCACTCTGTAGAGGGTATAGAGCTGGTCCAGCGTTCCACGGCCCGTACGAAAACCACACTGTTCCTCCTGAATCCGAGGTTCTACTATCGGCCGTATTCTCCTTTCCAGTACCCTGGCATAGACTTTCCCGGGAAGGCTGAGAAGTGTGATCCCCTATAGTTGGAACACACCCTCCGGTCCCCCTTCTTAAAAAGAGGGACCACCACCCCGGTCTGCCATCCCAGAGGCACTGTCCCCGACCGCCACGCGATGCTGCAGAGGTACTCAGGGCGAATCTCATCCACCCCCGGAGCCTTGCCACCGAGGAGTTTCTTGACTACCTCAGTGACTTCGGCTTGGGTGATGGACGAGTCCACCTCTGAGCCCTCAGCCTCTGCTTCCTCAATGGAAGACGTGACGGTGGGATTGAGGAGATCCTCGAAGTACTCCTTCCACCATCCGACGACATCCCCAGTTGAGGTCAACAGCTTCCCACCTCCACTGTAAAGTACCAGCGTTGGTAGGGCACTGTTTCCCTCTCCTGAGGCGCCGGACGGTTTGCCGGAATCTCTTCGAGGCCAGTCAATAGTCCTTCTCCATGGCCTCACCAAACTCCTCCCAGGCCCGAGATTTTGCCTCCACAACCACCCGGGCAGCAGTCCGCTTGGCCTGCCGGTACCCGTCAGCTACCTCAGGAGTCCCACAAGCCAACCAGGCCCGATAGGACTCCTTCTTCAGCTTGACGGTTTTCCTTACTTCAGGTGTCCACCACCGGGTTCGGGGATTCCCGCCTCGACAGGCACCGGAGACGACCCTCTCGTTCACCGGGGTTAACTCCAACACATGGCGGGAGAGCTCGGGGGCTATAAGCAAACCCACACCAGCCCGCCGCCTCTCACCATGGGCAACTCCAGAGTGGTGAAGTGTCCATCCTCTCTCGAGGAATGTGGTTCCAGAGCCCAAGCCATGCGTAGAGGTGATCCCGACTATCTCTAGTCGGAACCTCTCAACTTCACGCACCATCTCAGGCTCCTTCCCCGCCAGCGAGGTGACGTTCCACGTCCCTAGAGCTAGCTTCCGTATCCAGGGATCGGGCTGTCGAGGCACTCTCCTCCGACTGCCGCCCGTTCCACTATGCACCGACCCCCTATGGTCCCTCCCGCACGTGGTGAGCCCACGGGAAGGCGGCTCCACGTCGCTCCTTCGGGCTGAGCCCGGCCGGACCCCGTGGGGAAAGGCCCGGCCACCAGGCGCTCGCATACGAGCACCGACCCTGGGCCTAATTTTAATATAGACTGACCTTATTATTTTAATATAGACTGACCTTATTATTTTTAATAAACTTTAAATTACACTTTCAATTTTAACAAAGGGTTTAGTTGAACAACAGAGGTTAATGTAAGATTCGCATTCAAAAACACCTGTGTGGCGTATTCTGTAGTTTGTGTTTAATTACTCTTTTGGAGAAGAGATGAATGTTTAATGTTAGATTCATCCACTGGGGCTTCTGTTGACTCTCTCTGGTCCTCTCTCTCTGGTCAGATGGTTTATGTGAGCGTATATTATAAACCATTGTTTGTTTTGTGGCTGAGGATCTGTTCTAAATACCATGGATCTCAACGCATACCTGACCTGGTGTCACTTACAGATGAAACAAGTGTACGGATAAAAGCATTTTTGTGTGGTATACTTCACTTCCTGTTTGAAACTGGCCATACACTGTATGTTAAAATCGGGAAAGGAGTGAATTGTGAGTGTATAATAATCATTGGTGATATTGATGTAAGATTAAAGATTCATCTTTTTAGACTATTTGAAAACTTCTGATTAAACCGTTTGTCTCGTGTAAAGTTGTGTTAGCAGGACAGTGTTACCATATCAATGATCATTTCTCCATGCAGGTATCAGACCATTGAGAGAACCATGGCCACAGATGATGAACCGGCTGGTTGTTCGTCTGACAGAAACAACAGTGCAGAGACAGACGGTGAATCCACTCCACAGCCTTCAGGTTTGATATGTTGGTTTTGATGTGGATATGAGAAGGTTGCAATGCTGCATGCAAATTGCAGAACAGTGACGTTAGAAAGCTGCCTTACAGATTAAGTCAATCATTTTCAGTTTTCACAATTTTTTGTGAACAATTAACAAATTGTCTATAATATAGCTCGAGCTATTCTTGCAACAAAATGGCATTTTCCTTCATACACGAGAATCCATATCTCTTATATGATGATACGTTTAACTGTGATCTTTTCAGATCAGAGAAGAGACAGCTCTTCATCTCCGGTCAACAGTCAGTACGTCACCCTGCTTCTTCAGTGTCCAGCTGTGAAGTTTGTCACCCACCCAGAATTCTTCACCGTCCTCCATGCTAACTATGTATGTCACAGTGAGAAGAATCAAACAAAGGGTTTTCGTATATCTTGTTATATAGCTGTCAATCGCTTATGTGTCGCAAAGATACAGTATGCAGTTGCAGACTAATGGTAACTTTATGAATATTTATGAATTGTCATAATGTTTATTGACCATGCGGGTATAATATTATTTAATATTAATGATCATTTTGATATATATTATTTATTGGTTGCTAAATTGGCCGAACAGTATGTTAGCAGAACAAACGTCTTGAGTGGATTCCCCGGAAACACACATACTGATATGTTACTAAAATGCACTTTAGTGGAAAGAATCTATTCTTTCTTTGACTGATTCAGTCAGCTTTTCTGGTGTCCTAATACCAAAGCATCAGATCTTAATAAGTCAAAGCTGAGATTTTGTTTGTTTCAAAAAAACATGTTTCTGTATCTGCGTTTATACCCGTGTACTACAAAGACCCTTATAAATACAAAGCATAGATTGAAGGTTCACGCTTGTACTGAAGTCCTATCTAATGTTGAACTCATGTCCTCAGGGTGCATACAGAATGTTTACTAGCAGCACCTGCCTGAAGCACATGATCCTGAAAATACGCAGAGACGCACGCAACTTTGAGCGATATCAACACAACCGCGACCTTGTCACTTTCCTCAACAAATTTGCTGACACTCATCTGGAGCTCCCCAGAGGCTGGGAGATCAAAACAGACCCGCAGGGCAAGGTGAGCACTTTCAAGCAGCTTATGGCAGACATAACACAATACATCTGTACTTGTAGACATTTTGTTGATATAAAATATTTATTGTTAGGCTTTCTGGAATACTTTGATCGGTCTGATTGGTCAGAATTGTGGCATATAGTTTCTGACCTCTAAACTGACAAAGTGATGAAAAACTATTTCAATATTGTTTTATTTTTGTTTTGTGTTATGGGTAGTCGTTCTTCGTAGACCACAACAGTCGTGCGACGACCTTTATCGACCCCAGAATTCCCCTTCAGAACGGCCGACTGCCCAACCACCTCACGCACAGACAACATTTACAGAGATTGCGCAGCTATAGTGCTGGAGAGGTAAAAAAACACACGAACAGCTTTTAGATTAGCATTCAGCTTTTCAGTCTTTTGCATTAAAATGATGTGTCACATTATGTCAGGCTTCAGAGGTGTCCCGAAGCAGAGGAGCATCGCTGGTCATCCGGCCTGGAAATGGTCTTGTGGCTGCCATCAGGAGTCAACACCAGCCTGATTCAGTGCCTCTAGGTTAGTTAAAACAGACTAGCTTTGTTTTTCTGGTTTTCTATGATGACCATATTTTACATTCATTTTTAGGAAGTCAACGAACCAGTCGATATCAATCAACACCCATGCAACAAAGCTTTTTGTAAATTACATTTGTGTATATTTAGTTTGCTTTATTTTAACTATTGGCTTTACAAGTGATGTCATCTTTCAACTTACTGTTTAATAATCCTAAACGTTTTTACATTACTGCGTCTCTTCAAAATCAAGCAGTTAAAGCGATTTCATAAATTCGAGAAAAAACATAAAATAGTAGTTTAAAATTACGGTATAACCGTAAAAATCTATGCCAGCAGCTATTTGCAGTAGAAAGTTTTTGATTGTGTTTTTACTTTATTCTACAATATTTTTGTATGCTTTTAGTATGTCTTCAAGAATTAGGCTACTCTGCTTAAAAAACAATAGAACCCTGCCTAAAACACAAAAGAAAATGTAATGGATTTAATGGTTATAATAGAAATTGATTGTTTTTTAGTGGACACTACTGGTGTCTACCGTGGCGGATTATGCCAGATTGGTACCAATTGAACACCATTAAATCCTATCAGAATACTGCCCAAAACACACAACATGTAATGGTTTAAATTGAAAAAAGCTCATTTTTCACAATGGTAACTATTAGAATTTATATGATGGTTTCTATTGTTTTCTTTCAGCAGGGTAATCATTACACTTTCTGTATTTTTTCTTCAGCTTACAATGACAAGATTGTGGCTTTCCTTCGTCAACCAAACATATTAGACATGCTGCAGGAACGGCAACCCAGTCTAGCCAGGAATCATACGCTCAGGTGAGGCCATGCACAAGTTAAGCTGTGCTGTTTGTGTGGTTAAGCAGTTTGTATGTCGATGAATCAAAGCATTTTTACACACCGGCTGAATCTGTTTCAATCTGGGAGTTTGCTGCGCCCTTATACTGAACAAATTTTGACACATTCTCCGTCTTCATTTGCATTTTTAAAGTGTCGCATATTAAAAATGTTTAACATGTCAAAAGAGCAATGTTTTTGACAGTGAATCAGCATTTAAGTTTGTATCAGAAAGTCTGGCGTTAAGTCAGGGTCTGTTTCACGGATGTAGCGAGTTGAATGTTATCTTAAAAGCGTTCCTCAATTCAGCCTATTATAAATCCATTCAACAAAGGAGAAGTGCATTATTGGTACATTTAAGAACAATTAAGAGATCAAACCTTTCAGCCTCCTCTCAGGATAGAAAACAAAAGCAATGAGAATCGAAACATGATATCACTTGAATGAACGGATTTGGTGGTGTGTTTTCTGTCAGGGAGAAAATCCATTACATTAGGACAGAGGGCCCACAAGGCATTGAAAAGCTGTCTTGTGACGCAGACCTGGTTATGCTGTTAAGGTATGTCGACTACTAGTCATCTTCTTTTCTCAAGGTAATTGTAAGTGAGTTTGATTCTGTTTGTTATCGTAACAATCTGTAAATCAGACACACATATATTATATTATATTATATTCCATTGTATTGTATTATATTACATTTAACGTGTTTTCTGGATTCTAAGTTACTGTATCAGTTTTCTTAACTCATATGATAGATTGGTGTAATAAACTGAACTACATTTTAAGTAATTCTTCACTCTACAATTGCACTCAAATCGCATTCACATTTATTATATATATTTGTGAAAAATGGCATCAAGCTAGTGATGGCAAATGTCATTAAATGATGTGTAACTCTTTACTGATGTGTTGAGCAGCTAATTATTTATAGAATTGTAATATTATTTCTCTTTATCATGAAGTTTATTTGAGGAAGACATCATGTCCTTTATTCCATCTCACTCCTTCCACCCGGGTATCAGCTTCTCTCCACGCTGCTCCCCTGGCTCCTCACCACAAAGCTCACCTGGTACGATCACATTTCTCCAAGTGCTGTAAAATCACTTATTGCTTAAAAATAAGGCTTGTCTCATTGAATAATTTTTCTGTTTTTGCTAAAAAGAAGTGAAATCTATAAAAAAGATTAACAGACACTATCTTTAAACACTTACCGCAGACGTCTTATAAACCATTGCGTATTCACAGTCTTAATAACAAACATTCACATGTTGACTTCTCAGACCGTCTTTCATTTCAATTTCCATTTGTGGAAACACGAGCCGGTCTCTCGTGTATAGCGGTGCGTGCCAATACGCAGCAAAGCTCTTTTCTTAACACAGCAGGAGCAGTCATTCACCACATCAGTTTGTTGCCACGTATTTGTGGTTGAAGTTCAGCCAACCCACCGCCTCGCTCATGCTGAAACAAATCACTCGTACTTTTGGGCATCCCCCTTGGCCGGACATTTTTTGTCGACTCAATCGCTTACACACGCACCGCGGGAAGACGTGACTTAAAGCTGCTTAATTTTATGACGACGATGTTCCTCTGTGCTGCCCACAATGTGCTAGCACAAGTTTAATGAGCTTGTATTATATTACAAGCAATTTTTATGAAAAATCACAATTATTATAGCTTGACAAGCCTGCACCATTTCTTGTGCTGTTTTCACAATAAGGGCTTTAGATATTTTCAACATATTTAATCATATAAACAGTAAATATCTTTGCCTTGTGTGAATACGACCTCATTTACATTGATGATTTTCAGGTCAGATTTAATGTATAAACTGTGTCTGTAAAATCTGTAATGCAGATGGAGTTGTAGTGTGTACATGTGTGTTTCCTTTTGACAGGATTGCAAAGGGCTAGAGCGCCCGCTCCGTACCGCAGAGACTTTGAGGCGAAACTTCGCAATTTTTACAGGAAGTTGGAGGCAAAAGGCTATGGCCAGGGGCCAGGAAAAATTAAGTAAGTGTGTCTTTGTCTGTGCGTGTTTTCTTTTGGTGAAATGTGTGCGGTAGGGAGAAAAAGAGGGCCGATGGATGTCCCTTAATGTACACGCATGCAGGAATTATTCGTGCATTTAAAGATTTTATTTATGAGTAGCTCATTTAAGTTTTACTGTTAAACTGTATGTTTTACAGCTCTTAGAGTCTGTTAACTTTATGAAATGACATTTATTTTCTGGTGTTGTAGGCTGATTATCAGAAGGGATCATTTATTGGAAGGTACTTTTAATCAAGTGATGGCGTATTCTCGCAAGGAGCTCCAGAGGAACAAGCTCTACATCACTTTTGTGGGAGAGGAGGGGTAAGTCCACTGCGTGTTTGTGCATCTTTAAAGGAATGGTTCTCGGATACGTTCAATCGATTCTTTACATTTTGAAAGCAAAAATCACAGAAAAGAGGAAAATGATTCAATTGGATACATACGAATGCATAACACATGTAAACCTGCAATTTTGATTTTAACGGTTGTAAAGTTAACACTGTTATTTTCATGTTTTTCAGTTTAGACTACAGCGGCCCATCGCGGGAATTCTTCTTCCTGTTGTCTCAGGAGCTTTTTAATCCATACTACGGCCTGTTTGAATACTCAGCCAACGACACGTATACCGTGCAGATCAGTCCCATGTCTGCATTTGTGGAGAACCATTTAGAATGGTAAGAATTTTTCTCCGTCACTGTCATTCTCTCTTTATCCCTCATTATTGCTCCTTAGACTTGGAATGTTTTTGAAGTTCAGCTTTTGTTCTCTGGTTGATGTGGTGTGTGGTTGAAGAATTACATGCCGGTTGGTCAACTCTTAAGAAAAGCATGTAGTGGTGGTCACGCTACGTCTTTGTTTTCTCTCTCATTATGGCATTTTGACTGACGGGAGTAAGGCACTATAGTTGAGTAAATTATAGCATTAAAACACACATTTTTGCCTTGAAACTTTGTCCAATGTCAATGTTTAAATTCACAACTTTTTAAGGACTCAAATAAAAATACTTGCTAAATGTATACCAAACATTGCTTCTTTACCTAAGGATAAACATTGCTATGAATAATGCAAAAGCAGGAGACAGTAGTGTGATTTTTCATCTTTTGATGTTTCCACGCAGGTTCCGTTTCAGTGGGCGAATATTGGGTCTGGCCTTGATCCACCAGTATCTGTTGGATGCTTTCTTCACCCGGCCATTCTACAAGGCCCTGCTTAGATTGTGCGTCTCAATGGGTCATTGAAAGTACAATAGAGTAACCAGAAAGTGAAATCTGATTGTATGTGTTTTGTGTTGTATCTGTCTATAGAGTGACAGATCTAAGTGATTTGGAATACCTGGACGAGGAGTTTCACCAGAGCTTACAGTGGATGAAAGACAATGATATCACGGATATCCTGGACCTGACCTTCACAGTGAATGAGGAGGTCTTTGGACAGGTGCTGCTGGACACTACCCTCTCCCAACCATTGGTCAAACAAACAAGTAGTCCAACCCCAAGCTAATACCATTGGTCAACCCACACAGCATCACAGAGCCACATTACTTTTACAGTTTCTATAGTTAAATCAGTTGAGCATTGCGTTATCAGCACAAAGGTTGTGGATTTGATACCCAGGCCAGAAAACACAAATCCTGATTAAAATAATACGTATAGCTTGAATGCACATGTAAGTCAAACTACAGATGGCATTAAGATGTGATAATAAATTCATTTTGAATAAAAAAACTTTATATAAAAAATGATAGACATGGACATGCATACTTGTATATATTTCAGAAACATTTCAAACACATCGTAAACATGAAGTCTATTAGTTCTTACATCTTGGACAGGCATTCATTGACCTCTTTTGACCTCTTGACAGGTGACAGAAAGAGAACTGAAGTCGGGTGGCACCAATATCCAGGTTACGGAGAAGAACAAGAAGGAGTACATTGAGCGCATGGCCAGATGGAGAGTGGAGAGAGGGGTGGTGCAGCAGGCCGAAGCCCTTGTGAGAGGTTTCTATGAGGTGTGTATATACTGTATATATATATATATATATATATATATATATATATATAGTATTATAGTAATATAAATACATATATAAATTAGTAACAGTTATCAAATTTATGCCAAACCCCTTTATTTGTGTGTTTTAATGTAGGTTGTAGACTCGCGCCTGGTTTCAGTGTTTGATGCCCGTGAGCTGGAGCTGGTCATCGCAGGGACGGCCGAGATCGATTTGAATGACTGGAGGTCCAACACAGAGTATAGAGGAGGCAAGAGAATGCTAAAAATCCACCTAATGATATATCAACATTATTGTCCTAAGACATTTTTCATTGGGCCTGTTCATATTTCTGTGAGCCCCATTTAAAATTCCAAATGCAAGTGGAACGTAGTGTAAACATCAAGTGCTGTATTTTCTGAAGTGAAATGCTTGAACTGTAAACTCTTCATTTGTTCCATTTGAAGTGGTTTCATTCTGTTTTGCTTGAAATCCTCTCATAAAATTTGCAATTGAGATTTTGTGGGATCAATAAGATCTTATCTCACCACATGTGCCAAAACAAGTATCCATCTGTTTAGATTGCTGTGCATTACATTGAACACAGCTGTTGACATTGAAAGCATAATGGGTGAATTTCATAAAGCGGCTTGATGGTTTCATAGTGTCAAGATGACCTTACTTGAAACTGTAAGCGTTGTTTATTTTTCTTGCAAAGTCTATGATATGTCAACATCAGTTCATCTGCAATCAGATGAAGGGCCTCTAAACTAGGCAGCATTTTCTTCCCGCTCTCCTCGCCTATATCAAAAATAAAAATTTCAGTCACACCCTGATGTCATTCAATACAACTATATGTGGAATGCAAAAGTCACTCATATCTCCATCCCCCTTCAGGATACCATGACGGGCACATAGTGATGCGATGGTTCTGGGCTGCTGTGGAGCGCTTCAATAATGAACAGAGGCTTCGTCTGCTGCAGTTTGTGACTGGCACATCTAGTGTTCCCTATGAGGGTTTTGCAACACTGCGTGGTAGCAACGGCCTGCGGCGCTTCTGCATTGAAAAGTGGGGAAAGATCACTTCGCTGCCAAGGTACACTGCAGAGATAACACACACCGGTGCAAATAAATAATAATGAATAATAAAAAAAACTAGATTCTGAAGAAAATGTGAGTGGTGCTTGCCATGCCAAAACTCGGATGTTAACAGCGAGTTTTAATATCAATGTTACCATGATTAAGTGGGCCGGCATAAGTAGGTCTTCCGCTATATTGTAACGATGCGAGCCAGTCCATTAACACCTAAGATCAAGCTGTCTGTATGATTATGAAAAATTATTGTTGTGTAAACTCAAACATTATATCTACTACACTAACAAATGACAACAACGAAAGGTTATCCCATTTTTCGGGAATTGAAATCTCATGGTTTTCACATATGGCCGCGTAATCTAGTCATTCTAGTCAACTGTGAGTGACGTCAGTGGACAGTTCCAAGATGGCACACACGACGATTAGCATGTTGCTAATAATAACAAGTTCATCTTCAGGAGTAGATATGCATAGAGTAGATGTGTTTAGAGTTACAGAAAGGCTTGGGATCTCAAAACCTGTAGTAATTTCTTATCCCACATATTTTCAATATCATGGATATAATGTCTTCGGAAGGAAGTGTGTTTTTAAGTAACACTTAACACTGGAATAGGTTGTTTTTCCAGGGAGTTACATTAAATGGTCAAACACTGGGATTGAACTTGAAGTGCCTTTAGATACTGATCTTTCATTGTTTGTACCAGAGCTGTTGAATATGAGCGTTACGACTGCCGTGTGGTCACGTGGTTCATGGAGCCCTCAATCGTTCCAAACAAATCCGTGCTTTCAACCTATTTCAATGGATTTTCACGGGACGGATAACAGCAGCTGTATTTTCACACATTTTGCTAAATATTAGCACACCGTGTACACTGATTACTATGTTGACTACATTTAAAGCAGCATTTTATCTTGGGAGAGTCTTTGTGTTTAATATTAACATTTAAGTTAAACTGCCAAGGCGTTAAAGTGTAAAAACATGCAGTTATTTCACCAACTGCACAGCAAATGTGTTTGGGAGACACTGAAATGAATGGACTTCGGTGCAATGTTTGGAACTATCGGGAGTTACTTCTGCATTCCATTCTTCCTATTGAGGTCTATGTGAGTGTCGTAACTCATATTCAAAGGCTCTGGTTTGTACTTGATAGTCGTGCATAAAATATAAAATACAGTATGAAAAACATACAGAGCACAGTACACAGAAAAAATATTATACATTTAGGTCACAAGGGCAGTGTCAACAGGTTCTTCATGTGTTTGACTCGGTTAAGGCTCTTGTCTAAATACTGAATTAATATTTTGTTTTGCAGCCTTGGATCTTCCACACTTTTCCACACTTCAATCACAATAGCGTTTTATGTGGTTATGCATTTTTATATTGCTTTTTTAATATTTTATAAATAAAGTTACCTGGGATTACAAAGTTCCATCCGGAAATCTGACTGTTAGATTTAGGATTGATCTGTATCCCGTATTTCACCTTGAAATCCCATTGCACCCTGTACTCCTGGAAAACAGGAGGGACCAGGGATCAAAGCCTGACAGCATCAGCGCTAAAGCACAGGCTCATATTTCTCTGTCGGGGTGAGAACGGCTTTGAATTTGTCATTGTGTGTGCACAGCGTCAGCAGGCGCAGCTAAATAAGGACAATGTGATGGAAAGGATACAGATGCCTCACTCAGCTTCAGAATTTCACATGGTCTGCCGCTATGAATGTGGGGAGCATTTTTGCTTTGCTGTTTTGGTACATAACAGAACCGATGATTCATTTTTTCCAACTTGCTCATTAATACTTAGAGGCAATTGAGTAACATGTTGCTCACAAAAAGGGGATGCACATTAGCAACTTTCAAATGTGACATCTAATGGTATTGTGGATTTACAGACATGCACATTTAAACATCAAATGCGTGCGTGATAGATAAAAAATCAGATCAAAACGTCACAGCGAGACCTATCGGTACAGGAAATGTAAAAGATGGAGGAATCAGTCCCGCCCATTTTCGCAGCACCGTCCGCATGCTTAAAGTCGAATTAGGATGCTGCCTAAATAGACTGTAAAAAAGCAAAGTACAGGACGTGTACTGTACATGTGACATGTCATACAACAGATTTGACCTTTGACCTCTTTTTTTGTCTTTTCTCTCTTGCAGGGCACACACATGCTTCAACCGTTTAGACCTGCCTCCTTACCCATCATACACCATGCTGTACGAGAAACTCCTAACCGCTGTGGAGGAGACCAGTACCTTTGGTCTGGAGTGAAGGAATGCAGGACCTCTACAGTATTTAACTTGATTTTTTAAAATGCGATTACATTTTCAAAAACTAAATCCACAAGAGACTTTTAAGAGATTTGTAAAGAAAATGTATCTGAGCAATTCTTTGATTTAATTTCATGAATAAATTCATGAAATAGCATGTTTCTGCACTAAAATCTGTTAAACATACAAGATGTAAATTGAAATATTCAGTCATCGTGGTAATATGATGGAATATGACTTGTTATGTATGCAATCTAACTCCAGCCTATTGTATTGAACTAAATGAATAGCCAACTGCTCATAGTTATCTTCAACATCCCTTTATTGGTTTGGCATCTCTTCAGGCTGTTGCGATGCGCCCCTGCTGTACAGTAACATCTTATTCAGATGTACACTTGTGTGACACAAGTGCACTTAGACTATACATTATGTACTCGGCCATCTACTGTATAAATTGTACATTGAAAGCTATTACAGTTTCCGTTGAGGGAAATGACAATGTTGTGGCGCACATTTAACCCACTGAAAGTGTCTAACATTCCACACTTAAAAAGTACAGTACTCATAGTGTTCTCATACTGTTCACTTGGTCCATGTTCGGAATGGATTACTAGCATACTGCTCTGTACTGCTAAATACTATTTGAAAAAGTACACAATATGCAACGACAAATGTTTGAACAGCAGTATGCTATGGTATCCTAGTTGTCAACCTAATTAGGTAGCATGTTTAACGGAGGTATCCAATGTAAATCCAATCACATAGTGAATTTAACCATATTTGAAAATAGTATACTTTTAAGCATACAAATGTTAATATAACCAGACAAAATGTAACAATACACGTCAATATATTTACATTTATTCATTTTGCAAACGCTTTTATCCAAAGCATATTAACAGTTTGTCAACAAACCAAACAGTACCGTTACCCATGCTACTGGAAGGATTAAAGCTGGAGTATAAGCAAGGGAGAGTAAACAACAATAATTTTTTTAGACATGAGACAGACAGTCATTGGTTAGTCAAATAAATGCGAAACAGGTATGTTTTGAGCTGTTTTTTGAAAGTTGTGAAGGATGCTGCAGTTGGGGCTGAGGCCGGCAGTTTATTCCAGTTTATTTAAATGTGCATTTTATGAGTATACACGCTATTTACTGCAGAAAGAGTACAAGTAGTATGCTGGTATGCTATTTTGAACATTGTGACTACAGTATTGCGCTTTAAAAAGGCTGGGTTATTATCAACTTGACGTTGGGTCAAAAAGGGATAGACCCAACCAACTGGGTTGTAAATTAACTTATGCTGGGTTGTGTTAACCCATTGTTGGGTACAATATAACAATTTTCTGGGTTCATTTAACTCAACGGCTGGGTTCGTCCCTTTTTGACCCAATGCTGGGAGAATAGCCGATGCACTCAAACCTGATTTTTCATAGATGTAGCAGTCTGGATGTCACGTACCTCACTTACTCTGATACACAAATATGCTGAGTACTTAAGTTTAGGACACACTAGACATAGGTGATGTAATCGACTTCACTCTAAAACAAAGTTAGCAACACAACGCTCATCTGAACTATCCGATGCCAGTATTTGACTGGTCAAGCTAGAAATAACTCTTATAATTAAATAATTTAACAATGCTTCAGTTTCTTTTTTGGCCTTTTCGAAAGTCCTTAAAGCTTCTTAATTCTAAAATTAATCATTTAAAATTCTACATTCATGGATATAGCCACACACAAAAAAACATGAATGGGATCTCTTATCTACCAGCTGGTGAAAATGATTTCCAGTATTTGCATCATTTATTTGTTCTCAGTTGCAACAATAATGCAGACATAAAAACTCATAGTCGTCTGTACATCAGAACTGACTAATAACCACTAACAACAACCAAAAAGACGACATTCCGTTGTTAATTTATTTGTTGTGAAATATATTAAGTGGTATGTTACTGTATTTGTGAATGCTATTATTTTGGTGTCACATTCTGTTGGATAAACGCAGCCCACTCTGATACTGATACTAACACAGACATAAAAAGTGAGATATGGTTGGTCCAAGCTTCCTGGAGGCGTTTTGCCATTTTAACTGGTCCTACATACCGTAGCAAACTACCATTTTAATGCATGCAGGCTCTGATGGTGTGTACCATTGTATGTGGCATTGATATTGTCCTAAACAATATAACTGACCACTGAGTAGGTTGAAGTTGAATTAAAACGATGTGTTCCAGGGGTGCTCTTCTTGGCTTTGAACTTTGTTTGGAATATTGTACACTTCTTGTAATTTGTGGATTAAAATGCAGAAATGGTAAAATGATGGAAAATCTGACCACTTGCTGTTGTATACTGTTCAGTTCTGATTATGTATTTATATAATTTTTATTTGCATTTTTGTATTTTCTATTCTTTTTTTGTACATGGCTATGAGTTCAAAATAATGAAAGTAATGAGACTCCATTTGGAAACCCTTTACTTGCAATGAAAAATGAACTTGTTATTTAAAATATGTAAATAGAATCAAAGAACTGTAGGTCAGCGTGATATTTCTGACCTGTTCCACATGAGCAGACTCGGATTTTGTCATTTGTGGGGCATTCTGCCATTTGGCTTCCTTTGGCCTACATTATTGTACATAAATGTCAATAAATAATCTGTTTGCAATCTCTTGCGTTACATGTTTCAGTGCACACGTACTGTACACACCCAGGGCTATACAAATCATTTCAAAAGAGGGAAGCATATCAAGTTGTGGGTATTGATTATGTCCCCACGAGTAGGGAAAAGCATATTTTTTAAAGGAATATTGCTGCTTTTGTTCACGTTCACATTCAAAAATATACAAATATCCTCGTCCTTACACTGTTGAAACACTAGGGGGCGGTTTGCATGTTTTGCGAACAGAGTAATGATGTATATTGATGTCATGTTCTTATTACTGCCAAATAGTGTCAATATACTGTCTCGAATATCTGAAAACAGTAGAAGTTTTCTGTGTAGGGTATATGGTTAACAATTAAGTGATTATAATTATTATAAATACAAAAATGTAAAAGTATATAAATGCTTTTCTATTTATGTAATATGTGTCAGTTTTCGTTGTGTTAGGGGGGCCAAATAACCCCGCAATTACAGTAAAATCAGCTGTGAACATTGTGGGAACTAGCCTAAATAAAATAGTAAAATAATGTGACCATAAGCAATAATGTAAACTAAATAAGCATAAGCTTCGTGTTTTCTTAGGTTAAGCCTACCATTATCTTTTTTTATTAAAGCAAACAAACCAAGAGACATTCAAATGTGTCACCATCCTCTCAAAATCTACATTCATTATTTAAACCTCTATGCGATGCAATACAAATCTCTCTCCGCCCACTATTGAATGCTCGAATGTGATTGGTGAACAGCCTTGTCATTCACACTAGTTACCACAGTATCTGAAGTCAGAGCCGCTTAGCTTCAGTTGGTGAATCGCTCTTCAAGCAAACGAATTGTGCAGAGCACCTCTCACCATTGCCTGAACATTAAAAACTCAACAATTTCGCTCTCTAATGAGGATTTCCAGTCGAAGATGAGTGTGTCAATATTCGTGTGCTTAAATACGTTTCCATGTTCTCATTTGTAGGTGAACATTCAGTGAGTTTTATTGAGTGAGTAAGACTAGAATTCGTTTGTCCGAGTCACCTGTTGGACTGGGTTTGCAGGTAAAACAGGCACAGGTGAGAAATTGAACAAACCACGTTTCCAATCAGCCGTTATGATTCCTGTATGTCCTCGCACTGCCGAGTCCAGTCGAATTCGGTGTGAATCCGGTCAGAACCGCAACGGGTTACTGCGCGAGATCAAAACCGCCATCAGGCGCGAGCCGTTCACTGAATACTATGACATCACCCCGTGCAAAGAACTGGGCAGGTATGGCGCACACCTATAATCTTCTCCATCATAATTGTTTATCTGCACATGTGTGTTTGGGTGCTTGTGTTATGTTCTCAGTGTGTCATTAATAATATGTTTTACTTTTGACCATGCATTGGCAAGTATTACAATAAACAAATAATACAACTCAGTTAAAGCGATACATGCAAAGTTTGGTTTCAAAAGGAGAAAACAACAAAAATGAAATCATGTTTTGTATTAAGTTAACATTTGTGTTTTGTTTTATTGTGTTAGTTAAATAAAAACAAATCAACTGCAGTTTGATTGATTTTAATTGGACTTCACAATAAAATAACAGGATTCTTGAATTTACGGAGTTATCTCATTTTGTAACCAAACTCTTCAAATTGTCATTCCTCCAATTTTAGTAAATGCTTTGATCAGTTTAGACAAAGTCAAACCACAACATGCTTATGTGACAGCAAACTATCTGATTTATTTGAACAGATGTACTTCATTTGCAAATATTTTGCATTGTCTTATAAAATGATGCATAAAATGAAATGACTACATTCATGTTACCCATGAGCACTTTTAGCACTTTTATTCTTATGTACAACAATATTCATCAACAATATGTGTCAGTTCTGATGCAATGCAGTTGTGCTGCATAAATAAATGATTTGACCGATAGAGAGAACATCGTTTTTGAAAGATATTAATGAAACACCCAATACATTTTGGCATGCGGAGCAGTGATGTTTAGGCTGGCTCACGTGATCATAAAACAAATTTATTTAATGGCCCTTTGCTTGCTTTGATGCCAGGGCTTAGTGCTTTTAAAACAGTGAGTACGCTATACAGAGCTCTATATTGTTGGTGGGTGTTCCTTGTGCCAAGTCGCTGTAGGAGATCAGCTCTGATTTCGATTTTGTACCAAGAATATGCACGGAAAGCACAAAACGGCATGGCTTGCATGATTTTGGGTTGTGACCTATGCAAACCATCCAACATGATAGCTGTTGACTTTGGATATATCTCTATTTAATCAATGGACCTTTTTCCACAAGACTGTGATGACGTGTTCAACGGTCATCAGCATCGTAAATCTTCCAAAGTTATGTTTAACATATGTTCAACACACTATACTCTGTATAAGGATCAATATAATCGATATAGTGTTATCATTTTTTCAATATTATCATGGTCACATGACTGTATGAAACGATATTCCGACAATAAAAGACGTTACTTTTGGCAAGGTCCATCTGGTTCCATTTTTTGTATTTTATAAAAGGGAATTTCACTCATACAGTGAGATTTTGATATTGTTACATCCCTACTTTGTATTATATTACCCTTGCATTAAATAAAAAAGTCAATGCTAATGTGAGGGTGTTTCTTATACAGCGTCTATGGAAGTCACTCTCACCATCAATCATTCTCTCTCACCGTTATGAGACTCTCTC
Organism: Barbatula barbatula; assembly: GCF_947034865.1. NCBI lineage: Eukaryota > Metazoa > Chordata > Actinopteri > Cypriniformes > Nemacheilidae > Barbatula > Barbatula barbatula. The sequence goes on from NC_136786.1 coordinate 9,054,327, forward strand.
TCAATATTTTGTATTTTTACAAGAAGTAGAAAATACAAAAGAGGTGAAAAGAGTTTTTCTGTTGCTATTTGAGCAAATGAGAATGCCAACAATATATTTGGCCTATTGTCCTATTCACTCTTATAGAAGTTTACCCAACTATGAAGACTTCCGCTGCTGAGAAACCCAGAAATGTGAAAAGGTCCATAAAGAGATGCATTTAGTACTCCAGCTGAACACTTGGAAGTCAAGTGTGAAATACCATAAATCACGGAGGTTTTTTTTGGTTAAATATTTGTTCTACCATTAACCCCTTACCAAATGATCTGATAGCCCACTTAATTACAATAGTCACTTGCCGAACTCTTAAACATGGAATATGAGCAGGCTATCTGATCTGTCTCTTTGCAAAACATATCAGCATTAATGGACTGAAAGTGCAACCGTCTGGATGTCTGCCACCACCAGGCGTGCTGCTCAAGCCAAGCAATTTCACCTGAGTAGTATGTAGTAAGAGAAGCAGGAGTCAAGAAGGATTTTATGTTTCCCAAAGGTACATTTGAAAGGCTTAAGATCTTAGGGATGTGATTTGCTGCTCCAGCTGTTTTTGTTTTGACGGTTGTGCACATGTGGTAAAGCTTCTTCACAGTGTTCAGTTTCAGAGGATGCCTATATGATTGTGTTTTTACTCGGTTTCACAGAAAATCCATGTTAGCCCAGATGGTGCCATTTATAAAGCCATGTGTGTGAAGGTGTTTGTCCTGGAGTCAGACCTGGAATTTTTGGGACATAACCAATATAATTCACTATATGCGAGTTGATATTTTGAAATGCTGTAACTTAAATCTTAAAATCAAAAAGTTATTTGTTGCTGCTTATTAGCATAACTATTTCCACCGTCTGATTCTAGAAAATCTGTCCTGCTGTGATGTGTCTAGGTACAGACTTAAACTCTGCACAATGCGCTCAACCATCTAGTTTATACATTTCAGAAAAGTGGTATCGTCCCAAATGGAATACTAAACGCTTTTAGACTAACCGGAAGTATATCAGTTTCCCAGACGAGGGCAAATAACGTCAATCACACTGCACAATGCTTGTGTGAATAAAAATATCTGCATTGTACATTTAATGTGGTTTTCATCTGCTTTGCCCAGATTGTGCTCCAGCAAAACTATCCTGCAGAGTGATAGCGCTTCAATCTCATGAAGTTTTGCTCGAGCACAATCCGATACCCTTCCGCTACATAAGCAAAACTGCGACTGTTGAGTGTGTCAAGTGTCCACAGTTCTACACTTCATATTTTCGGTTGAAAAAGTGCATCATCCGGGTACTTAAAGTGCACTTCTTTTTTAAGAATTTTTGTTTATAATACAAAATGCTGTAGAATAGTGCATAAGTGCATGATTTGGGACGCACCTAGAGTATGAGGTGAAATCGGAGCAGTCCTGCGGTTTCTAGATGCTCAACTGCGGATAATTGCAGGGCCGCTAACACTACACTGCATTCCTTTGCCACTGTGCTTTGGGAACACCCAGTCCTGATGGATCAGAACCAGTACTTTACCATTGTATGTGGACACAGGCCAACGGCTTTAGATCAACAAATGCCTTGGCTGTGCGTGTATGGGAACACATGCCCACTGCAGATTAAGCCTTAGATATTTGATGGGAAGAGGTCCATGTAAAATGAGAAGTGTAATTTGCGTTCAAACATTTGAGCGACACTTTATCCTCTTGCATCTGGCGTGCCAAGTTTCATAATAGTGTGTCACAGATTGGTGAATGACATCTTGCCATTTACAGTTTTTCTGATGTTTGAAAGACTGAAGTTTATGTCCTTATGAATAGTGTTTCATACATAGCTTCTTCAGAAAATAAGAAACTGTCAGTGGTGTTTGCATGTGTTAATGGAATAGTAACTACTGTTACCTAAAAGACCTGAGCATCGTGGAGGCAAATTTAAAGAGTAAGGTCACCCCAATTTTAAAATACTTTCTTCATCAAGTTTCAAATCAGTATTCCTTTCTTTGTTCTGATGACCACAAAGATTTTTGGAAGGATGTTTGTACCCAAGCAGATCTTTGCCACCATTGAGTACCATAGTAGGACAAATGTCTTTGTACATTTCTTTGTTCTGTTAAACACAAAAGAGGATATTAATAAGGATTTATGAAAACAAACAGTTCTGGGTCACTTTATTGTAATTTGTCCTACTATGGTAGTTAATGGTGGCCAAGAACTGTTTGGTTACAAGCATTCCTTCAAATATTGTTTTCTGTATTCATAGGAACAAAGACATTTACACAGAACTGTCCCTTTAAATTTGCCATCTCGATGGTCGGGTCTTTTTTGTTAACAGTAGTTGCATTGCTATGCGGTTGCTAAAGATGTTGTGGTTTATAGCACATTGCATTGTGATTGTTCTATATGTGCTTGGCTATTGGTCAAAAACATCAAAAGTGATGTTTTGGTTGCTAAACATGCTAGGTATGGCTTGATCCCTTCTTTCAAAGTATATATATGGGATTTTTTTACATTTATTGTCTGCCGTGCAAAAATGGCAGTCAGGCTACGTTCACATTTATATTTTGAGCCTAATGCAACAGTAAAAGTAGTGTTTGCTTTAGCATCAAATTCTATCAGTACATCAATACACTGCTGGAACTTTTAGATCACCAAGATTTCCAATAAAAGATACTACTATAGGAAACTGCAGTGTCAAATAATCACAAGTATTTTTAATCTGTGTTTATTCAAAAAAATTCCCAGACGTCAGTTTGCAAATTATCTTTATCTTTTAATTAAAAGTTGTACTCTCTGAACACATTTGGGAGGGATGTGTTTACAGCGTACTGATGGATGACACCACACTATCAATGTTGTCTTAAACAGTGTGTCATCAGCTAAGAATTTCTCACCCCTCATAAATTGCATTGGCCACCATCCCCACTTGAGTTCTGAGTGATCGCCGGATGTGTGCAGTGTGATTCTCCCCAAGACTTTCCCATCACTTTTACAAGAGCAGTTTCCCCTTCTCTTTCCCAGAGAATCTCTGATAGCGGGATACCATGACACCATTGCCATTCTTGTTGTATGGGTCTTAGATCCCAATGGAAACATCTGCCATGGAAACGGTCTGAAGTCTGCATCATCTGAAAGGCCAAGTGATTCTATAAACTAAACGATTAAATAGCTGGGAAACAAATCCCAATTGAAATGAAAGTAAATTAAATGAGGTCAGAAAAAGCAATTGTTTGTCTCTGTAAGGGCATGGCAAGCAAACCAGATCTGTTTTCTGTAAATTACCACTGTTTAACAAAGAGCAGGCTGCTGAAAGAGCGTAGGCTGGTTTTTAAAATACCTACATACTGGTTTACAGATGATGTCATGCCCTTCCCCAAGTTATTTAGAAAATATCTGACGTTGTGCCTGTGGACCATGCAAACAGGCGCCTCTCGCTCTATTCTGAGGTGACATGTCAGAGTTCATTATTCGCCCATGTCACAGACACAAAGTAAACAAGCGTCCGCTTTCACTCCCGAAGCCTTTAATCACCCTTCTGTGAATGTTTGTGCACTGTTGGGAGCTTTTAGTCATACCTTATTTTTGTTCTCCACCTTCAAGTGCTTTTGCTTCCGTCAAACAGGCCGTGACTAACTAATTGCGCCGGCTCTCTATGTATTATCCTGATTAATGCTGAAAATAGCATTTTCCCCCAAGATGCTTTAATAACAGTGGGACCATAACCAAAAATTGGTGTTTAGTTGAAGCGTACACTTGCTCACTTGGTAGAATATAAAGTGCTGCTGTCATCATGTAACTTAGTCATTAAATGCACAGTAATGGCATTTACTACAGAAAAACTACAGTTTTAGTCCCGTTTAAGGTCCTCTGTGGGGTTCAAGCCTGTGAGCATCCGTATGCATACCTTTTTAATATTTGAGGACTGTTTAATGGGTCTAGATGGTGTGTGTTTCGTCTTTGCAGTACATGACCTTTGGATAATCTTAAATCAAGTAAATGGTCAATAATCCCAGAGTTTTAATTCATAAAATATTATTTATGTATTATATATACATATTTTAAAATATATGTATTATTATTAAATGCACTGTAAACTGTTGGTTAAAAAAATAGTTGACCTGAAAACTAAATCTTGCAAATTTTACTCACTATCAGATCATCCAAGTTTTTAAACAATAAAGATTTTAATCCGTGGTGTTTTTTGTAAATTTTGTAACATTGATGATTCTTAAAATGCAAGTCCAAAGGTACAGTATCGGTTCTTTTGAGAGTGAGGAATAAAAAAAGAGTAATGAAGTGAATCAATCACTCTGTAAATGTTATGTTGAAAATAAAAACATTTCTTGGAGATTTTCATCTCCTTATTCTGAAGAAAAAATCTCACCTACTTCTTGGATTGAGTAAATTAATTGCATATATACGTATTTGGGTGAACTGGGCCTGTTCTATCTTGTAATTTCTCCACAAATTGTCAATGTCAGTCCGTTGACACAATGGCATCGCACCTTAATTCCATCTGTCATCATTAATAAGGCTTTGGGACCTAATGACCTCTGACTCAGAAAAGGTCAGGGTTTGCAAGGTGATCTAAAGGTTGTGAGAATGCTTCTGTATTCCTGCAAACCCACCTGCTGCCAAAAGCTTTACTAATCCAATCTGTGACTGTAACTACTTGTATAATTGGAATCTCATTAATAGACGGTTTCATCGGACACTCGAAGTTTGGGCCACAAAAGTGTGCGTAACGTTCATATATGTTGTTGCTTTGAAACAATCTATACTTCTTATTATGAGTTTACAATCAAATGAGTCAAAAGATGTTTGTTTTCATATTTGGGCAAACCAAAAGTTATAGTCAGAGTCTCAAAATTGTATTATAACTTTCCATCTAGTTGGCTGACTGCTGACCACCGTTTACCATTTGCTGTAGATGTGGCCGTTTTACATAAGATGTGACCCTGGCTTCAACTCTAGACTTGCCCGCATGAAAGTCATCGCACTCAGGGTGTTGTCTCAGTGAGGCCACTGGAAATATGCTTACATGACTACAGCGAAAGCCTGCTGCACATTTTTAAAGGCTCAGAATCCAAGACTTTCCAGCGTCTTCAGTGCTCAGTCAACAGCCCTCGACTTGGGTTAACCACAGAGCACTTTTTATGCCGTATAATAATAGAAGTCGCATTTGAAGAAACATCTGTACCACATAATGTCGAATGTGACCTAAAAAAAACGCTGCCTAGTAAATTTTATTTTCAAGTCGTGCTCACTTTGTGAACTTGTCACGATCAGTTGCAGGCTCACCTAACATCCGGTAAGATTTTTTTAAACTAAAGTATTCAAAGCATTCCATCCAAAAGTAGTATTACTCACTGCAAGGTAACGATTGGACGGCCATGGGCCTCTGGAGTGCCAGGTATTATTTGAGGAGATTAAAATTGCTCCTTTTTTGCATTCTCTCGTATTTTTAAGAAGCAAGTCTCGAGCAGCAGGGACCAGATTAACTCGGCTACACTATGGAAAAAAAAGGTATGCTGTGCAGTCAAGGGCAGTAAAAAAGCCTATTAGGTTTTCAAAGGAGCGGAAGGTACTTTAGCCTTTCTGAACTGGTCTCGGTTTAATCATTGTGATTATGAACTATGTTGGATCTTTGTGAAAGACAGCTTATAATGAGTCATGCGACTCTTTAAGTCAACATTTTCTTATTTTCTTTCTACTTTTATCTTTATTATTATTTGTTTATGCATGTATTCCACATTTAGTCTTACTCATCCTGACATGTCACACCAGCTCTTCTGGAATGAGCGAGAGCATGTTCAATCAGAGTGAAATAAAGACCATCTAATAAGATTCTGTAGTTGAGGTTAAATCAATCATTGATTCTCTGGTATCACATGGATGTTGGGATGAAGGCAACAACTTCCCACTGATGCTTCTGTTTGGTCCATCATATGACCGATTACAGAGATATTTTACTATGAATGAAAATAGACTTTATTGTTCCAGCTTAAATTGTATACCATTTTTGTTCGCCCTGTTTATCTCCACGCTTTCCCCCCAGCTGTGTGTAGTAAATCTTTTCTGGACAGAATGGGGTTGAAAATAAGGGGCGCTTCCTTTTGAAGCCTGAAACCCATTCCGAACCCCATGACTCTCACATGAGCTCAGCAGACACAGCCCTTGTGCCATGTAAGTTTAAATACAGGCCTAATCATGATTGTTTGCTTATAATCTAACCATTGACTAGTTTTTATTTATTTTAGTCACAGGATTAAAGGGACAGTTTGCCCCAAAAGAGAAATTCTGTCATCATTTACTCGCCCTAGATTTGTTCAAAATAGGATATTCAGAAGAATGTTTGTTGCCAAAAAGTTGTTGGCTACCATTGACTACCATGGTAGGAAATCAATGGCAATCAAAGTGCCCCAGAATGTTTCCTACATTCTTTAAAATATATTTTTTGTGTGTTCAACACAAGATGCCATCATCAGATGCTAGGTGAGCCAGTCCCACCTTGTTTTCTCTACGGTTTGTTATCAAGACATGCAGCTGATCATACTCCGCTCTAATGTCGGTCACTGAGGAGGACTTGCTGGAATGCATTTCACTCATTCTTTTGTCTATGGGACAGACCAAGTCAAACATCCTTTAGTTGAAACTTCAGGCTATAAAAAAGATGCCTTTTTCACAGACGGCTACATGCATCTCTTAGGAAGCACATCAGTCTTTTTTCCGTGAGAATGGAGCTGTTATGAATAATTCCTGAAATGGTTCAGGGCCAGAGGGAGTGGATGGACCGAGAAGGCTAGTTCAGGACACAACGGCTCAATTCGGGATGCCCTGGCAAGGGGTCCTGTGCGAATTTCCTCTTTAGCTCAGCTGTCGCTTGCAAGTAGCCAAATCTTCCCCTGTGCTTCTCTTGGCTGCCATTGTGTTACTAAACAAAGCGCTAAGCTGTGTGTCTACATTGTCAACAGTGCGTTGGAGATTTCATGCACTTTAAACCAATCAGTCAATTATTTAATAGTTTTATTTGGTGCTGTTAATACAGTTGAAATGATTCCCCTCCAAATTAAAGGTATGGTTTGAAATGGGTATCAGAGCAACGCTGCCTGTGTGGCACTACAGTGCTGTAGGGAATGTAGACAGCTCAGCAGGAGGTTGTCATCTCAATACGCCGGTTTCCTCACAAGAAATCTCCAAGGCGACATGCCTGTGTCTGTATTTATGAAGTTTTTTTTCTTCATCGTGTGCCCCTGCATCAAGTTCAACACTAAAAGTGGGACACAGACCCAAATTGCAGAGGGTGCAAAGAGGGACAGTTTAGGCTTTGGGATGATTTCATCCTGCAAATATGCCACAGGGACAAAGGCACGTTCAGCCCTGGTGATAACAAGTGTGCCATCTTTAGACACAACCCCCCTCCTCTTTCACCAACCTCAAACACTCCAGCCCCAGGCCTTTCTCAAAATCAAATGAAAAGAGGCCCAGAGCAACGTTGTTTTGTGTGTGATGGGATGCTTGGAAGTTTGATTTAAAGACTACTACCATTGCTAGTTTGGTTTATCATTGCAAGGTTCATTATATCCAGTTTAGACAAAAATGTAGTAGTAAACTATATCATAGTGCCTTAGAGTCAATGTGTATTCAAATCACTCTAAAAGTGACAACACCAATATCGTTAATTTGTAGCATTGTCATTATGGTTATGGTGTGGACTGCCCTTGGTGAGACTGGGCCTTTCTCGCCACAGATTTACATATATGGTTTGTCGTTTTAAATGTTGGTCAAGTGGCTTTAAATTGATTGTGATAGTCTGGTTTAGCGAAACCATACCATAAAACTTTCTAATAACAATCTTTCTTCCCCCCTCTTTCTTTCTCTTTCAGAGGGAAGTTTGCCGTGGTCAGAAAATGTGTGGAAAAAAGCACAGGAAAAGAATATGCAGCAAAGTACATGAGGAAGAGGAGAAAGGGTCAAGACTGTAGAACAGAGATCATTCACGAGATCGCTGTGCTGGAGGTGGCAGCAGCCTGTCCGAGAGTTGTCAACCTCCATGAGGTCTATGAGATGACCAGTGAGATGGTGCTGGTTTTGGAATAGTAAGTTTCACATGTACTGTCCTTTAAATCACATTTACTAATTTCTCGTACCATCATAAACAGTTAAATTCCCCCTGCGGTCAATAATTGTATCCGTTTAAACTTATCCTTTACCATCTAAATGACATAATTAAACTTTTTTTTTCTGGGAAAATAATTGTTCCTGCCTTAAAGGCGGAATGGATGGTTTGGTACGGTGCTTACTTTAGCCTACTAGAACTGAAATCATGATCAGCCTCCTCCAAAAGACACGAAAACGCACAATCCAGAAGCTCTTGGATCAATTCCAATAAAATCATGTCTCATTCACCAGTGAGAACACGTTAAGTACAAAGTAAATAAACTTACTACAATAGCGAAAACAACAGTTTAAAACGGGATTAGATGTAGCATAGTTCCCGTTAGGTGCTGAGTAACGATGTAATACATAAAGGTCCACAAACTAAGCAACATAATCAAAACCCATCAAAATTGACCTGACCTGTCCAGAAGTAACAGTGGCATCATCTTTGAAAACCTTGACTTCCGTCTCTGCTCCCAGCACGGAAAGCAACACCGATTATAATCATACCTGTCGACACTCCAGTTTTGGCCAGGGTTTCCCCGTTTTTCCGCACCCTTCTCTTGTGAAACCTCAGTTACACAATCGCAAACAGACTGAGTGGGGAAACCTCTGGAAAGCGGCCTCGAACTGACCATCAGGGACCTGAATGCATTCGCGAATGGAATTTTGCTTTCATCACTTTGCTGATTAGATGTTTTTAGTCGTGGCAATTTTTAAGATGGTCTTTTTTATGTTCGTCCTGTGTAAGTGCCACTTGCGAACTTGCACACATTTAACAGCTGTTTACCTGTTATTTTCCTGCTGTTTCTGCACAGTGCATGTGACTGTGCTGATGATGTATGGTTTCTGCGTGAACAGGGTGCACAGTGGGATGCAAAATGCATTGACTGAAACTGTACACACAGGCCTTCAGCCAGAATGTAACACCTTTTACAAAAAAATTTTTTTAATTTTTTTTAGATATTTCCAACCAGTGTGACAAAAAAAAATTCTGGACAGGATCATATGTTCTTCCTTTAAAATCGCTTCAACGTACCTTTACACCTCAGCTTCATTAATTATATGCAGAAATTGGCACCACTCAGTCGCACTCAGAAGTTCCAGACGCTGCTAAAACTGAAAGTGAAACTGAGAGCTGACAGAGCAGTGCAGCGATTGATTCATCCTGAATCTGTGTGCCATATTTGCATATTTATGCCTCAATCTGCTGATCCGCAGGGGTCAAATGAGTTGTTGTAATTGGTTACAGGTTTATGACGTCATTAACCATAGTAGTTTCAAACCCATTTTTAAACTGTATTTGGTATACTGCAGTTTTATGGATAAAATACTCAGCAGTGGTTTACAATTATAAATTTGCACATTGTTTGTGTTAAAGCACATTAAACTACCATATAACCATATGAATAACATTAAAAACTAAATTTTTACAGCAGGGTCTTTAATTGTGTCTTTTACAATAATAATTTACCCTTATGCCATTCAAAACAGGTTTGGTTTTTTGTTCTTATCAACCAGAGAATGTTTTACATGTCCTGATTTTTTTTCTTCTACATATGGCTTAAAGTAATGTAGCAGGTTTGTGATTCTAAACGGTGCAGTGGCTTTAGATGAATCCGTTATCAACCGCCGGGATCATGGCTGTTAAATATTGAGAGCTGAAAACCCACCCTATCCAATTAAGGAAGAACAGAGAACTTGAGCTCAGACTGCAAACCTGAGGATCAGAAATGGTAAATGAGCAGGAGAGTGAAACAGGAGATGGAATCAAGTAAACTGAGAGAAATCAAGATGGAGCGAGAGCACGAATCACGCTCTAAATCCCCCAAAGCGATACTGAGCATGCTTCAGTAAGCAGTCGGTATTCCAGCAACGTTCAGCATCCACCCCTACCCGCAAACCGCTCCTGCTGCTCTCTCCCCTTTCATTGTGCTAATGTATGCATGTGCATATCCTATTGGGTTTCCCTTGCAACCATATGCTGACTTTGAACTTTGGGCTGTGGGATGAAACATTTCCAGGTTTGACGGATATCTAGCGCTGCTCATCTTTTCTGTACAGCTGTTGTTGCTAAATCAAATCCTACATTGGCATTATTGTACTATAGGGATTACTGACTCTGTCGGCTTTAGTTTCCTCCATGTAGTGTTTTATTATCATCGGCGATCATATGAAGCACATTTGATGTTCTGGAAAGGTCAAATTGACTATTTATTTAGGTCAAATTGACTATTTATTTCCTTTGGTATTATGTGGGTCACGCTTCTCTGCCATACAGTCTACCATGTATTTTTTCCTCCAGCTTTGAATGTCCCAGACAATAAGCGCAGATGGGATTTGGGTATTGAATCACATTTGACATTTGTTGTGATCTGGAGTTTGATGGATTCATCAACTTAATAAAATTTGGCTTTACAAAAGAGCAGACGATTTGGATTATTTCATTGTAGCACTACACTTGTCTCTTTCAGGAGATCAAGCAACATAATACTTGCGACTTGTCTTGAATGTCAATAGAATCCCTAAAAGTATTTCAAAGCGTTTGCCCTTTGACATCAGAATATAAAGCAAATCTTGGACATAAAGCAAGTAGTTGACCAAGCCGGGTTGCCGTTGACCGCATGGTGTGCAGCTGCTTCTGTCCTGGTTGACCCGGTTCCCAGTGTCCAGCCTGAAGGAACTGACCCTCGCAGTAGAGAAAGGGGTCAACGCAGGAATTTTAATCTGCCCCTTCAAACACACAGCGCCCATAGATTTCTCATATCCATGGAAACTGACGAGACCCCTCTGTTTACAAAGAAACATGTTGGGATAGGAAAGACAATGAAAGTATGTACAATGATTGATATGAGCGAAGGGTTACAACCGTGCTAGAGCAAATTATTCTGCGGCATGTGTGACCGGGTCTGTGGGTTCGTTGGTAAACACAGTTTTCATTTTCTCCCATGGCTCCCTGCTGACCCGTCTCCCTAGCCCAGCTCTATTGATAGGCTCGGATGGGACGCGGAGGGGCTCTCCGCACTCACAGCGAGGTCACTCTCATTTCCTCTCTCCCACCAGCGAATGGCATGCGCTCAGCTGGATCGGGATCAAATCTCTCATCATCTGCCCACGCGGCCATCCTTCACGAGCAGCTGTCTCCGTCTCCAAGCATGCAAGCAGTAGAATACGTGAAAAGGGGAAATTCTCGAAAATGCAGTCCAAAGCTTAGTCGAAAAGCGTGTGGGTTTTGTCTAAGAGTGCATTTATTATATGCATATAATAAGACTGGCTGTTGATAAAGCAGGCAAAAAATCCCATAGACTAGAAGAAGGGACTGTAGCTTGGTAACAGAATATTACAGTTACTAAAGGATTGGGTTTTTAGACTCCAGTAACAACCGATCCACAACACAACCACCATAAGATATTCGTACACAAAAGCTGTGTGATGGGTGCAGATGGCACTCATGGGATCTTTGTAGCTGCTACTAACAACTCAAGGCTTTACCACAGCTCAGCTCACGCTAGCAGTCACAAGGGCATGAGTTCAATACCCAAGGAGAGCATAAACGTTGCAATTTATAAGTCGTTTTGGAATGTCTTTCAAATTAAATGTAATGATTGTGGTATCTTTAGCTCAACAAGGTTATGATGGATGCTACTGTAGTTACCCATAAAATGGCCTGTCTAAATCTGCGGAAGATCAGTCATATTGCGACCACATGTACTTTGTGTAAATAACCGTTCAGAACTGTTTATGAGAGGACATAATCTGTTGAACAACATACTTTCATCTGTGTCAGGTTGGCTAATTTGCTGAGAAGACCACACTCTTTAGTGATTTACGTTTTGAAAACTTAATTAATGTTGTGACTGATGTACACATTATTGGGTTTATCAGAAAGTTCAACCATTAAAGTTTACTAACATAGTAGACCGAAGGACATTCCTGTTTGAGATCGCAGTACCTAGTTAGCGTTTTGCCTTCATATAGTGTAGTAAATCTGCTTTTGGCTCAATCTTGCCGAGACCACAGGGGGTCGGACGGACCATTAGGCAGATAATAGATTACATTGGCAGATTAGCATCCTGCTGGTCAAGCAAATGTTCAACTTTGACCCCAATAATCTGCACAGCCTTTTTCTCATTCAATTCACCTGGAGTCCGTGGACATTGAATACTGAATGGGCCAAATAAGGTAATCTTGAGAACCGTAAGGAGTCTACGGTATTAATATACTGTAAATGAGGAACATTAAGATTATAAACCTGAGTACAGTCGAGATCTGTTGTATTTGCTTTGAGGAGATTGTAGAACATGTTTAGGTCTTCCATTAGTATTTCATATCTATTAAAGTACCTCTTAATCGCTGTCTCACTTTCACGGTCTTCAATTCAAAGCTCATTATTGAGCTACTATTAAGTAAAAATACTCTATACGAATTACAGCAAGATTAAGGGGGAAGTGCTTGTAACACGCTCCCTCTTCTCACATTCAGCACTGTTCGCCATTGATGTGTTTTTATCTTTGTATCGTGGGGAAGTAGAGCGAGCATAATGCATCTCTCTTTCACAGAGCATGTTAAATCCAGAAAGAGCCTGTTGTAACCGACAAATTTTCCCTTCCTTTCAATTTTCCTGTTATCCCCTCGGGGATGGATATTTTAGGGCACTGGGACAGTTTCAAGGAGGGGATTTGGCTTTGGATGGAGATCAGGCTGAGGCCTATTCATACTCGGCAGTGTCCAACCGGCTAGTTGGGGGCTCCCAAGTGGTCGGTCAGGCAGGGCTCAGGAACGTGGCCTCATTGCTCCATGAGCTCCAGCTGAGAGTTCATTATGTCAGTGAGCTCGGCACCAGCACGTGAGGGGCCAGACCGTGGCCGGCAGCCCCGAGAGAGAGAGCGATCGAGCGAGCTAAGAGGACGGGGACAGCAGGAGGGGTGGTTGGCTGCTTTATGGATTTTATCTCCAGAGCTAGGGTTGGGATAGCCCTGCTTTTCTGTCTTTCATCAATGAGTGTATATGAGTCTTTTGGTGTCACACTGACTGACAGCGAATTGCACCTGCTATAGATTGGATTTCGTTTTTTTGGCCTAGATTTACCAAATATGTATTTAAAGAACAGAGTCAAGTTGCATGTTATTGCCCAATACATAGAAATCGACAGGGTTTTCATTGTGAAACAAAGTCACGTTTTGGCAGATGTCAGGTCGAAATAGACAGAAAATGAAACGTGAGGCGATTTGGTAATTTCACTGTCATTGATTTATGAATATATGACATTATGGATCCTATAATGGATCTTTAATAGTTTGGCCACGTTTTATTGCAATATCCATGTTGCCTTGTGAAATCAAATGAAAACCAAGGAAACTTCAGTACGATCCAGTGCTGGTTGGACTATGCTACAGGATTGTTTTGATCACACGGACTCTGTCCGTTGTTCCCACATGCCTCAAAACATCTACTATTGTACTTGTACCAAAGAAACTAAAAGTCACTTGCATAAATGACTGGTGTCCTGTTCCTCTGACCACCAGTCAGAGACTACATCTGTTCTGTTCTGCCTCCCTTACTTGATCCACTACAGTTTGCGGTTGATGCCATTTCGTATACACTACACATTGCCCTCTCTCACCGGGAAAAAGATCACGTATGTGAGAATGCTGATTGTAGACTACAGTTTAGCATTCAACATCATAGTGACCACCAAGCTGGAGGCCATTAGATTCCTGACTCCGGACGCTGAGAGTGTAATGTCATTCCTCAGCTCATTGTACTTCTAGCACGGTTCCATTGCCATCTGCTGATAATCTCAACACTGATCTCTCATTTAAACCCCCATTTACCATAAGAGAACAATCTTTAAACGCCTTAGTATGTAAATACCTTGTTATATATTTTCAATATTCTCTTTTATTAGTGTACCAGATTAACATTTCACTGCATGTTTACAAAGTGTATGTGACAATAAAATCTTGAGTGGGTAAAGTGTGAGGAAGATAGACTCATTTGAATAGTGATATTTAAATTTGATGATGCATCGGGACATCAAATCAAATCTTTGGCATAATAATGATAATCGAATCTGTGACGATACACGCCCCTAATCCTAACTGGCTGCATCACTGCTTTGTACGGTAACGGCACAGCACTCAGCCGCAAAGCCCTCCAGAGAGTGGACAAACTGCCAGGCACATTGTCGGAGGCGATTACCCTCCAGGACATTTATACCAGACGGTGCGTGAAAAAAGCGAGGAGGATCACCAGAAACTCGGGCCACCTGAGTTTTGGTCCGTTCTCACTCCCATCATCGAACTGATACCGCAGCATCCGGACCCGCACCAGCAGACTTTGTGACCGCTTCTTTCCCCAAGCAGTCAGACTCTTAAACTGTTAAATATCACAATCTTTCATCAGCACTCCCCTTTATCCCACACTCCCAATGCCAATCATATCATTATATTTATTTATACAATGCATATTATTTAAAGAAGAACTCACTACCTCTGACAGCCAAATATATACACTCTTCTACTCCATATACGGCAATACTGACCAATTACGGTACATAATATGTATATTTGTTGTTGTGTAGTTATGTTCAAGTCTATTTCGGTACATAATGTGTCATCTGTTGTATTATGTTGAAACGCTGTACAGAGGAAAAGTTTATGGTGTAATTGTGTACAGACAAGTCTAGTGTAAATTATTGTAATTATTGTCTGTCTATATACTGCCACGTTGACCAGAATTGCACATACGCTTTTCACCTACTGTTGCACTTTGTATAAGGTGACAATAAAAGGATTTGATTTTACTTGTTGCTATTCTTTAGACAAGGCTAGTTATTTTATTCAGACCGTAACCGACATTAACTCACAGGTGAACTGGTTCCCGAATGTTATACACGGTGTATCTGTGTTATTTGTTGGTGTTCTCATGCATTTAGCCGTTTCCCCTACATAGTTTGAAAACAACTGCAACTCTCTTAATGTTATTGTCTGAGCCCGAATGAAGACTGATGCCTTGCCTGAAAAGAATGCTGTGGGTGCAGTCGAGTGCTGTCCGTTATACGGGGAGTACCCAACCATCGGCACACCCTGAAACTGCTATGCGATGAGAATACTAAGCTCGATAAGCTACAAATTCCTCGGTTTCTTTAATGTGTTATGACTGCATGTGCTGTACTGTGCTAATGGTGCATAATGTTGATTTTGATACCATCACATTAAATGAGGCCTCAGAGGAAATATGTATTTTTGGTTGTGCCAGATGATTACTACAGGCAAACCCAGGTTGCTTTAGCGTTGTGACCGGTCAGACGTACCATCATCCAGCCAAAAAACATGACCTAGTTATAAATTGGCTAGATGTCTGATATCCCCCCCTCTCTGTCCTTCTCTTTATCTACACCCACTCTCCGTATATTACTCGGATCACGTGAGCGGGGTTTTTGGCACCACTGGATGTTCATTACAACAGCCACACAGAGGAGCCTTTGGTTGTCTAGATGTTTAGAGAGCTGGAGACAGAGGTGCCTCTGAGAGCTGTCAAACACTGCAGGGAAATGTTTTACAGCTGTGCGGGTGTTAATGACTTCTCCTGCCAGACATTCCCATCCAGGTTATGAGAGGTCACGTCAGGGTCCAGCTTTACTGTTTTATAAACACTGCTGTCGCCATAGATGTCACATGTTTAAGAAACGGGGCATAACATTGGAATTTAACTGTCCGTGAACTTTTTTTGTGTCTTGTGTGTGTGCATACAGGCTACAATTACAGTGTCGCCTTGTGGTAGTACATAGAGTTTGCATAAATCAATGAATAGATTATAATTTGGTAGTAACAGCGTCCATACAGATGGCACTCGAACAGAATAAGCCTTCCATGGCATGAGCTCTTGCGCCAGCAGTTCTGCAATGTGTGTTTGCTAATGTTTAGCGCTAATGCTGTGTTCACAACAAAGCAACATTTACATAATTTTTTGTAAATTACATACAACCTCAATGCAAAAAGACACGAACGCAAGTTAAAAAAAATAGCAACTCAAGCGAGAAATTCACCTTGATGCATGAAGACACTCCCCATGACGCAATGTTTTTTGCATCACTCAGATGAAAATGAAAAGAACGAGATGCTTTGCGTTTGGTGTAAATAGGGCTGTTCACAGACTTGGCCCAAACTAACGTTTATGGGTCACTTACGTATTTTTTAATATGCCAATTTTATATTTTGCAGTTATTCAAATGTTGAGAATGTAATATGCATTTGTGTGTACACCACAATTTAAATTAAGTGATTTTGGTGTTTTTCACCTATGAATTTGCCATAGAATTAAAGCGCATTTATTTAATTATCTTAAAATGTATTCATTTTCTTGACATGCTTGACATTTTTAACTAATCTTTAGTATTTAAATTAAGAAAAAAAGTATCTGCATTTCAATGTCTTTGTTTAGTAATCATCATCATATTTTTGTCTTACTAAATTAACTAAAGCAACTCTTTACCCTTCACTTACTGCATACTGTATCAGACATTTATATTTCAGCCACAAAATAAATGATTTCTTTCATTATCTTACGTTATTCATTCGTTAATTTAACACAATTATTGGTTCATTGGTTCACTACATGATAAGTGATCGTTATACGTCATTGACCCTTTTGCATCACCTGCAAACTACCTACTGTACAGGAGGACTTTTTAAAGTTCGATTCCATAGTTTGAATCATAATTTAGTATTTTATCATAACCGTAGTATTTTAGTATTTAGCTCTTCTTCTAGCGGATCATGGTCTGCATTAAGAGCTTTTAACTGTCACGATCAACCTAATAAGAATAATCCTTGCCAGAGTTGCAGTTTCTTTCAGTGGCGATGCCGAGAGACCAACACGCTCTCGACTGACATGAGCTTAAGGGAGTCTGTAGAGACAGACTACAAAATAGGATTACAGATAATACAGGAGAAATCATGCAGACAAGCTTACCATGTGGATGCTTGAGGATGTAGGTAGTGTAATCCAACAAGCACGCAAAGGGAGAGCTGTCAAATTCCACAGGAAAAGTAGACATCTACTTTTTCTACATAAAGTGTAATGGGCCACATATTTAAGTTTTGTTTTGCTAGGCTTAGTGATTTGAATAAGCCCCAATTTAAAGTGTAATTTAAGTCATGTTCTGCACAAAATGTCACATGCACATGTTGAGCAGAAATGTGGTAATACTTGCGTATTAAACTTTCACCTGCTGTCTGATAAAACGTTAACACCATAATGCTATACACTTGGATTAAAAGTAACTCAAGCCAAATCAAATAATACAAATATCACCATCACTGGATGAAGAGTTTTGCACAAACAGTCAGCACTCATCATATATTCTTTTAGTTAATGCCATCGTGTCCTTTAAAGCTAGGCAGCATCCTCACATAACATTCAAACTCACAGCATGTTCACGGCAAACTCGGCCCGAGGGCGCTGACTTTTCCCTGTCTGTGTCTAATCGAATTCATCACGCTGTCCGATCCGGAATGCAGGAAATCAAGAATCGCCTGCCAACTTTTTGAAAAGGATGATCGTATAGGACATGTGTCCTTATTACGAGCCAGCATCGATACCTCTGCTGATATTAAAGGAAGCCTAAAGCTCCCGGATTAAGGACCTGTGGGATGTTATTCCCAAATTAAAACAGTCCAATGGGTGACCTGTTCTATGTAAACGTAAGGTATGGTCCTTATGCAGATATGCAGTTTATAATTGCATTTGGATTGCAGTTTATTACATTTAGATATAGCTTGGAAATTTTGTTTTTCAAAATAACTTATGACGCTTGACTCTTCATTTTGGTTTCGGGGGCATGTACACAAGCACATTCGCAGAAGAGTGCCTACATTGTGCTAGATTGTGCTGTAGTTAAAATCACATGGCTGTGCAAATCATTTGGTCAGCCCATTTCTTTTGTTGTTTTGGGGGCAAACCATCTCCACTGTGTTTAAAATATCCAATTTATAGACAGAAATGCATGTATGTGAACTCACTGCATTCTCTCACAACACTGGCCTGAAGCGTGATGATTGTTTTGATTAAGTGTTGTTGAAATCTTGTACGCTTTGAATTTAAAAATCTGAGTGTTGTGTATGTTGATCTGTTTTTCTGTGTTCAGTGCCGCAGGAGGGGAGATTTTCAACCAGTGTGTGGCTGAGAGGGACGATGCCTTCAAAGAACAGGATGTGAAGAGACTGATGAGACAGATTCTGGGGGGTGTGGCTTTCCTTCACAAGTGCAACGTGGTACACCTGGATCTCAAAGTGAGTTGAGCTGTAAAGGGGTATTACATTTTGCTTTCATTCACATCATACGCATGGAAGCACGGGAAAATGGGATTAGCTTGCAAAATGTAAACTAGCTAGAAAAAAACTGTATTTTACAATTAAATTTGACAATTTCTAGCTTTGGTTTATGCTATTAAATGAAACATTTTAAAATGAAGAAATGTTCAAGAAGTAATGTTGTAGGATTTCTAATAAGACACTGAAGGTTCTCTCAGCCAATAGAAATGCGTTGAATCTTTGAATAGAATTGAACATGTGCTACTGCTATGTTTCTGGAAGTGTACACAAAGTTTTTGATGTTTCCAACCAAAGCTATGAAGATGTCATGGTGACATTTGACGGACAAATGTGCTTTAAACATTACAGGATACTGTATCAAATTATACGATCACTATGTCAAGTTTGTTGTTTGGCAGTTGTACTGAAAGCATTTGTATCCGTTAGCCCCAGAATATCCTTCTCACCAACGAAACTCCTCTCGGTGACATAAAGATCGTTGATTTTGGCCTGTCGAGGTTGGTAAGCAGCAGCCAGGAGATCAGAGAGATCATGGGCACACCTGAGTATGTGGGTAAGAATCCCTTACCATCCCTTTATGAATTATTCAAACTTATTTTTAAAAACATTTCAAAGTGAATAACAGTTTACGGTTTTCCCTTAACATTACACAAAATTAAAACAAAAAACAACCAACAGAACATTTCTAAATGAATCAAAATTTCTAATGAATATCTTTAGGAT
The DNA here is from genome assembly GCF_947034865.1 of Barbatula barbatula. Lineage (NCBI taxonomy): Eukaryota > Metazoa > Chordata > Actinopteri > Cypriniformes > Nemacheilidae > Barbatula > Barbatula barbatula. The sequence goes on from NC_136786.1 coordinate 9,073,552, forward strand.
GTATTTATATCTGTAAAATAAAGCCGGAACTGATGCTGGACCTGTGTTTACATCTTGTGAAGTGGTCTATAGGTTTATTTTGATTGAATTTGTATCTAATGTTCATAATTTTGTCGTCATAGCACCAGAAGTCCTGAATTATGAGCCAATAAGCACAGCCACTGATATGTGGTGAGTCTTTGTTTTTCACAAGCCTGAATATTTCAAGTGATGCGCTTAATGTTGACCTAGACATCATTGTCACCTTAAATTATTTTGTATTGTTTTATGATCAGTTTCATTGTGATGATCATCAAGTCACTTGCATCTAGAACAACAATGCGATTGCCTGTAAACAAACAAACATTCATAGAAAGAGCTCTCATGCTATAACTGCTTGTTTTTCCTCAGTGGTTTCACTCTGGGATATATTATGGTCGAGTATGTGTGCTCTTAGCTCTACAACATGATCACATGAGAAATTATTTAGTACACAAAAAGTGATCATTCTGCCTAAGCTCTAATATGCCGAGAGGTTTATAAAGGAAACCGTATCAGTGCATGATCTTCTCATCTCTCTGATAGGAGTATTGGTGTCCTCACATATGTGATGCTGACGGGCATATCTCCGTTTCTGGGGGATGATAAGCAGGAGACCTTCCTCAACATCTCACAGATCAACATCAGCTACACTGAGGAAGAGTTGGAGCACCTGGACAGAGCAGCCATCCAGTTCATAAAGTCCTTGCTGATCAAAGAGCCAGAGTGAGAGAAACACACTGACTGAAAACATAAACAGTGCTACAGACGCTCATTAGCCAAACAAATAAGCTCATATATATATTTTCTATTACTATTAAATGCACTGCATACTTGAACTTGTTTCTACGACTGTCTCTGTTTGTTTGATTCCCTTTCCGTTTCCATTTTTTTGGCTTACGCTGTTTCGGTTTCGCCTTTCGTTCTTTCCATCTTTCTTTTTCTTCCTTTAATTGTTTTCTTTCTTTCTCTGTCTTTACTTTTCATCCTGTCTCTGTCTCATTCTCTGTCTCCTTCTTTTTTTCTTTCTTTCATCCTTCATTTCTCCTTTCTTTCATTCCATTTTCTTTGTCTCCCTCTCTTTTTGCCTTTTTTTCTTTCCCTCCTTCTTTCTTTCCATCTTTCTTTTTCTTGCTTTCATTCCATTTTTTTCAATCTCTCTCCTTCCTTTAAATTGTTTTTGTTTTATTTTTTCCTTTAGTCTTCCGCTGTCTCGTTTTTTTTCTTTTTCTTTCTCTGTCTCTCTTCTTTTCATCCTTTCTTTCTTCCCTCATTTTTTCTTTCTAGCTTTCCTCCTGTTTTCTTTCTCTCACCCTCTTTCTTTCCTCATCTCTCTCTGTTTCTCCTTTTCCTCATTCTGTTTCTTTCTTTCCCTCATTCTGTTTCTTTCTTTCTTTACTCATCTCTCTCTGTTTCTCCTTTCTTTCCCTCCTTCTGTTTCTTTCTTTCTATACTCATCTATCTCTGTTTCTCCTTTCTTTCCCTCATTCTGTCTTCCTTCCTCATCTCTCTCCATTTCTCCACGCTCCAAACTTTTAAACGGTACAACTTTATTATATACAGTTTATAGAAGTTTATATACAGTTCAAAGAGGAGTAAGTTTTTATTTTGCAAATTTGTTCAAAAATATATTGTTAGAATTAGATAAAAGTCCTCTGGTATGCAACACAATGTAACATCTATAAAGAAAATGCTCTTTAAAAGATTGCGCTTTTTTTTTCCTTTTTATGCAGAATATAGTGTCAATAATTAAATGTCCAATGTCAAAACAATATAAATAAAATTGAGAAATGTACCCTTATTGTAAGGAAATTGTGCAACACAAGCTCATCACAGTGACTTTATTTACAGAAATCGTTTTACCGCAGAAGACTGCCTCAAACACCCATGGCTTCAGATGATAGAGGAAGATGTAAAGGAGGAGAGCACTTCTGAAAGTGTCTCGGAGCCTGTAAGTCCCGGGACCTTAAGCCACGATGAAGAAGTGGATGAGGAGGAGAGCGCTCAGGTGACGGAGGAGCTCATCGTAATGGCAGCCTATACCCTGGGTCAGTGCCGACAGTCCTCAGATAAAGAGAACCTGACCCCTGACCAGAAGGCCATCTCTAAACGCTTCAAGTTTGAGGAACCTTTCTCAGCCCTGCAAGAAGTTCCTGGAGAATTTATCTACTGATTCCAGCCCAGGCGGATATCTGCTACACACCCAACTAATGCCGCACTTCAGACAAGAATCCTTGTCTTTTATTTTCACTCACCCTATGATTTGAACTTGTAAGCCAAACGTTTTTTGTTTTTGTTTTGTCTTGCTTTTTTTTGTAATGTTTGTGCTGCTTTATATTTACGTGGTTAAGTTACTGAAGACTAAGCCTTGATGTGACACTCACTTTTTGTATTTCCTTTAGGTGCCATGCTTAAGTATTTGTCTATATGGGTAAAGGATTTTTTTCTAATGTTGATGTTCATTCTTTTGTTTTCATCTGGATGGGTTTGATTCCATCTTTGTACAAATAAATGTTGTTTGTTTTTTGGGGGTGAGGGCAAATAGACTTTACCTGTTAATGAAACCAAGTTTAAAAAGCCATTTCTACGTTCAGCTCCTGACTCTTCAGGTCTTTCCTGGATATAAACGTACAGCAATAACACTTCCATTTACACATGTGTGAAGAAAATGTGTTCCCGTGTGTTTTTTTTAACTCATGTTAGAGTTATAACTGTAAATTGATCCGTCACTATAAAGAATATTTTTAATGGCTATGTATTCAAAGTGACTGTCTTGATGCTGTAAATAAAAGTTTGTCTTGACAGGCAGTGCTTCGTTATTTGCGAGCCTTAATACTGTCGCAAACGTTCACTTCGTTATCGTCTTAAATGATCATATGTGTATTTAACCCCCCAGCTTTCATTTCAATCACATTTGGAGCAAACCCGTTTAACGACTACGAAGACACCAGCGACATCAAGTGGCGTTTACAAATAAATACCTACACATGACACCTGCTGTATTCGCTTCTGAATTTTTGCTAAATTTTCCAAGAGAATTTATCCGTCTCTTTGCTAAACATAAAAACACAAATGTATGTTTAGGATATAAAATACGGTTCAAAGTTTAAGTGTGATTTCATCGTATGAACCGTATCAAAGAGATCACTAATATATAATGTCCTTTATTCTGGCGCCCTCTCCCGGGTGGTGTATGTAATTGTTTGAAACCGCTTTCAATTGATTTATTTTTAAACAAGACATCGATCACACTAAACTTAGTAATGGCCATAAAGTATGTGTAAAATGCAAAGTGTATTATCTGTATTCACCAATATCAACAAAAGTGCGTAACAGTCCTAATTCAGTTAATTCTTCGATAATGCGCTACTAAGTGCAAGATGTTTTCCACGATGCTGATCCGGTAAACTTGATTGACGTTTCATTGTATTTTGCAGGTCGCAAACAAGACCCGTCGGCTCCGGTCATTAGATCAGAGCAGAGCCCCTCCGGTGAACGGAAACCGGACATCCGTGTACCGGGCGAGAGAGAATGATCGCGCGCTTTGAGATGATGATGCACTGAAGCGCTGCCCGTCGCTCCTCCATCACAAACGCTTTAACCGCGACGCGTCTCCGTCATGGAGGACTGGAGCGAGTGTTTGGATGTGGCCGTGCAGATCGCGCAGAGAGCGGGGCAGGTAACGCGATGACACGCTGAGATGCGACACGCTATTCGGTTCGTTCACGACATCCGATTAAACGACGACACGAGGATGTCCGGGAAGACCTTGTTTAAATCTATTATCTATAAATAGATGATAAATGGCCGCTATAAACAAACCGTTATGTTGACGTAACCTTGTATCAACACGTTGACATCTGAAAGTGCATCTCTGAACTGTATTAACGTATTGTAAGAGAGCTTCTGTGGCATATACGTGAAAGTGTCTTTGAGGTTGTACTATTGTACACATAATACGTAAAATATAAACACGTAAAATAACGGTCATATCGCACGTAATCGCCTGTCACGAAGTTAACTTCCTGTCTGTGTTTATTTTATATCAAATGTGTATTAATATTGATTTATATTAACCTTTCGTTCACAGTTGCGGAGGTCTACCTGAACGCAGTAATAACGTTTGTTTATGTTGTTGCCGCTGAAACCTTCATACAAACACTTCACTTAATATGACACAACAAACAAACAGGGAATAAATAAAAATAAAAACAATACATTACGTTTTTAATGTTATAGCACGATACACAGGTGAGTGTAACGTTACCACTACAAAATATAGAAAGTTACTGTATAATCTTGTATCATTCTTGTGAAGCACCTGGAGTTTCTTTACTATAGACCAGTTTGCAAGATGTAAACACTTTATTTATTTAATTGTATTTACTCTAAATGAGCAATCTTACATATATCTTGATACTTTGATTCGGTTGTAAGTGTTCTGGTTGTATTTTGTTCCGACGTTTGTCTAGTGTTCATAAACTAAAACGGGAAGTTCAAGATCAACGTTGTTTATGTTTATGAAGTGGTCTATAAAATAATCCTTATTAAAACACAGTGGCTGTGTAGTGTTATGGTGTTACATGGCAATATCACGAGACTAAATTATAACCGTATTTATTATGTATGTATGTATTGTATTGTATTGGGTCACTTCAATTAATGTCCTAAATACGGCATTACAGCAGTAATGCCCAAAAAACTAATGTTGGTGTAGACCTGTGGCAGTTGAAACAGTCTGTGGTGTTTCTGTCAGGTGGTTCAGTCGGCAGTGAAGCAGGAGAAACGTGTGAGGAGCAAAAGCACGCCCACAGACCTGGTGACAGAAGCTGACCATCAGGTGGAGGAGCTCATAATCTCCACGCTCAGGGAGAAATACCCCTCGCACAGGTACACCCAAACACACCTGACCTGAGCCAAAAGATGAGTGTCTTAAGATAAGCTTGTTTACTTTTGTGTGATTAAGTCTTACCCCACACAACCTGCTGTGTCTCCTTCGGTCAAGCTGTCCTTTCGTCACCTTTAGATGTTTACAATGAATCGAGAGAAAGGAATACAGAAAGTACTGTGGTGTTTTTTGTAGGAAGTTTTTGTGTGTGTGTCTGCCATTCTTTAATGATTAAAAATCTTTGAAAAAGTCTTACATACAGAAAATATTTAAATTGCCATTTAATAAAAAGTATACTGTATGCATTTTATTTTTGGAGACTTTAATCCAAAATGCCTTTCAATGGTGCATTCAATGTAAACTTTATATTTTATTAGTACGTACAGTATGTTTATTGGGGGATTGAACCCATGACCCCAAAAACCCGTAACTCAACCATAGTATTGCTTTTAAGTATACCGTAGGCATAGAAATATGTTTTTGTAATGCTTTTACTTCCTTTTCCCATTATACAGTCATATGGTATCATAACATTATGTTTGGTCCATGTTGACGTTCTGTTAACGATAGGATTTGATCTATTCTGTTTTAGGTTTATCGGTGAGGAGTCATCTGCCGCTGGGGTGAAGTGTGAACTGACCGACAGCCCCACTTGGATCATAGATCCCATAGATGGGACGTGTAATTTCGTGCACAGGTACAGCATACCTGTACATCTTCATTCGATTACCTGCTTTATAGTAAATCGCTGCATTTACAACACACAATACTAATCCGTTTGCAGTTTCCCCATGGTGGCAGTAAGTATCGGATTCGCCGTAAGGAAAGAGGTGAGAGGTTCAACTCGTCTGTAAAGTTTCTTCTCATTGTCTTAATGGGTATTTGTAATGTTCAATCGTCACAAGAATATCTGACCCTCAGCTGCAGCTTGGGGTCATATACCACTGCTTTGATGGGACGCTGTATACAGCGCGGAAAGGACACGGGGCGTTTTGCAATGGCGTTCGACTGCATGTTTCCAAAGAAAAGGGTCAGAGATGCTTGTTTGTGTTCGGTTTAAGAATTGCTATGTCAAATACAATAGCCTGTCATAACTAATTGCCTATGTTTCTATCTTTGCTTCAGATGTGTCCAAGGCTCTTATTTTAACAGAGATCGGTGCAAAGAGAGATCCCGCCACACTGGACATCTTTTTAGGAAATATGAAGAAACTGTTGAGCGCCCCCACTCACGGGTAAGACTTTCAAGTCTTTTCATATACATTGGCCGTACCTAAGTCTCTTGAATGACCGACAGATGTATTTTATCAGAGTTGGATAAGATGAATAGCCGTGACATTGTTAGCTTGTCCTACACATATGAACTGTGTCTGGTCTAATGTCCAAACCATGACCTTTGACCCACAGTGTGAGGATCATTGGCAGTTCAACACTAGCACTTTGTCATATAGCCAGTGGGGCGGCGGAGGCCTATTACCAGTACGGCCTGCACTGCTGGGACATCGCAGCGGCTGCTGTCATCATCAGGGAGGCGGGCGGCTGTGTTATTGACACCACAGGTTCGGCACATTTCTTCGGGGTCTGTTTATGTGTAGATATATACATTGGCGATAACAAGTAAGCCAGATATGCTTTCAATTCCCCTTCAGGTTTGATTAAACCATCAAAGTAGGATGTGTATGGTTCAAAATTACCAACAAGATGCGCTGTTTGCACTCACTGTGAATAGATACTACCAATAAGATATTTAGAGTCAAAATGTGTCAGGGGTTTATAGAAGTGTTGTGATCACAGAATTTAAATTTTCGGGTGAACGTTCCCTTTAACAAGATTTTTTATTTTTTTAGCAATAGGTCCTTTTTATTTTGCCAAACAATACAACAACAATCTTTTGCCTGATGCGTCCAGAAAACATGCTTGCCCACACAAACGCACAGTTACAATGGCAGTGTGTTCTGGGCGGTTGCCAAAGTGTTGCTGTGTTGTTGCTAGAATGTTCTGGGTAATTATTAAGAGGTTGTTAGGTTGTTCTGGGTCGTTGCTTACCTGCAAAATTAAAAACCCAACACTGATATTTTAGTTCAAACTGTAGATCTGACTAGGGTCCCTCTAACTCTGACCTCTTAGACCAGTGGTCTGAAACGTTTTTGTTAGTGTGCATCGCTTTGCGGCCCCCCAAACAAAAATATATAATCTTAAACTTTAAATTTTATTTAAACCAGAAACATTTTAAGCTATACAATGCTGGGAAATCAATTATTTGGGTTGGTGGCCTTATTTTTCTCAAATTGAATTACATATAATTTATGATAAATGTCTATGATTCATAAAATACCCCAAAATCTGGGCCCCCCCGGGTCCATCTTGGGGCACCCAGTTTGAGAACCACTGGCTTAGACAAAATCACCTTTAACAAGCTGTCATGACGTATCATTCATGTTCATATTACAAGCAGTGCTGTATAAATTATGCAGAATAAATTCCGTATGAAGACACAGCAATAGTGATGTTGCCCTGAAGTGTAATGTAAGATAAAGCCGCAGGAAAAATTAAGAGACCATTTCAAAATCAGTCTGATTTGAAAATGTACTATTTATAGGTGTTTTACCACTAACTTTTTTTTCAGAAAATGAAAACTGGAGAAACTGATGATCTGGATTCAAACCTCAATTACTGCAAAGAAAGATCATTTCACTTTTAAGCAATACAACAGCAATATCTGTTTATGTATTTAGGAAAAGTTTACGGTTATTTTGTGTGTGATAACCTTGATTTGCATCATAGACTCAAAGCATGACAAGACACATAAAAACTTTCACGTTTCTGTTGGATGACTTTATGTCTCTCCTGAGATTTGTTTTTTTTGCAATTCAACAGACACTGGACTGGAATGGCCACAATACTTCTAAATACTTTGGAATGGTCTCTTGTTTTCTTTCCGCCGTTTATTTTGATATAACAGTAGGTTCATTTTTAAGATATTGAACATTTAATGCTATCATATATTGTGTTTTAATTTATTATCATTAGAAAATCCTCTATATACAGTAAATGACTCTTAATTTAAATTAAATTCTGTTTCTACACGCTTTCTTATACACGTTCTAATGATTTTCGATATCTCAGGTGGTTGCAGATTTTTTTCTGAAGTGTGTGTGTAAGTGCTTGTGTTTGTGAAAGAATGTGGAGTGTGCGCTGCGGTGGGACGGCTTCAAGGCACGCCTATGTGTGAGTCTGCACAAAGAAGCTTTGTTGGGGAGGCGAGTTAGGTCATGATCACGTGATCACAGAGCGAAAGATAGGGTGGTGGTGAGGGGTCCTGTGAGAAATATCAATGCCATAAAGCCACAGCACGAGATTTTCTGTTATAAAGCTGATGTAGTGTTGCGTACAGTGGGCTTATTGTAATTATGCCCAGACTGTCATCCTACATTTAAGCGAGTGTTTTACTAGCTCGAAACAAAGTGATCTCAATGAAAAGGGAAGAAATAGGTCAATATCTTAAGAAACGTTGCTGTGAAGTTTAAAACGAGCACTTTCTAAATGGGACATCTATATCAGTGTGTGTGCATTTACTCTCATTGCTCTTTTGTTTCTGTCCTCCTAGGGGGCCCGCTGGACATCATGTCCAGACGTGTGGTGGCCGCTGGGACACGTGAGATAGCAGATTATGTTGTTAAACAACTGCAGCCTATAAACTACGGCCGTGATGACAGCGATCCAGACGCCCTGGCCTGAGTGCCATCGGGACCTCCGACCCCATTCTAAGCCTTTTACCTCAAAATACGCAATCCTGCCACATTACATCTACATTGTCTTTTTAATGCAACAATCACTTTTTTATGTTTTTATGATTTAACATCAAACAGTTCGTTACTGGTCACATTAAACTCTCACGGCATGCGTTTCAGTACAACCATATTTCACATTTTTCCTTATAATTTATTACATTGTTTCATTCATGGCAACACAAGTGACAGATCTTCATACGTGTTTGATTCATGATTTTTGGATGCCTTGAAATTGCAGACAATGCCAAATTCAACCATTTACCTACTGTATAAAAAACCATTCGATGAAATGATTGAATACTACATAATATAGATCAATGCAAAATTAACATGTTATAATCTGACGAAAATCTATCGTGAACATTTAATCGTAGGTAATACATTTAAGGAAGTCATTGATATCAACATGGTCAGTAAATTGGTATATTACAGTATGCAAATACACGCAGCTAACATGGATCTTTACTCGGGAATTTGTAATGAAAGTTGTTAGTTATACTGAGTAAGATCATGACCCCTGGTTTTACCAAGCGTGTTCTGATCTGTAATTCATTATTTACAAAGAAATAAAAAAAGATTTACTCATATACACGAGCTGAGGGACACTCTTAAAAATAAAGGTCACAGCGATGCCACAGAAAATATATTTTTTGCCTTTTAACAATCTGAAGAACCTTTTTTTCACCACAAAGAAACTTTTGTGAGACAGAAAGGTTCTTCGGATGTTAAATGTTCTTTGTGGAACCAAAAAGGTTCTTGTATGGTATCGTGATGCACCTTTATAGCCACCTTAAAACACAGAAACAGTGACAGCTGCGGTTTTAACCTGTAATTCACTTCTTATGTCCATGGAATAATATAAAATAGCCTAGATGATCTAACAGACAACAGTATGACAGTCTTACAAATACAAATTGGATGTTTATTTTTCACTGACAGTTTTATTTCAATACTTCCTCCTGCGGTGAGCTAAATAAAATTCAGTTTTTAATCCTTGTGTGAATAACATTCCAGTTGTATAAAAATAAAAGGCAAACGCATCAAAATGAATGCTGTCCGGTCATTATTCAGTAATGACTGAATGAGCAAACGTGTCTTGTTTCAAAATAGGACAATATACAATAGACTGTAGATACTAGCAAGAAGCATATGGTCATTCGGTTTACAGTGGAAATACGTAGCCAGCAGGTGGCGATGCAGCCACTAAAATACTTTATTTATTGATGTTGTTTGTTTATTTATTTATTTACTTAAAAGAAATACATCTAGAGTTGACATATTTCAACATAAAAACATTATTTTCATATAAAATAATACAAAAAAACATTTGTTTATAGTTTATGTAACATTTTTGTAGCATTGTTAATGTTTTTAAATGTTTCTTAAAATACACAGCCATTCATTGTTACGGAAAAACTTTTTCAGTTTCATTTCACACCCTGAAAACAACAAACTTTTTAAAGGTCCCCTTTTACAGTATCATCACATCCGTTTTATATAGGCGTCTATTAGCTGAACGTGTGTTTATATTAAAACCAAAGCACACGTATATGAGTTACTGTACCTGACCAAGCGTAGCGCGCGCGGTATGGAGGAGCAGCCTCCACCCCTTTCTCCTCCTTGCTGATCCAAACTCCAGCCCTCCATCTGTACTTGACTCCTGAATGGTGGAGTCATTTGTCAATTGTACAGGGTGGTCCTACAAGTCCGTTCATTGAGGAGGAGGAAAACGCGTCCAGATGCGTGTGAGCGCACAGCTGTAGCTGCGTAAAAGCGTGCGTAAAACTGCTCCAAAACCGAGAAAGAACACCTCGTGCCTTCTGCGCAACGTTCACTTGACTTTAAAACTCACTGAGGATTTGGATATGTCACCCCACCGAGTTTAGAAGAAAATCTAGCAAACTTGGGAACGAATGAATGTGCAACTTGTTGAAGTTATGTAGAGCGTCCGGAGCGAATATTTACTCGTGAAGCAGCACCATGATCTCTCCTGTCAACAGGTAAGAAGACAAACCTGGCACGCAATCCTTTGGGTTTGGAATGAAACTTCACCAGGACATGTTTGAGAGGAACTGAGGGACCCGTGCTGTCCATATAAACCGATTTTGAGGATTATCTGAGGTTCTCCGTCATACGATTATCATGAGGACTGAAGTTTTGAAATAAGACTCGCACGACCGGAGAAGATCATGTCCTTAGAGAAAGAGTGGACTTGAAGAGTGCTAAAGCAGAATTGTGAGTCGGTGGATCTCAGCTGAAGTGTGATCATGGCCTCAGAGGTGGTGTGCGGACTCATGTTCAGATTACTTCTGCCAGTTTGTCTCGCTGCAGGTAAGTGTTCATAAACAATAACTCATGATGTTTAGTACAAATTCATATAATAATTCCGTTCATATTAAAGCATAAAAATATAAACGGTATCCTATAATCCCGCAATTTGTCTTATTTCTTGTTTTCTTGTTTATTTTGTATAATACGTTAGTTATTTAAATAATATTATAATAATTCACTGGTATTATTATGCGAAGTATATAGAAATATAACTACTGTTGAGCTTTTTATTAATTAAAATAATAATACAAATGTTCATATATTCTAATATCATCGTTTTTCTTATATCATTATTATTATTGGGTTCGTTAATACTGTTTTACATTGGATTAGATCCAAATATATGTATGTATATTTTGTCTATATATATTTATATTTTATAGCATTTTGATCAAATAATTCCTTACATGCATTGTCCACAATTGGTTGCGCTTGTTTGTACATATATTGCACCGTTTTGCGCTTGTATGTACATATATTGCACCTAAGTGATAGTTCCTCCAAAAATGTCATTTCAAAACTGTATGTCTTTCTTATGCAGAACACAAAAGAAGATATTTTGAAAGACAAATCCTAACCAAACAATGCTGGTCAACAATTAACTTCCCTTGTATGAACACAAAACCATTTAGACAATTATTCTAAATGTCATATGTTGTGTTCCACAAAAGAAAGAGTCACATACAAGTTTTGCATGGATGAATAAATGATTACAGAATTTCTACTTCATTCAAAAAAGTTACCATATGGGGAGCAGATTGTCAATAAATGTAATATAATCAATAAGTAAAGGACACATATTTTGTACACTATAATTGATACGGCCAAACGCAATCCTAGAAGCTCCTAAAAGTTTTAAAGTAGGCCTAGCGTATAGAGTGTTCATTCACGTATAGAGTGATTAATGAGTAAAGTAATCAGGTCTTGAGTCAAGGTCTTGAGGTTAAGAAGTCTGTAGGGGCCAGTCAAAGATCTGACACATTACAGGCTATACAATCTATCCTTTGATTGATTTGCTGATAGATTGATAAACCGTTCTCTTGGCCCCTCTAGTCAAAATGTCAATACATAATCCACAAAAGCATTCGCATTATTATTCGTTTGTGTTAATGTTTTCTGTGTGAATTTATTTCATATTTAAAAATCTCTGTCATCACATAAAACACAGCGAAGGAGTAATGCTGTGACTGAAAACAGGCTGTCACAAGCACCATCCGTGTGTGCAATATCAGAGAGACGTACGGCAGAGCTTCTGTCTATCATCACCGTCCGTCTCTTCCTGCCTCTCCCTTTCTCCGCTCTGGTTTTCCCCTCCACAGTGTTGTTGCCAGTGAGATCAAATGCAGGAGCGCTTTTTTACAACCTCAATTGTCACAAGAAACACCGTCTTTTGGAAACACAATCTGTAAAGCTCCTCTGTGTCGAGATAGTCTTTTGAACATCTGCTCGCTCACAATCTGTGAGATTTGTTTTTTCAGATAGCGAGGGCTTGATCTTCTTAAGCCTCCTACCACAAACTTACAGTAAAGATCTCTGCTTTCCCACAACCTAAACCAAGTGGGACAGCCCGTTCTTCAATAACACCCAAAATATTTGTCTTTTCTGGTATCCGAGCGTCGATCTGAGCAGGTGGAATAGTCTGTCTACCCTCTTTTACATAAGACAGAAGCTCTGTTCCAAGTGAACTGCTTACCTAGAAAGCATTTCAAGGCCTCTTGTTGTCCAAGTTTTTCAGAAACCTCAGATGTTCAAATATGTTAGGATATGGTATAAAAATTTACTTTTTAAATGATTGAATGCTGTATTGTAAAAGTTGACAAGCACTGTTAATACTTGGTTAGATATTTCCAAACCCCAGTGACAAATATGAGGGCTCACAAGAAGAGAAATCAAGTATATCAAAGACAAATATTAACTGCACTTTATTTGTACATTTGTATTTATGTATAAAATTTGTTTAGCTGTAACTTACAAAAATAAGTTGAAATGACTTTTTTTAAAGCAATTTGATCGTACATCCAAAAAATAATGAAGCAAAACTTATTTACGGTGTATAAATACACAATTTCATATGGAACAGTAAGTTTCAGGTCTTTCATCTGATTGGACGAAAGGTGTTTCAAGAGTGCTCTGTTTTATATCATTCTGCCATTATAACCATTGAAGAGATTACAAGCACTTATCCATTTCTTCAGCAGACATTTCAAGGTAAACGCACACTGTAATTTGATTTAGCCAATATTTGTTTAGGCTATGAATCGATTGTGCAGAGTATTGTGTTGTTAGCTCTTAAACTCTGCTGGTGAAGATACACTTATGAGGTTACATGACGGATTGGATGCTGCCTTACAAGGCAGTTGTTTATGTAGACAGTGAGACAGCTTTTGGTTTCTTTCCATTTTTCTTCATTTTAATCAAACTTTTTTAAAACGATCAATATGAAGTCAAGCACATACGCATACCAAAGTGATTCCTGTAAACTTTTGACCTCTACCGTCGAGCTTTAGTGTTGGACGGTAACTAAGGCGAGTTGTTTTCATCCATAGCAAAATATTTAATTGCAGTTTTCTCTTTGAGGAAATGTTTTGTTTGCTTGTATGCGGGAAGTAAACAGCAATAATTCAGGTTTACGGGGCTTTTCATGTCGTGCATAAAGACGCGAGTCTACACGCACCAGACTGTTTGACCTTCATGTGGAATTAGAAACTATCATAAAGAACCCACCCGAAAACCAAACCCTCCGGCATCAGTTGGGGAAAATTGGTTCTCTTCATATATAGGCATCTCTTAAGAACACAAATGCAGACAAGAATTTGTCTCAATAAAGTGCTAGATTGCACAAAAATGTAAATTCTGAAATCATTTACTCACCCTCTAGTTAAAATGTTGTTAACTGGCACCCATTCGCTTGCATTGGTTTTGTGTCTATACAATAGAGGTGAATGGGTGCCGGCACTGTTGTGTTACCAACTTTCTTGAAAATATCTTATTTTGTGTTCTGATTACGAAAGAAAGTCAAACAGGTTTGAAATGACAAGAGGGTGAGTAAATGGTGACAGTATTTACATATTTGAACTTCACTTTAGGGGCTGTGTCCACGGAGGCCAGGTCCTCCGGTGTACGGCGTGTTTTTTCAATTGATTCCAATGGAAAGGCAGCGTTTTTGATTCCAATAGAAACACAGTTTTTGCTGGCGTTTTTTACCACGCTCAGCGCCGGCGTTCGACCGTGCGCCCAGAGTAGAAAAATGCTCAGCTTGGGGCAGAACGCTGCATTTTCAGCCGAGCTCCTGCCATTTTCAGCCGCGTAAAAGCGCCTCAGTGGACATAGCCCCTTAAAGCCAGTCTGTCAGAATTCAGGTAGCTGGATATAATAATGTGTATAGTTTGCTTTGGCATGACACTATTTGACCACAAAGATCTTTAGTACCATTTTGCGAATGTTGTGAATGTTACGTTTGAGAATAAGAGAAAATGAGTTGTATCTAGAAACAGTTTTTGGGGCCTAGAACACTATAAAGATGTTTCTGTGTGAGTCTTTCTCTGTTCTGGGTTCAATCTTTGATTTGAAGGTGGCTGAACTATAGTGTTTTGTCCGACAGCTTTTTATCCCACTTGGAGTCAAAAGAGCTCGTACCGTAATTCAGAACACACTGTACACAGTGATGGTCTCACTACTTCCCTTCTCCTCTAAATGGCCCCTCATGAAGTCGCAGTGAGTCAGTACACTTACTTGACCCAGTGCCCTTTACCTCAATTCTACTGCAAGTTTTTTTAGGATATTTTTTGGATGTTTACCGGTGTTTTTGTTGGTTTGGACTTCAAAAGAACAGCCATGGTTGATGCCACCTTATCTGATCCCATCTTCAACATGTCTGCTGGTGTAGTGTAATCTGTCAATCACTCACTATTGAGGGGTTATAGTTGTTCATGATGGTCCAGAGAACTTTTTAAATCCTAAATCATGCTCCATTTAGTCATGGCTTAGTCAGACGGCTTCACTGATGCTTTTTTCTTCGTCTTCAAGGCCCTTTGTGTCTGATTCCAGGTGGGGTGCCACCCTAGACACCAGACAAAAGCTCTCAGGATTAAAGGAACCACAAGTCAAGATGTCTTGAAGAATCTGCTGAAAATGCCCCTGCTAGCAGGATTTCTTCTGCAAAGCAATTGGAGTGATTTGAAGCACAGTCCACAGTTTTGCTTGAGCGGGACCAAACAGATGACTGTGATGTTAATCATGTCTTCAAAGGAGACACTCAAGATATGAATTTACAGTCTTTTTAATGTGTTTCAAAAATGGTCACAATGGTGCTTAACATCAGATCTCACATCACAGTCACTCAGTAAATTTGTTTTAAAGCTTCCCGCAATGAAGTCATGACTGGATCTCTCCCTCGGTTGCATTTAATTAGGCTCTACATCATATACATTACACCATATCTTTCCAATGAGAGTCATCATATACAGAGAAGTTTGAAACAGCCCGAAGCCGTTTTGAAATGCGTTTTGATCACCCATGTGGACCTTAAGGGTGTTGCTTTTTTGCGTCCCGTGCTGCATAGTGGGACTATTCATACGGGTTTATCTTAACCGTTTCCTGTCTCTAATCGGACAGCTCGCCTTATGAAATACATGCAACTACTTGAAAGGACCTTTTGTGCACCGTCGGCCGACCAAAAAGCAGAACTCCGAGTTTTTCTCACCCTGGCAATTAAAGAGAGGCTGCCAAAACTGGCCCTGCTGTACATCTCACATCGAAGTGCTGATGTTCATAGAAACAAAGAGCTCAGGTGGAGCTCTTACGGTATATATTTTTGGCAGGAGACCGGCACTGTGGCTCTTTCATAATACAAAGGTTTTGTTTTACCAACGAACTACAAAACTAAACTAAACAAAACCACATTTTTTATGATATTTGTGAAAGGATTGAAATTACATTTTAAAATAAATGTTGTAGGACAGGGCCTGAACTGGGGGGCTGACAATTAAAATCATAAAAAATGAAATGCTTATTATTAAATACTTACTAAAAACGTATTTGTATTATATCTATTAAATAATGATCTGTTATTTATTACAAAAAACTATGCACGCAATGAACTTTTATTAAAAATTCCAGTCCACTTAAAATAATAATCTGAGACCATTGGTAAAAACTTGCTCATTCAATTGTTTTTTTATTGTGTCAATTCTGAGCAATACAATTTTAATAATTATATCAGCGACCCAAATTAAAAAGTTTCATTCGATTTAAAAAGCGTGAAAAGTGTTAAAATTGCCTTGAAGCACTATTCAAGCTGGCATGACTTTCACAATTTTGTGCTAAACCTGATAATTCTAGGAAATAAACATTGAAATAATGCAAAACCATCAATATTTCTTCTTGATTTAATGAAAACTATGCAAATGTGCTAATATTTCTTTTTTATTTAATGTGGTAATGTCCCTTGTTATAATGTTTTTCCTGTATTAAAACCCCTAACACTTTATTTCTAAGTTTATATGACATTTTTAATGCTTCATTTTCAATTTGGACCCTAGCAGTTTTGATCCCAAATCTTGATGTCTAAAGGAAACGTCAATGTTATTTGTGAATATCCCATATCCAGTTTACCTATTTTTTAAATCTGTGACTAAACATCTCAACAAGTTTTTAGTGATACTTCAGGAGTATAAACAGTGTTTCCTCTGGTTCACCTGAGAGTCATGATGTGAGATGTGAGCTCTGTTGGTTGGAGGAGGTTGTACAGCTGACTGGGGCAGGTGCGGAGCTGCTTTTGTTTGTGGATGGTGTGAAGTGATGAGCGGACACTGAAGGTTACCGATTCACTGCTGCTGTAGCCTGGGCTGCAGTGAATGATGTACGAAACCTTTCATTTGCAGACTAAACAAACATCCCTGCTAGAACCTTCACCGTTTGCTTGTACACTGTTGTTTTGTGAATGGTGCGTTATTTAAATAAAAGAGACAGTAGCTTCTTGCTTTTGTTTCAATGTTCTCAATTTTAAGACTCCTTCAAACTATTTATCGTCGGGAAGTTATGTTTTATCTGGATTTGCAAGACTGAATTAGGGTCTTGGCATAACATTATCATCTAACCCAATGTACTGTATACGTTGACGGAGGAACATTTACCGATTTATGTTTAAATAAATAATATTTTGCTGGGCGATTGGCATACTAGACAAATAACTGTTTGATCATGCTAGTGTCGATCAGGTAGGCCTTTGTTCATCGTATCTATCCATGATTTCATTTACAAATCCTCCAGTGACTTTTTAGTGCAAACCATTAGCCCAAATTACGCAAATAGCCACAGCTCTATGTATATGTACTGTATATAGTTCTCTGACGCTGTCTCTTCTGCTTCAATAGAAATGGAAATTATGCTTGTAAATCTATTTAAACATGTTTTAATATTGTAATTATAGAGCAGTCACTGAACACCCTGACATATTTGGCACCAAATCCAAAACAATTAGCATTAAATATTATAGTTTGCCCAAATATCATAATTAAATCCAAAGGAATCATATATTTCACTGTGGATATGATCGACTCACACTCTTATTGTGGTTTCTTATAAATGTGATGAGTCAGTCTATTCAATGAGCTTTTTATTTGTGCTCTTTTCGTTAGTCATATGCGGTAGGATATTGAGTTACGAGCAAGATGGGTCCTGCGCTTTCAGTCAGTTTGTGCCAATGATGATGGAAGTGACAGTCACAGATATATTGTTTGTGGAAACATAGCATAATTACTGTTGAAACTAGTAACTTTGTATTAGCACCTATTGCTCTTTTGTGACATATCGCTTATTGCTCCCTGAACTCTTTGTAAGGCGCTTTGGATAAAAGCATCTGCTAAATGACTAAATGTAAATTTACTTTTTATTTCCAAAGAGTTTTTTAACCACCAGGTTAAAGGTTCAGTTAGTAATATCTAGCGGCAAGGTTGTGAATTGCAACCAATGGCTCACTCCACCCCTTCCCTTTCGAAACACTACGATGGCTGACAGATCATGGCGAATTACATGCAAGGGGACCCACGGTGTGTTTAGATAGAAATAGCTCATTCTAAGGTAATAAAATCATAACGCTTTATTGTGTAAGCTCTTTATACACCACTGAACACATAGCTATGCATATTGTATTGCATTTCTATCAATAGATCCTCCCAAACATTACACACTGGACCTTTAAATTGAAAAACCTAGGATTCAGACTTATGACCTGGTTAAAGAAGTGAGGAACGTTTGTGTGTGGGTTTGAGAGAGAGAGAGAGAGAGAGAGAATCAGCAGGGGAACATGGTTTTGATAAACACATGCACATACAGTATTTCTGCCTGTGGTTTCTGTTCTTTTAAACTCTCATAAATTCCCCAGCATCAATGAACTGACACATTTATGTTTGACATTAATGTTTAGTTCTTATATAAAATTTGGTATTTGGGGTATTTTTAATGTTTTTTGGGTATATTTTTGTCAACTTTGGTATAAATTCAATGTCAACATCTGTGTTATTTAGGTTGGGTGTAAAAGTGTGCGCCAGGAATGTTGGGACCTGTAGTTCCCGCAGCTAACCAAATAAAAAACTTCTGCCTTTGGGGCCAAATGTCAAAATGTATTCATACTTCCATTCACCATGCCTAACATTATAAGAACACTGCATCTTGCTAGAAAAAAGTACACTTTATTTGAATACATATTGCTTTGGAAATTCAGTATTGGTATTGAAAACATACAATACAAGCAATAATGTTTTATTTTTTCATGAATCATTGAAAACACATGTATGGGACATCAGGATACAAATTTGATCAATTCCCAAATACAGTTTTGTGGCTTTTAACATGTCTGTTAGCTTCAGACAGCACCTTCACTAGACTTCATGGGGTCTGAGTTTAAATGAGCCCCCATACACTCAGCAGATGAGTTTAGCGGGCCCCTATCAACACACAGCCTCAGCCAGTGGTCCGGGTTTTTCGCCCATCTCATGGTGGTCCTGGCTTGAGACCTTGTATAGTGTATAGTGCACAGTTTGTGTTCTCGCAAAACTAGCTATTAACACATCAAGTATGTAAATATTTTGCAGCCTTTATTCCTGATGTCCAGACCGATGACTCATCGTGCACTCAAATGTGTATTTATGAGAATTTTGAGAATGTTCCCTATTTAATAGATGATTTCATTATTCAATTCAATGTTATTTATAAAGCACTTTTCACAATGTGCATTGTTCCAAAGCAGCTTTACAGTGGAAAATAAGAAAAACTGAAAAGGCAAAACACACAGTGCATGGTGTTTATAGAACAAGCAAGATCTTTCTACCAAATAATATCTAATAAAAGCAGTCTCCCAGGTGAGCAGGCCAAGGAACTGTGGCGAGGAACCCAAACTACAATGATAAATAAATGGAGAAAAAAACCTTGGGAGAAACCAGTCTCAACCGGGAGGGCCAGGTCCCCTCTGACATGTCACAGCTGCACTCAGGATATGTGTGCATGTGTTAAAGCGAGAGAGTCTATAAGTTGAAAAACAGGACCTTTAAATAGTATTTTATGTATTTGTGAATAGATAAATGCATTATAAATGTTTACAAGAACAAAAAGCTTAAGATACTAAAGTACATTAAAAAAACATTACAATGCAACATCTACAGTAGGCATATATACACACATATACTCACATATACTGTATAAAAGATGTGATCTTGTATCAGGCCGCTTATTTTATATTTTAATATATGTATTGTAGGCTCTGTGGCTTTAGCGGAATGCCCTCTTAATAGAAGTCTGATAATTAATATTTGTAAATAAACCAAACTTCTGACAACATGCAGACAGCAAATGTAATGTAACAATTAAAATGCTATATAACAATTAAAATCATAAACAGAAAACACAGTTACTTACTAAATTGGCCTTTCCGTGACATTGTCACCTTTTCACTTTCATACCAGAACTACTTCTATCTTTAAAAATGTCCCAATTAAAACATTGTTCATTACAAAATGTGAACCTGCCTGTCAAAACCCAGCAAATGTCCTTCATGAATTCATCCTATGGAATATTCTGTGAAATTATAATAATATCTTCAATATTGACTGAATAATGCCAAAATCTTACTGAAATGAATGCTTGAAATTTATCTTTGATGCTTTTTGTCTAAACATCAATTTAATTATAAGATATTAACCTGGGTTTCACGGGATCACAAATGTTTACATGCTGACCAATAATGCTAATGCTAAATGTTGATAAAAGCGTTATGGTTAATAAAATATCACAAACCTGGTTGAAGGTTGGAGACGTACATCAAACAGTAAACAGGCTGACGGATACAAATGCTTTGCTATTTGCTGCATTTTGTTTATCGTTGTGTGTCCATTTATCTGCTCTGCGTGACTGCACTACTGTTGTTAAAATAAGCAAGTGTTTGCTCTTCTTCATGTGGCGCGGAGCGGAAAGGGTTAAAAGAATGCGCGTTTGGCGCTAAATAAAGATATTAAGAGGATATAGCGGTTCATAAATGTTCCCGTGAGCGTGTGTGATTCTTCGTTGTGAAGACGCACGGCTCAATTAAAACAACCTTAAAAGTCAAAAGTTTTAAATGGTTTATTAGGCTGTCTCGCGGTCCGGCTGGAACGAAGCAAAGGTCCGCGGTCCGCCTATTGAGGATGACTGATATACAGGCTTTAAGTAAAGTGACTGTAAAGCAAGAAGTGACGTGACTCTTGAAATGTGCCTCCCACACAAACTCCAGTGACAATAAGATCTAAAGATCACTGTTATGCTGGGCATGGGCCTGGACCCCATTATCAAATGGTTAGCGGTTTGTCTGCTGTTTTGGATATTTTCATTTCTGGCTTTTAGCTTGGGTGAGTGACTCATTAAATCAAAGGTCTTAGTGGTCTGTCTGGCTGCCAGAAGGGTTTGAGATTTTCTCAAACATTGTTTAAACACAGAAGCCCACAGCACTCGAGGGCACGGCCAGTGAGGAAGCGCCCAGGCTACTCTGACTCACACGCAAACTAAAGGCCACTATTGAGCAACTGAAATGCTGCAAATGAAGTCAAATTCAGTCGGCTGACTTTCAACGTCTTTGAAACACTACATTTCAACAAATCTGATGTCCAAATCTTTTGAAAATCTTGATTTTTCCTCACTTATTAGGCAAACGATGTCAAAATAACTCGCATCTTAGTCACTACCATATTTACCCAGATGAACTTCTTTGTGTTTATTTTGAACCATAACATGCAATTTGTAACGCTCCCTTGCCGCCTAGGTAGTGATCACACGAGACCTGACAGAAACAAACTGCATAATACAAAGAATCCTTCTGAATCCAGAACAAACACGCCTTTCAAAAACCGAACTCAAGCGTGAAATGAATGGTTGCTAGATTAACACTTTCACATGTCAGATTTTTGCTAAACCTTTATAGGAAGATTAAGCTATTGTTTACTCTTGTTTGCTTTAGTTACAGGTGTGGGTTCACATTTAAATGACCAGTTTGTTAAACTAACAAGACGTGCACACTTGGAGAAAAACAATAATACTTGATTAGAGGCATTTGTTTGAAAAGGAATTTGTAAAAGTTATGTGGCGTTTATTTGAAAACCCCCCAAAAAGTTTGAAAGAGTCGATTATTAAGACTCGACTAAAAGTGAAATATATTAAAGTCGGCCTTGTAAATATGAACAAAGCACACAGTTTAGAGTCAGATGGAAATCCCCACACCATGAATACATTCTTATTCTTTACAAAGTTATAGTGTATTCATTGTTTCAATGTAATTGTTTTGTTTATTTCTTGATAAGGACCTTGGTGTTGCTAGTGTTAGGATCTACCAGCTACAGTAGACCTTTCTTTGTTCTTTGTATTTTTGGTCATTTGACATATATATTATATACTGTATAATAACCAAAACATTTATATGGAAACATTACCATACCATAAAACAATCTTTAAAGCATATTAAAAGCTCAAATGCGTGTCCACCAGTTTACACACAATCTTGATAGTTAAATATTTGCATTTTCTCTCGCAACTGATTCATGTTTGTCATGTATTTCGTAATTTTGAGCTGTTTCTCCTGGATAAGCTTTTTCTATCACAACTAGTTTGAAACACCATGATTTCATTTTACAATCCATCCAAGACTGTTCTTGTCAAACAGCCAACACCACCATTATTTCCATTTGTTTATTCATTTATCAACAAACAGTTATGTTTTAGGAAACATAACATAACACCTGTATCGCACGTGGTGTTTCAAATACAAACTCTCCCCTAATATCAAAAACAGTTGAACATCAAGCATTAAACATCTGTCTTCAACAATTACAGTCACAAGATTTCGTACAACAGTCCTAGTCATTGCATTGTTTCAATCCCAGAATGCACTTGTTAAGTGCTAACCCTGTTTAACCTCAACCCAGTCGAACAGGTGATGGTCCGTATAATTATACCGGGCTCACCATATCTTAAACCTGCATAATGTATACATGGCTAATGACTGACAGTTTTTTCAGCGCAGGAAGGAAAATAAACCATAGTTCATTTCGGGGGTGGTGTATTTGTGATGGCCAGCAGCCCATTGGTTTCCCTCTAAACACTTACTGTGTCTCATAGACACAGATGATTTAGAGCTGCGCGCTAGCATCTCGCGCCCATGCCAATACGCAGTTGCCATCTGGGAAGTGTTAATGGACGGCTAATCCTACTAATACCACAAACAGACTCTCTTCCGAGACCCGGCAGAATAATCCTATACAACACCCCCGCAATGACACAATGAGGCAATGACCGTTCATTTGGATTCCGCTTTGAAATCGAAAACAGACAAAATATTTTCGCTCACAATCCCTCACCCCTGGAACACAAGAAACATGCAGAGAGGATGTTAGCAAAGCCACCAACAGTCCGAATGAATAAAAACAGCAAAACTTCAGCCAAAACTGCTGGCGCTTATTCCTGTAAACAGCATTATGGTAATGTTCAGAAACTAAGCAATATTCATAAGGCATTTAGTTCTTTGTGTTATATGTATTTCTGTACGGTTCTGTTGAAACCAACAGTCAATTTAAAAGGTGTTGAATTACAACAATTTACTTTAAAAAAATTAAATGAAATGTAAAATTAAACATGCAGTAAAAATGTAATTTACTTGTAATAATCAAAATAGAAAAACTTAAAGTAAAAGTAAAATGTTCAGACGAATTGCTGTAATGATAATTTAAAAGAAATGCGCTTAATTATCATAAAAATTATATATTAGTTCCTTAAAGTGATAGTATTTAGAAAAATGGTGGTGGCACCATTTACATTCAAACCAACATCCAACATTCTTCAAAATATCTTCGTTTGTGTTCAGCAGAAGACAGAAAGTCACACAGGTTTGAAATGACAAGAAGGCGAGTAAATGATGACAGAATTTTCATTTTTGGGTAAACTACCCTTTAAGGACCGTAATATGCGCTTTTATATTTTTTATTAATAATTAATAATACATGCATGTTTTTTCTTCGTGGGATTCACATGGTAGTGGTTACTTTATGTATGACAATCATTATTATGAAAAGGCATGGCATGAGCAATCTTAGTTGGTGATGCTGGTGTTTTTGATGCTGAAGTTAATGTTTTTCTTGCGGTCAGGTTTAGTCCACGAGGGGATATGGAGGAGGCTGCCCTTTACAGTTAAAACATGTTTGATTTACAGATTTAGAAACGCCAGGATGTGGCTTCAAATGAGACAAACCGAAGCAAAATAATCTTTGCACAATTAACATTGCAGAATTTGTCAGGCGAAACAAGGTTTATGTCTTCATCTTCGAAGGAACTCAACACGCACAACTTTTTTAACTTTTTTACCAGTGCGATCACCGAAGGCTTGCTTGGTTTTAATATGTTTCTATGCGGCCGAAGTGTCAGGAAATGCTGCAGATGGATTATTTAATCGCTGATGAATGCGATACGTTCCATTTCATTAAGACTAATTTAATGTTTTTACAAGCCAGTGCCACACGATTAATAAGACAAGCAGGTTTGGCTCTGTCGGTATACTCAAATCAAGACTTGTTTGCAGTGGTTTCCAAAATAACTACATATGTCCCAGCACTGTAATTTAACCTGCATCTGCAATTGAATTTTCTCAAAGAGCCATAACTGGAATGTCACAACTGACAGAAAAAGGTAGGCATGAAGTGTCCGGGTAGATTCATCAGGCCAAGTCAGAAAGCGTGAAATAGCCTCGTCTTGTTTGGCAGATGTAAACATAGACTTTGATTTCCTCTTTCGTACGGTGTGTAATTATCATAACACATGTAGGCATGTAGTTCAGTAAAAGTAAGGTTACCGGGAGAGTTTAGTTTGTTCAACTCCGTATAAACCCGTAAAACGGCATATGGTCATATTGATGTGAGTTTAATTGGTTAGAATCGTGAGATTGACATTTTGATAATATTGGATCTGGTTTCTCATTGTGTGTTGATGTTGGGGTGGTAAATCAAATCAAAATTAAATATTAAAAGTCTGTCTTGATTTATTCACCCTCAGGTTTTTACAAACATGCAAACATGTCTTTGTTCTGGTGAACACAGAGAAAGATATTTAGAAGAATGCTTATAACCAAACAGTTCTCAATACTACTCCCATAGTATTTTTCTTTTCCCTGCTATGGCACTAAATGCGGGATGAGATCTGTTGGGTCACTTACATTCTTCCAAATATTTTCCACAAAATGTATACATGTTTGGAACAACCTGAGGTTGAGTAAATGAATTTTTGGGTGAAAATTCCTTTGAATTGTTATTTATATTATTATGTGGTGATTCCATCACATGTCAGTTTTGGTCTGGTGTAATTCTTCTAAACTGTAATGTTGACAACCAAAAAGTGTACAAGTTTTTAGCTTCTACTATTTTAGCTTCAAACCCAACAATCACATTTCGTGTAATGTGTCGGCTCCTTGAAAAGTGAATTTAACTTCAATGTGCATTTCTATTTAATTTTTGTATGCGATGCCCTCATATTAATGCATTTTTAAATATGGCCAAATATGTCTCCACTGCATGTGATCAACCACAAAATGAGTCATTTCAAAACAACACTAAACATATAACGCAAGTCTTCACAACTCGCACTCATTTGATTCTTTCCTCGGGGGGCTGTTAACATGTACAGCACTTTTCTATTTCATTTACCTGAGAGTATGCAGCAGCCACTTCACTTCAACAAAAACTCAAATGACATGAACATTTTCCTCTGGCTGAAAAAATGAACGACCCGCAGGTATATGTTTTTAGAGATAATTGATTGATGGGTGTCTGGGATAAACGCCAGATTAAAATTGCATCAGTCAAGATTATATTAACGTGATCCATGCAGTATTTGGCCGGGGGTGATATTCCGCTTTGGCGTAGCCACGAGGATGCGGATCTGTGGGAATATAGACTGTAACGTGTTTGGGTTACAGCGAAGCATTTTGCTTTCATTTGCACTCAAACTCATGAAAGCCCTGAGGGAGTTTCGACATAGTCTGCGTGCACAGTTTCTCAGTCTTTTAATGCATGAATATCTGGTCCTCTAATTAAAGACTTGAATTATAACAAGCGTCTGACTTACAGTGTTGTTATAACAGTCTAGTGGAAAAACATAAACATGCTCATCTTTTTTCATATCTCATTTATTTTCCACAGCATGTCTGTTCCGGTACAACTGGCTATCTTTTGTCTACCTCATCTATCTTTTACTCATCCCGCTGTTTGCTGAGCCGACGAAGACAACGATTCAAGGTGAGTCTGTTATAATGCCATCTTCAGACTTCTGTAGAGTTTTAGTCTAAATTCTGCCTACAGCGAATAGTTCCCGTGTAATGACGTGCATTCCATCATTTTATGAGCTGCAGGATGTTAAAAGTGTTGCGGGTAATTTTTGTGCCACTGGCGGCACCAGATGCGATTGCATAAGTATTATCAAGCAGGTTTGTCCAACAGTTTTCCCATCCCTTTCCACTCTCGTCTTCTATCGTTTGGACAAACAGATCATCTAAACGTATTGGTCATTGTTTGAGTTCGTGGTTAGCTTTAACCATACAGTATATGCGTGTGTAAGAAAGTAGTTACACGACATAATGATCCATCTCTAAACATTGTAACATTGAAAGACCAAACACCAAAAAGTACACACCAAAGCTGACGTTTATCGTCATTGCTGTAGATATTACAGAAGATTCTTTGGAAATCTGAGTAGCTCGCCGTAAATTCTGGCAGCTACAACTTAAGACTGTGTGTCAGGAGTTATATATAGTATGGCGTGTTTAAAAAGGAAGCGATTGTGTTGTACACGGTCATGACATCTGCGTGTCATTCCGACCTGTGATTCTTCACAAACAAATCCTCCCTGTCAAAAATATCCAAGATTTAATAATCAGCTTTCTGTGTCAAGTTCATTGTGCACATGTCACTAACATATTCTGTTATGAAGCTTCTGTGGTGCTCAGAAACAAAAACCAAAAAATCCTCAATTTCACTCTAAATCATTCTAAGGGTGTTTCTCTTCATGTTTATGTTAAAAAGTACAATGCAGTGTACAAGGCCTGAGTATTGTGTTCGATGTAATTTTTAGTTTCTAAACTAAAGAGTTTCTCGGCTACTGGCAGTATCAGCTTGACTGAGGGGTTCACAGGGGTGTAGTGAGTGGGAGAGGGTGGAATGCGGCCTCCTCTCTTTTCCCAGCATTCCTCAATGTGTCATCAGTTCACAAGTTCAATTATTACCTCATCTTATTCACCGTATGAACTACTAACTCGACAAGCAGACCGTGAACTCTCAGGCAAACAATTGTACATTTCTCGTAGTCATCTGTATGGAAATATTTACATGTATTCATTTAGCAGACACTTTTATCCAAAGCGAGCATTTATCAGTTTGTGTAAGGAGCTAACAGTAAGTGTAGTCCACAAGGCTTTTTGTGTACATGTGAGATATCTTTATTATATGTAGTCTGTCTTCATGTATGGCGACTTAAAGGGATAGTTCACCCAAAAATGAAAATGATGTCATCATTTACTCACCCTCTTGACATTTGTAGTCTGTCTGACCTTCTTTCTTCTGCATAACACAAAGACGACATTTTGAAAAATGATGGTAACCGAACATCACCGGGCCGCCGGCACTCATTCACTTCTATTGTATGGACACAAAACCAATGCAAGTGAATAGGTGCCGGTTAACGACATTCTTCTAAATATCCTCTTTTGTGTTCTGTGAAAGAAAGAAAGTCATACAGGTTTAAAATGAAAAGAAGGTGAGTATATATTGACATCGTTTTCAACGATCGCTGTAAGAATTTGATGAAGCCTGTGGCATTTTTCTTCTGAGAAACATACATACTCATGATTTTTAGAAGGGATCCCAAATGTGCTCAGATTGGCCAAAAGATATTTTTGTAGGAGGAACATCAGAGACTGAAAATTTGATACTTAAATAAAACACAGCTCCATTAAGGACCACATTAAATAAAATAGGAGTTTTCTGGCTTTGAGTCAACGTCTATAAGCTTACATACGCATTTGGCAGACACGTTTTCCCAAAGTATCAGTACTTGCGTATTCCAACACAATCTCAAGGGAATTGGGAACTATTTTACGACGTGGCTAATTTGTATGAATTCGCACAATCTTTTTTATTTGCTTAGGTCTAGGGGCGGGGCTAGGGGAGAGTTTTTTTATCTTTTTGTTATAAAATTTTTTGATTCACATGAATTGGCCACATGAGATCAGGTTGGGTATTCAAATCATGACCTACTGTATGCGCTTGAACTACACTTTGACTGCTGAAGTGTATCCCTAAAAACTACACTATTCTCCAACTACACCATTGAAATGAATTTTAATGTTCTCTTGTATGTGAATGCCAGGTAGACAGATAGAAATCATCTTCTTTCACGTTGAAAGACCTTCAGTCTTTACAATCATAACATTATTAAATGCCAGAGAGTTCAGACTAATCCCGGCAGTAGTCTCAATGAGACCGTAGATGAAAATTTAAGGTTTACCCTCAGTATTCAGGACATGAAATACATGTAAACATTGAAAATTTGTTCCCACAAAGCCCTGTTCCTCATGGCCAAATCCTCAAGAAGCATCTCACCTGGATCTGTCCACCTTTATCATGTGATGAGATCATGTCTGATCGCTTTAACCTACATAAATGAGCCAATAACAAGAAGTTATGGCCTGTTAATAATACTATGGTATTGTTTATTTGAAATATAGATATTCTTCTACATTAACACTCAAAGCTGTCATCAAAAGAGATACTTTTCTGACACGTCCTTACAAATTCAGCTCATTTATCATCTGTTTTTTAATTTGTGTGATGTTTGTAGTGAGCTGTTAAGCATGCTGGAGCGTTTCTAGACATCATTTGACACCCGTGTGTGAGGCTTGCACGGGCTCGTCCGCTATGTCTCTCTGTGTCAGGAGATTCCAGCCTTAGGCAATGAAGTTTAAAAGCTGTAATTGAGTTGATATGGGCTCTTCCCTTCACTCTGAACCTGAGGGCAAAGCTGACCCATGTGATTTTAACAGACTCTTTTATTTCTTTATTAGTGGTTCTTGCTTGGGCAAGTATCACTATTTTTAGTGTTCATACTTGGTTTTCTTCCACCCAAAAAGTTTTAAGGTTTCACCTTGTTGCATATGGAGCTCATTTAAAGACAGCTGTGTACTTGGAAGTGTGGATGTATCACGCACGGCGCTTTGTGACTGCAGAGACAGTCTTCCAGCTGGTGGATGAGGGTCAGGAGTTCATTCTTTTGCTGACTGTCCACGGCTGGACAGATGAAGACGCTTCCCCTTTCAACAGCTGTTCTCTCGAACCATCACCTACTTTACTTCAATGCACATCTCTGACCTGTGGCATCATAACATAACATTTTTGTGTGTTGTCCCTGAACAAAACCGTTTATATTCACATTATCGTAGAAAGTCTGTGTAGTATTTTTACTATACTGTATGTGCATGCATGCATAATTTTGAAGGGGGTAGAATCCTGGCAGGTGGGCAAAACAGATCATGCCCCAATATTACTCCCCTATGATCTTGTCATGTGTACCATGCAGTGTGTGTGTGGCCTGGAAATATTAGCATATTTATGTAAATATGAAAAAATTCTTCATGAGACATACAGTGTTGCTTGAGTGCATGCGTCAAACTAGTTCTTTTTTACTATATGTTCTTCCATTCATAAGTTTAAAGGGGGTAGAATCCTGTCAGTTGGGCAAAACAGATCTTGCCCCGATATTACCCCCCTTATCTTGTCATGCATAATATTTAAAGTGTGTGCCCTTAAAATATTTCAACTGTCTATGCCATTATAAGGAAATGCTTTATGAGACATACAGTGTTGCTTGAGTGCATGCATCAAACTTAATGGTTTTATTATGGGTGCCTCCATGCATACGTTTGAAGGGTGTAGAAACCTGGCAGGTGGGCAAAACAGATCCTGCCCCAATATTACCCCCTTGAAATATGTGTTTCTGTAGCTGAGTTGATAAAGCATTGCTCATTGCTCTAGCAACGCAAAAGATACACTGTAGGTTTGATTCCAGGGAACACACATGCTAATAAAAGACACGTATAGGCAAAATGCACTCCAAATGGTGCTTTGGATAAAAGTGTCTGCCAAATTCATACATTTAAAAAGTAAATGTTTATTTATTTAACATAAAATCTAAACAAAATGACTCATAATTTGTTGGGAAAAAATACGTATCACATTTTTTTTATTTAACACTCTTTTCAGAGGGTACTTGATCAATAATTTTTTTACAGTCTGACTGGTCCAGGTTATTTGCAAGATACCTTAATCCTGAATGGTGTGAAGTTTAGATTGACACTGGTATGTGGAACTAAAGAGCTCTTGTCTTTGTTCAACTTGCAGTCTTGCAGTTCAACTGTTTGTTTTGTTTAGACCCTCCACATGAGGAGTGAGTCAGACCCTGCAAATGTACCTCAGCTGGGCCTGCGTCATCCCAGCCAGATGTTGCCTATTAATTACAGTGCCTTTGCCTCTCCATAGCCACGATTGTTTAAAGGTGATGATGTGAAATTGGGTAGATCTCAGCTGACGATTACCAAGGGAAATATTTAACCCAAGCTGGATTTTAAGATATCTGACAGCTTCTTTACCGAACCTCAGACATTTTATTACATCTCACAAATAATCTCCTGCTCTTAATGTACACATCATAATCAGGTCTCGGAAAGTGGGTCATAAAGCAAGCGTAATATTTAGAAAGACAGGAAAATGATGAAGACTGTCAAGCTAACCTTGATGGACACATTTTTAAGGAATGAGAAACTTGCGATCCTGCGGATCCCAAGAAAAGAGAAATATAAGTTACGTAGTGCAGGACAAAGTACAAACAGACGATCTGTTCTCGAGAGGGGATGCAGGAGGCAGGATGGTTTCCTGAGGAAACAGAACTGAATGGAGAGGTCGCCAGAGAGGGACCCCGACCTGTACGGCACCTCCGAATCGCCGCCTTACCTCGCTTCCTCAGGAAGTTGTGTGACCCATGATTCACAGTTCTTAAGTCTTCTTCAATTGTTTATTTATTTATTTTTGGAACAAATACAAGAGAAATGTAGCTCTTGGAAATAAATTATCTTATATACTGAGATACAGGTATCTTTTAACATACATGTATGCATCAGATTTAAGAGCAGGCTATCCGAAAAGCTCAGTTTTATATTATTCAAAGTTTGACATGAGAAATGAGTTTAAGGAAAATAAGATTGTTTGGTATCCACCCTATTACAACAAAAAATTTTCCTCAGGCATTTTTAAGACTCATGCTAGTTTTGGCTTTGTGAACACATTTGTTCTTTCATGACTGACTGTTTTTAAAGGGATTGTTCCTTAACATTTTTTTATTATTTATTCACAATGTCATTCCAGACCTGTGTGACTTTCTTTCTTCTGCAGAACACAAAAGAAGATACGTTGAAGAATGTTGGTAACCAAACAACATTGACCCCTGTTGACTTCCATCGTATGGACACAAAAAAATATACTTTTGTGTTCCACATCATATGTTTTGAACAACATGAGAGTTCATAAATGATGGCAAAATTATTATGTTTAGGTGAACTATAACTTTACAACCCAAATTTGATACAAAATTTTGAACCCATTAAAAAACATGCTCCATGATTCAATAAAAAACTTATTGCATGATAAAAATTTTGCATGATAAACAAACAGTAATAAATTATGTATTCAATCGATTATAAGGGGACACACACAACTGCGAACAGTAGCGGCTCCAGACAATTTTGATTGGGGGGTCAATGGGGGGTCCTGATCATTTAAAGGGGGGTCTCATGAAAACCAACAGAAAATACAGTGGACACGGGTAATAACTGCATATTAATGCTATAAACAAATAAAACAACACAGCATATCAACTACTTTGTTTTTAATTAATTAATCAATTGTAGTTTGCAAACAATATGCTCGAACTTTAATTAGCATATCCACACCCAGTGCCGCTGCTAGTCATATTGGTGCCCTAAGCATAATTCCATTATGATGCCTCCCCCCACCCTGAAATTTGCCAGTTTAACTTTTTATTACCAAACATATAACTCAATACCAATAACACAATAGCAGCATCGCAGTATAAAACCTAGGAACACTAAATAGAGAAAGTAAAATCTTCACAGCTTTGCTGACTTTGTCAAACATATGTAGAATAGCCAACACACACTACACATTTGAAAGTGCAAACTTTTCTTCAGTAAACAGAATTAGTAGCAGCACATCCACATTTCCCGAATTTAAGTTAATTAAACATGGACATACCTGCATGTGATGCACGGTCATTATCTCGCAGTTTCTTCTTCTTTCTTTTCTCTGATCCTGACTCCTAATGTCTTTTCGGGCCATTTCCGTCTGTCACACTGCGTCAGGCGGACGCGCCATCAACCGGCGCTGCCGCGCGGACCGTACATGGGCGGGTGGTGGTGATATGGGATTGTTCGGCCGTGTTTTTTTTACATATACATGGCTAAAATGTGCCCGCCTAATCATTTTTCTATAGCCTAATGAAATAATATTAGATTTGAAAAAATGTTTTTCATTATGCTATTTTGGTGTCGCCTCAGCACTTAACTTGGCATTAAGTTAAAGTCACACGTCACTCAAAATGCAAACGTAATAGCTCATTTGCATAGCCCGTCCTTTTCTAGGTTGCGGGCTCTACGGCAAGTTAATGGTTAATTTGACTGCAGTGAATGATGTTTAATACTTTAGGGGAAAATCTTGGTATTAAAAAATGAACAATACATTTCTGACGTTATAATTAGCTATTAATGTTTCCTGTCTACAATACTTTGTTCTCCATGCTCTGGTGATGCTTCCAACAAACAATCAAGTTGTGAATTTATGCGATCCCTTATTGCAGATAGGCGTCTTCTAAAATGATGATTAGGTTCTGTAGACATAATAAGAATGAATTGAACTCCTGACTTTATTTTAAATCAATCCCTTTGACCCGCGCTTTTGCAAAACTGGATGCTCCGACTTGCCGTAGAGCCCGCAACCTAGAAAAGGACGGGCTATGCAAATGAGCTATTACGTTTGCATTTTGAGTGACGTGTGACGTTAACTTAACGCCAATCGGCGTGCGGCGTTATTTAAACGCGTGGCGGCGTGTGACGTTAGTTTAGCGTCAAGCGGCGTTTATTTAACGCCTGGCGGCGTTAAGAAATCGGCGTTTCAATATTAATACGGCGATTAAAAGCACGCGTTTTCTGACCCTGTTGGCTTTCCATAACAGCGCGTGGTAGCGGCGGCGTTTGCCACACCCATGACAGAAAACATATTTACAATCCAAACGAACTAAGCGTGTATGATTTAAATTGAGGCTGTCTTGGTTTCTCGGCTGGGCAATGGATTAAATCCCCAGTTAAATCCTCTCCGCCGTCAGGATTCCCACCATCTGTGCCCGCTGTAGCGCTCGATGAGGCACCATTTCTTTCCATCTGCTCACCTGTCTCTTCCGCCCTTTTTTAGGTATGACAAAACGATCCATTTTTAGCTTCAAGAAAAGTGCGTAGCAGCTATTGCGGTCGCGCGACAGCGCCTTGAACGCAATGACGCAAGACGCAGCGGCAGCGGCAGCAACGTTCATAGGGCGTCGCATTGATTCTGATGTTTATATTTTTTTATATGTCGATTAAATTATTAATTATTATTGTTCTGCGTAGTTTGAAGAGAACGATTTTTAAATCTTTATCCCGGATATATATTTTAATATATATCAAATATTTTTTAAACAGGAAGGGGTGGGGGGTCTAATGGGGGGTCAAGGCGTTTTTTGGAAGGGTCTTGAGACCCCCCCTGGCGCCGCCACTGACTGCGAATGACCTTCTGCAACTTTAAATGTTTCAGAAAAAGCACAGCTTTAATGAAAAGCTGCGTACATAGTGGAAGTCTGAATAATCATGAAATAATATGACGTGAATGAACACAACAGCCAGAACAGCTGTTTTTTATGTTCTCTGGATAGTAAATCATGCAGTTATTTGGGATTACCTGCTGTCCGGTATATTACTAGTCTGTTTTCATGTTAGTCCCACAATTTTGCAAACCGTCCACCTGCAGCCAAAAAGTTTGCTGTAATACATTGTTGTTAAAAAGCGCTTGATATGTTCATGGCATCAGACCGGAGCATAAATAACCTTAAAGTACTGGCAGTGTAATATATCTAGCATGTTTCAAGAGAGAAATATTCATACAACAGACATGCACCGTGTGTGCCAGTTGTATCAGACTAGAGTGTTGTGCAATTTTTATAAATGAATCACAGGCGGTGATGATTCAGTGTCCTGACATGTAAACTCGGAAACCAGATGCTGATAACATGTTGGTTTGAAATGGCAAGTGTAGAATGTCTTAAAAAAATTTTTACCAGGATATTATTTGTCTTTTTACAAAATAAGGTTTTAATATACTTTTACATTTATTTAGACATTACTTTTAGTTTGATGTTATTTACAAAGTATGATGTTTGCTTTACAAAGATCCGATAAGCACGATGAGGATCGTTTGACAGGAAAAATACAAAAGTATTTTTTGTGTCCATACAATGGAAGTCAATGGGGGTCAACGTACATACACCGCATGTCCCCTTGCATGGAGTTCACCATGTTGTTTCTACAGTAGCCCTAAACGGACAAACTGCTCTAAAGAGCACGTTTCGTAAATACGTTATCTCCTTCATCAAAGAAGCGAAAACGTGACGACATTGGTCTGTGGAGGGATGGAGTGAGCCATTGGTTGCCATTTGCAACCTCACCACTAGATGTGGTGAATTTCATACACTAGACCTTAAAGGTGTGATTTAGTTGGGATGGGAAGGTGTTTGGGAATTTTAACCTAACCTCTTCAGCTTTGGTGCGTACAGAAAACCCTCAAAATTTCAATAATTTGACAATAATTTGTTTAGAACTTTGGTTAAGTTCTAAACGTTCAAATGATTCCTTAAATATCTAGTTTTGTGCTACACAACGTACAATGCAACACTGGACAGGCCCGGGGTCCACGGGGGGTGGCAAAGTTTAAGTTAAAGGGAATAGTTTACCCTAATATGAAAAAACATCAACACTCCTTCATCTAATCCCTGGTGTATAGGCCTACTGCATGACTTTGTGTCTAATGCTGAACACAATCAGAGTTACATTGAATAAAATACTGGCTCTTGGCTTTGTGATGCTATTAAATGGGGCTCAGTGCTTTGCAGCTCCAAAAACCACATTCTGATAACAGTCTTCCAAGAGTCGTTGTGGCCTAAACATGACCTCAACATGACAGAATTTTCATTTTGGGACAAACTCCTTCTGTAAGGCTCTGGCTTGGATATATTCTCCTTATCTTAATTAATGTAGTTACAGTCTAAGAATGAATTGATTCAAATCAACTATGTCAATTACGACAGTAGATGTGTTCCCGTAGGACTCTTTATAGCTCCTCGGATTGACTTTGGCTCTATCCTGCTCAATGCTTTCAGTCCTGAATATCAGATGAGTTTTTACATCTGTACGTATCACTAAAAGCTTACGGACATGTGATAGCATCACCAGACGACTGATCGAGATGTCATCAGTGCTTGTACATTGTCTGTAGGCTGCGGTTAAATGATCAATCGTGATATTGACCAATAGTTCCTTTGTTACAGTTTCTGAACCTAAGTCATATTTACAAAAAGAAGCCACTTCCAATAACAACGTATCTGGTGCGATGGAGCCGTAGGGCTTTTGCAAACCATCTCCACCTTTCAATTTGGAAAACAAGCTGACGAAACTCCAGAAATCAGGACAGCAGCGGGAGGGATTTGGGTTTAGGCGGCGGTTTGAGTTGAACCTGTATTATCATCTGAGCTGCTCCTCACAAAGATGCGCCTCACGTTTTCACCCCATTACTTACCGCATTCAAACACTGAGACCCATTCAGACGGTCTGAAAGGGATGAAGTGGCTCACTGGGGAAAAGAATAATGAGAAACTGACGGCCAAATCGACGCGCTGACGTGATCGCGCCAACAGTACAGCCCTTATTTCTCCGCCACTAAATAACAAACACATCTGGTCCATATACTGTATGTGCTTCCTGTGCCAGTATCGACTTTCTGCTGCGGAGGCGCTTATCCTTGGTTCGACTTTAAAAAACAAAAAAGTCTGCTACACCTTATAATGGCTTCAATATATGGTGTGAGTAATCCATGGTCTCCATCTATTTAAAGTCATCATTAGCACGTGTTTCACGTACTGCGTGATTGCGTAATACATATTTTTATCACTCTTGGATCCAGGCGTATAATTCGATTTGCTTTTGAAAAATGTTTTCTTCTTATTGGGTTAATTGTAAACACGGTAAAACTAATGTAGCATGACCAGACCTGTAAAATATTTTCATAACAGTAAACGATTGTAATAAAAACAAATTTTGGCAGATTTCTTTGGCAACAACAGCTGTTTAGAGTTTAAGTTTCTCAGGTGGTTCAGATTGATTTTCAGTAGGTGTTAGTGAGTATAAGTTAGCCAGTAGTGTCAAATGTTTTAAAAGTCTTTTTATTTGACAGTGCTTTACATTGGCAGTTTTAAACGTGCATCCTAAATGTACAAATGTATCCGTTTCTTGCCACCAAAATGCTAGAGAACCTTTTTGGAGACCATTTTCAGTCTTTCTGAATTTACTATTTATAGATATGTGTTTTGGTAAAATCATCACTGAATGAAAACTCAGAAACAGGTCAAAATAATACTGCAAAGAAAACAATTTTATATTCACTTTTAAGCAATACAACAGTAATATTTCTACATGTATTTAGGAAAAGTTCATACATTTTTTTGTGACAACCTGGATTTTCATCACAGTCTTTCATGTTGTTGTTGAAAGACTTTAAATGTTTGATTTTGTTGAAATTCAATAGTCACTGCTGGACTGAAATGACCACAATACATCTAGAAATAGATGGATGGAATTTCCATAGCTGTAGGTTAAACTCAAAGATTAATTCTAAAATGATTTAATATCACAGCATATAAATACAGTATGTCTGTTTCTAAGCACATTTGCATGTTCGGTTCACTTCAAGAATCTCCTTGAATTTAGCTCTGGGCATATGTGATGTGAGATTATTTATGATTTTTCTGTCTTTAAAGTCATTGTGAGTGTGTTTTGTGTGACAGCATGTTAACCTTAAGAGCATAAGCGTGTCAGATGAATGGAAGTGTTGGCTCTGAGTGTTTAGAGGTCTGAACGTCTGCACTGTGTCTGTAGTATGACAGC
The DNA here is from genome assembly GCF_947034865.1 of Barbatula barbatula. Taxonomy (NCBI): domain Eukaryota; kingdom Metazoa; phylum Chordata; class Actinopteri; order Cypriniformes; family Nemacheilidae; genus Barbatula; species Barbatula barbatula. The sequence goes on from NC_136786.1 coordinate 9,110,443, forward strand.
TCTTTTTATACTGTTCTACTTGATCCCACACTATCAAATCCTCAAGAATGCCCTCATTTTCATTTTTCTTTTGTTCATTTTCTCATTTACACCAATTACTTTATGTTGTGTAAATGCTGCTGTTTGTGCTCTGTTGAAATGGAGGGTCATTGTGTTATTGACAGCACAAAATAAACACAGATTACTGTATATTCTGATGTTTATAACATATTTTGGTTTATGATAAAGCCTCAGTATTATTTTCTAAAGTGAGAAATTGACTCACATTGTGCTATGAAAATATGGTGTGTTAAAAAGGACTGATGCATAATATTTGATTGTAATCCACAGGGAATGAAACGATCCGCTTTTATTACCTCTGATATTTTGAATAGGATTATAATATGTGCTCTTGTGAATTAAATAGGTGTGTGTTTTTTAATGGGAAGAGACATGTGTGCTTACTTACATGTTTGACTGGGACTGTTTCTGACACGCTAATGTTCTGTACACAGTTTTTAAAAGGTTTAAGACCCTGTTTTTACCTGTCATTTTCACTACCGCATTTTAAAGGATTTTTTTTATTCCAACGTTTTCACAAATGGACTTGTACAACATTAATATTCATTTTTATTTGCTTCTTTTGGCTGACATATATGTAAACCGCCCACTAGTTTCAATGGTCACAGCACATTCTATACATAGTATACTGTAGATTTCTTTAAATTAAATTTCTTGTGAACCCTCAAACTTTTCTCAAATCCTTAATTTCTGATCACCGTCAATTAAATGAAACATTTATTGGTTAGCAAATGATGTCATTTTTTATTTGGATTGTAAGGACCATGGATGTTCTCTACTATGCTTTTTCAGGAAGGTGCTCTTCCAAGCTTCACGGTGCATCAAGATGCTGCTAAACCTCCAACTTCTTCCCCTTTAAATCTTAAAAATGTTTTTATGGCATTAGAAACAAATCAAAAAGTCTTTCAACCCCTTTATGGCCTATAACTCGCATTACTCACGGCACCATTTCACTTGGACTTTTCAGAATATGGTCGTGAACTCACACTGCGTCCAGTGATCCTAAAAGATGTACGGCTTAAATGCATGCCAAAAATATCACCAGTTAATGAATGCCCAGAGAGAGAGAGAGAGAGAGAGAGAGAGAGAGAGAGAGAGAGAGAGAGAGAGAGAGAGAGAGAGAGAGAGAGAGAGAGAGAGAGAGAGAGAGAGAGAGAGAGGAGAGAGAGAGAGAGAGAGACAGGTCTGTACTAACCGGGTGAATTTCTGCTAATAACACTGGATTATACCACCTTATTTCCCATTAGTAGCAGAAGGATGGGTCGACTCATTGAACTTTTACACTGAGATGTATAAAATGCATAAATTCACTCACTGCTATACCTAAAAGTGTAAGAATCAGGAGTCATTGAGTCCCAAGTCATTGAGATTTCATTGCAATGAGTCCAAGTCATTGAGATTTCATTGCAAAAAAAAACTATTTTAAACACTTTGTATTATGACAGAAATGACTTATATATATAGCAAATTTATTTTGCTTTTATTGTGTATTCTAAAAACATCTGTTCTTTTGCAGGCCACACAGGGCGCTTGCTAAAATCCCTGTGTTTCACCAGTATGACCTTTCTATTGCTGCACATCATCTATCAAATCACAATCAACAGCCTGTTAGCAGGAAAATATTGAGCCCAACTTTAACTGTGAGTACAAACTACTTTTATTTACACCCACAGGAAAAAAATGACAAAAATTGCTATTTACATTAAATTTATAACTTAACATCTCAATTGAGTTATTTTATTTGCCCTTTTTGTAAGAAACATTTGGTACTTAATGCAGCACTCTATAACTTTAGTTGGTTAAAAATAAACAATTGAGCAAGTACATGAAAATGAAAACTGGCTCCTTATCTCACCTAACTATATAAGTGTAATTTAAGAACCTTTTTTTATTGCATTTTTTCTGTTCACCCCGATTTGCAAATGTAAGCTTATAATAATGATTTCTAAGTCGAGCTGTTGGTTACGATTTGCGACTGATGTTAAAATTATTTTGGAGCTTTAACGTTAAATAAAACTTAAATAAAAATACTTTAGAACTTAATAAAGTATTACGTGCTCGGAAAGTGCAATTCCTCTGAGCGATCCTTTTATTTTTTTCTAGACCAACAATACATTAGAGTCGTCCAAAAAGTGTAATAAAATGATTGCACAAACAAAAGAAAGGCTTGGAGCATTTTAGGGTGGAATGCCATCTTGGATTGTAATTAGTATACAGTGTTGGTGTCCAACAAAAGAAAATAAAGAACTCTTTGTCAACACTTTTTTTGTCTCCACAATCAAATTATAACAAATAAATTCATTCTCATGAAAGGTAGTATAGAGGCTATAGACCAGGATGTGAAGACACTTTATTGGCTCATGTACAAAAGTTCATGCATTGTCATTGAGCTTTCAACATGCCAGTTGTCTGGCCTGTCATCAGCCATATTCTGCGATATTTGTCTTACATATTTGTTTTATTGGTCTCAAGGGGGTGGAGTTTATGAATAGGGAAAATGACTGAGGTTATGATCAAATCAACCGAATCATGTTCAAATGTATATTTGAAACAGATTCGCCCAAACTGAAATTCATCTCAAATTTCCAATAATGAACCACTGCCATTTGCATTTGTAGCAATGGCCATTTTTTTCTTGACGGAGAAGGAATGTGCCAAACGAATCAAACCAAATGCTACAAGTATCATACCACCAGAAACAAACCTAAGGTTAGCAACACTGCTATTAAATAAAAAGATGTAATCTCTGGTTGACCCGTCACACTACGCAGTGTAAACTGCCATGTGAGCATCCGATATTAGTTGCAGATGAGGAAAATAAAAAATAAATAATTTTTGTTTTACACAATGTATTAGCCATTTAAAAATGCACTAATGAAACCCACAAAAAAAACGTGTGTAGAAGACTTTGCGTGAGGGTATAAGTGCATTTCTAAGTCTTCTTTTGAATAAATCCTGACGTGAGCACAGGAAATGGCGTACAAAGCCACCTAAGCCCATTCTGTGCATTTTGAGGCTGCTGAGCTGGACAAAGGTGACCCGAGGTCAATACACACGCCTGGATCATGTTACCCTCGACACAAAGCTCAAACAGAACCCCAGACCATAACTGGGCCGCGGCCCAACCAGGCCTGCACACAACTGGCACGCAGATCTAGCCACTTTCTCCAAGCGTATAAGCCGCAACATCTGCATTCAAGATGGAGATAAACTTATTATGAACAGCGAACTCAAACATGAGATTTGGACGAGTTGTTCTTGTGTTATTTTGCGATTGCGGAGTTTCTTTATGTTTGGGTCGTCAGTAAAATCTGGTTAATTCACTGGGCTAAAGACACATCAAATGTTGTAACTTAAATATTTGTTCTTAAGCATTTCATTGTCAGGTTTCAATAAAACAGAGCAATACAAGATCATACAACAACAAACCACAAGAGAATGTACAGTAATTTCGCTATGAAGTAAGTGATCTTAAGCACATAAAAGAATTAGAAACACTCATGGTTAATGAACTGTAAAAAGTGAAGCGAACGATTTCTGCACCACTGCATTTGTTTTTAATATATCGGCTGTCATTTATCATACCTAACAAAAACCTTTATTTTATCTCACCCCGTCTTTTAAAAGATTTAGGGTGAGAGGAATTTAATGGCTTTTTTAGTCTGGGTGAGCACATTTTAATGGAAACCCTTTAGGGTTACAAGTGCCAAAAACAACAGTTGGCATATGAAACTGCTCTGAGCCGAAGGTAGAGATAGTGCCTTTGAGACTTTAAGCGACTAGATTTGAATTCGCCAGAACACGGGTCCATGAACGCGACCAAATATTTATGCCATGTTTAATGAAAACCTTTCGTTGGCACTTTTGTAGTAACCTTATGAAAGTATATCATTACCCAATAATTTGAAATGAAATAACTCCTGGCTAAAAGGATTTATTTCTGACGCAAGGAACTACGAAGTGAACAACAAATAAGCACTGAAGAAATGAAAACCAATCTTGGGTTCTTTCAGAGACACGTGGTGTTGAATTTGGTATGCGAAAAATACAGTATGTAAATTACATGTTTGGCAGAACCCTAAAGGTGGCAGGCGGTATGAATAGAGCTCATGCAAGAAACATGGATTTGACCATTTGTGTAGATGGTTCATTTACCTCGCCTCAATTTACTGGTGCAATAAATGGAATTTAATTCAGTTCACACATTTATTTGTATAGCGCTTTCACAATGCAAATCGTTTCAAAGCAGCTTTACAGAAATGTATGTTTTAATGTTACTAAACAATCATTATATGACATTACATTTATTCATTTGGCAGACGCTTTTATCCAAAGCGACTACTAAAGTAGTTTTATACAGTGGCACATTACTGCAGAGCAATCAGGGGTAAGGCGCCTTGCTCAAGGGCCCTTCAGTCATGACCTGTTGGCACTGAGATTAGAACCGGCAACCTTCTGATCACAAGCCCAACTCTCTAACCATTTATCCTCTAGTCATAACTGTTGAGTTATAGTATGAGATTGGTAAAATGACCAAAAATCCCTTTTATAAAATAAAATAATTGCACCAGATGGACCTTGACAAAGGTAACCTTTCGATCTCTCTTGCGAAGCCAACTTGGAAGTGACTTATACTGCAATGCATGCCCACTAGAGACTGGCTCCAAAAGAGAGCAGAATCTTATTGAGCCCCATGTTAAAATGGGAAACTTTACAGCAGAAAAAAAACATGTTTACAGCCTTGTACAAAAAAAGATTTTGGTCTATATAGCTAATTTTACCCTTCATGACAACTGATTTTTTTTATAACTCACCTGTTTATATTAAATTAAGTTAAAATTCCAAATCAGATGCGTGGCCAGTGAGTGACAAGCGGTGTCTGCAACCAGGGACCTCAGTTCCATTCATATCCCGCCTTTTTCCCGTTTTTTGATTGTCCGAGAGTAACGTGCTGCTAAGATGGCGACGGCCGGCTCTGCCCACTTTAAGCTTCAAAACAGCCCCTCAGAAATGGGTGACATCACGGACACCATGTTTTATACAGTCTATGGTTCCGACAAACAGGCAAGTTAATCAACTACTAAGTAAATCCACAAGTAAATCTACAAACAGGTAAGTACTGATGTAACATTTGAAGGTGAATCCAATGTCCCACAGTACCATGCGTGTGCGACAAAGGTGATTGGTTGAGCAGAATCAAGCTTGAAAAAATGTAATGGCGGTGCAGAAGCTGGTTGGTGCACAGTTTTGAATAAATGTACGTTTTTCGATTACACTCCTAGAAAGAAATTACTATTGTAGTTTTTAGATCTGTGATTTGGTTATTGCAAGGACGCTCTCTTTTATAAGATGTGTCAGAATCCGTTTCTTAGAGCAACCTTCATACGCAAACGCTGCCTCCGAAGTCATTGCCTAATTGGGCAGCGATTGAACAGTTTTATATAAAGTCAAAGGATTTTACATAATAGTTTCATCTTTGGAGGCTGAGCTTTTTCTTATAGACCAAACGTTCAGTCGAGTAAAGACTTGTGGCAAGAGCTATCTTTGAGTATTTTCTTTACAACCCTGTATAATGAGAACCAGATACTCAACTTCCATTCCAGCATTTCTTTAGTTGCTGAATCTTTGCGTGCACAGCGCTTGAGGAAGTTAATAGACAAACAAGAAGTACCCCCCCACGCACACAAACGTTTATCTGATCACTCAACGTTTACCACCTTTTCCTTTATTTTCATGGTGGTCAGCCAAAGGCCTTTGAGCATTTGGTGTCCATATGGAAGCGTGCTGCATTCCCTGACCATGACCTGAACTATACCCTTAAAATATGCATTGTTTCATAACACCTGATTTGAGATCAGCTCTTCCTCCTTTATCCTTTACTGTATTTGATTTGGAATGGGTTAGAACTGATCTGAATACAGCGTAAGAATCAATCTGTTCCCACCAGCCCATGGCAGACGGGTATTGGCAGCTCCGCGTGCAGATGTGTAAACACCTAGTTTACAGTATTGTAATCTTGGGTAATTCATAAAATGCATTCATTTTTACTTCATATGTGTTATAATAAGATGTTTTTGCTAAAAGTAACATTACACACTGTAAAAAAACATGTTGTGTTGTTCAAACTTATTATTGGGTCAAATATGGATAAACCCCACAGTTGGTTTAAATTAACCTCGAAAATGTAAATTCTTTACCCAACTAAAGGTGATTCAAATTCTACTTATTTCTTTATTAAAGAAAGAAGAATGTATTTTTTTTACATTTCTTATCACTGTTTCTAATGTCTAGAACAGAGGTCTCCAACCTTTTTGTAAGCGAGGGCTACCAAAATATCTAAAATCCTCTAGAGGGCTACTTGTTGATAACATTCTTTCTAACTTTAAACATGTGATGCCTTATTATTACGCTCAAAGGACCAAATTCAGTTTTCTTATATTAAAGAATATATTAAAGCTTATAACACTTGTTTATAATAAACTTTCATGACGATGTAGCACTTGGCTGATCGGTATAGTCACAGATTTATTATTGGTGAGCCCTGTGTTTAGTGGGCACCTTACATATTTCATGCGGGCTACCAGGTGCCCAAGGGCACCACGTTGGAGACCACTGGTATAGAGAGTCTCTATATGAGTCTCTGTATGCTGTATAATGCCAAAAATTATATCTTCCTCTGTATAAATCTGCATCAGTAAAAAGGCGTCTGCTGTCGGCTCCTAATCCTCAGTGATCCGGTGTCGACCAGGCAGAGAAACAAGAAATCTTTCTGTCGAGACGAATTTAGGGATGAAAGCACTTGATAAATGGCTCCACCAGCTCAAACAGTCAAGAATCCTGCTTTTCAAGAGCCTCCAATTTGTCAACGTGCAAAACTTCTTAAAATATTTAGGTTCCAAACTCAAACAATGGAACTGGTTTAATTTATGAAGGTAGAAGCGTATTTTAGTCCAGCACAGGAAATAATCATTAAAATAGTCATTTTCTAACATTTAGGCTCTCTGTTAAAGAAATGGCAAGGCCGTGATAAACCATCGGTGTAATGAGATCACTCAATGGCTGTTTGAAACTGAAGGTAGCTGCTTAACTGCCTAATCAGCCAATGACATAACAAATCATTTTTTCAGTATAACTACAAGTAAACTGGTGTCAGATTGCCTTTCAAAGGCCTAAAACTTGAGCTGAAACATAACACATGCAAAATGATTGTAAAAACAATGTTTGTAGTTTTTTTATATACAGTATAAATCTATTTCAAAATTATATAATCAACATTTGTTAAAACGTGCTAAAATATTCCCTGGGAAAAAACAAAGCAAAATTCTCTCTCTGCTTTCTGCAATGACTTACATTTTTGTCTGAACGTAACTATAAATTAAGTATCTTAATCTTTTTGCAAACAGAATCTTTGTGAGATTAATCGGCAGCAATGAAAACATGCTAGTATGCAAGTATGTGAAAACATTTAGTTATGCATTGTCAATTTTGCGTCATAAGATGTCATATACCAGGGGGAGAGAGGTGGGTGATGGGAAGGCGAATTTGGATCTTATTATTCTTTAACGATGGGACTGGTAAGAACGTCTCTTTAAAAAAACATATATGTCTAGTTTTGTAGATTTTGATGGTCCAATATTCGACCCACCCCTCGGTGTGTGTTGGGGGTCGGCACAGTTTAAGAGGTTTAAGTATTAAATTCTTTATTTTATGCCAACAAATGTTATTATGACAATTTGACACATTTTTGCTTTCCAAAATCTGTCTGAAAATTCATGATAAGTAGTACACATTTCAATTTTTGGTACATCAAACAGTTGCAGTTATACATCAAATCAATGCAATCAGAGATAATACAAAGAAGGAAATGTCATGTGTTTCTGTACAACCCTGACCGCAGAGCATAAACAGCATTCAACATCGCTGAGGCCTCGCTGAGAAAATGTATAATCCATTGTTCCCCTCAATGGCATTTGTATGAGCAATTGCAGGTCCTGAATCAGTGCCAGTCTTTTCATCCGTCACTGTACTGAACAGCGGCCAGCAATAAGAACAAACGCACTTCGTTCCGTGTCCACAATATTTTTGTTGTCGATAACGGCGAATTTCCTCAGGATGTGCAGCTTTCTGCTCTCTAAAAATATTCTTACACTATGTCCATTTTTTCTAACAAATACAAGATGTAACTCCCTGTTTCCTCAAGGTCACGCACTATTACGTCTGTGTAAACCATGAAGGTAAACTAGAAAAAAAAGTAGTTTGGGACTTGATAAGTCAGGAGAGCGATTGGATCATTTGAAGTTTCATTCTGGAATGGAGCCAACTGATTGAAGGAGAAAAAATCTAATAGGTCGGAGAGGATGGGTTAAAAGTATAAGGGGTTTTTGACATCACACGAAGAGAATGGTCATGTGTGAGGTGTAGCAAGTTATTATGTTATGAAAGATGATTAATGAAACATATTTCTTATAAATAATAATATAAATCACTGATGCATTCCTTCTTTAATAGCCTGTCCTCCTTCACATGGTTTTAAGAAATGAATTATTCGGCTTCTTCTGTATTTCATTGTTTCTCCCTTTTATGGCATGAGAAGTTCTTCTCTAATAATGTTTTTAACAGTTTTTACCATGCGGTAAAAATATGCATAGACAATCTTGCGGATGGCTGGGTTTCAACAATAAGAAACCACTGGATTTTTGAGGCTTCATGTGCTTTTGGTGGATATAATCTAAGAAGTTAGCTGAATGCTAATAGCCATCACGTGTCTCATCTAATCTGAAAATAAATTATAAAACAAAACAATAATTTAACAACTATCCAAAACCATGTTAACACATTCATGTCTCCTACGCTATGTGTGCGGAGAACATGACAAATGTTTTATTTCCTCACAGGGCTCATTTAACTTTTTTAAAACGTCTGAAATTAATACTACCCATCTGTGTAAAGCGTTCATTGTGATATACATCTGAATGTTTTTATTCTCCCAAAAGAGAAATATTATGAAACCGGCAGACATTCAATTGAGCAGTCTTTGTTTAGAAGACCACCCCGCTACCTCATCCTGAATGGTTTCCTGAGCGTCATGGCATATATTCATTGTGAAGTCCTTGAGTTATCCACCTGAGACAACAGGAGCCAGCCTGGAGAAAATAAGCGTTGGAGTTTTGTTTTGAGGGGCTTTTAAATGTGAAACGCTAAAATGTTTTATGAGTTGTTATGACTCGGCACGTCAGTACGGTAGCCAAGATTCCCATAAACTGCATTCTCCTATCACTATTGATATCGCAACTCATGTTTTTACTTGATAAGGGTTTTCCAAATGTAGCATTATATGTTAACAAGGTTACGTCCAGCGTTTTGATCATGGGATGTGTATATTTTGGATGTGTATATCTAAAAAAAACCTATGTCCTCTCTAATAGTGACTGGACTCAAGCTAAAGTATTTGGACATCCAGATAAAGGAAAGTAATGACCTCTTTTAACAACAATTATTACTCACCTATATTATCTTAAACTGTTGAGTTAGATGCATTTAAGGCAACAAATGTTAGAAAGATAGGACTTCTGTCACTTAACCAGGGTTCTTCCTGCATCGAAAAATCGGACCACCTCCGTCAAATTTGGAAAAAAAGGAGCTGTATTAGCTATATTAGCTAGCTTTTCACGTGAATATTGTTTGTTTTACATCCAAGCACGTTCAATTTCTAAAAAGGTTTCATAAATGAACGTGATGTACATCATAGTATAATGTCTTTGCAGTTGACTCGTTGAATCAGCGTTATACTGTACACTGCGAGTTCGCCAGTATGAATGCACATTGCGATCAAAACGACTCATGAATGACTCTTTTGAACCGATTCGTTTAAACTGTGGAAACCTTTCAGTCACTAGCGAAGATAAAACATCTGTGAATCATTCAAGGCTCAGTAAACCAAAAGAGAACGCAGGATGTAGAAAAGCCTTGAAAATTTAGCAAGCTGAAAGTTAGTGGAAAAGGATAAAAAGCTTTATTTGATTTAAAAACATGTCTGTTTGGCTGATTAAAATAAATGTTTTATGTAACTTAATAATTGTCATTTTCATCAAGACTTTGTTTTAATATGTAAAGTGTTTGGTTAAGCCACACCCACCCGGAGCAGTGTGCAGCTATCACTGCAGCGCCCGGGGGCAGACGTGGGTTTGGTGCCTTTGCTGCTGGCCCTGAGATCGAACAGGTGACCTTCTGGTTACAAGTCCGTTTCTATAACCACTAGGCCACAACTGCCTATATTTTAAATAGTGGCACCAGCAACTGTGTATTTTAGTAAATAAAGAGAGTTTCACATCATGTGATTTACCATCTATGACCTTCAGTGTTTCACCTTCATGTGAGCTTGAGTTTCTATATATTACTGCAGTGAAGCAAACAGCCAAACTATAGTAATTCAGAAGATGCCTTGAAACACCTTCTTCTGTTGGCCAACACTAATATATTACATCACCCATGTATTACATAGTCACTGGTGTCCATTATAAAAGTATAATGTCAATTCATCACGATAGCGAAAACGGAGCCGTCTGATGTATTGATTTTGGCAAGAACTGAAATACAGACCCAGTTGTCTGAAAATGTACTTTTTAGTCCAAAAACAGATTTTCTTTCAAACGTATTAGACATTATAAAATGCCATCACAGCAGGTCAGAGAAATATATAAGTGGGTTTGTTCGTGGGATTGCAGACATGCAAATCTTATTTCTGTTCATATCCCTGGTTGGAAAAAGGTTTTGAGGGTTTGACAGCCGCTACCAATAGTAACTTACACTGTTTAAAGGTAACTTTTGCCAAACCATCCACAGGCCAATTTCATCATTAATAATTGTGTTTAAAGCAAAGCTCAAACACAACTCAGACTCACATTGATTCAATCTAAGGAGATCAACTGAACAAGGCAGTATATTGCGCTTGGCAAGGACAGCGTTGAATTTCCCCCTTCTTGTCCTCGGAACAGTTGAGAATACCTGGAAGTGTCCCTGTAAATACAGACGTCCAGCAGTACAAAATCTGACTGAAGTGTAGCACTCTAGAGGAATACTGTATGAGTCACCGATCCAAATGACTGTGTTGTTTTGTTTACGTGTTCAAAAAAGTCTTTATTCTTTGCCAAATGGCTTTGTATGGTTTATGCATCTAGCGTGAGAAATGAATTGAGTCTCATCGAGCCCATCAGACTTGCGGCCGCTCATGTCGTCCTATAGTGTGTGTTATACAACATATGGTTTAAATCTACAGCGTGATGTAAATGAGGTGTCTGGAACATATACACACCAGAATTTCATGTCGTTCTGGTTCTGACGACAAGGTTAATGTGTTCTCCGTTCAACTCATCATTTATCTGAAAACGATTTAAAAAAGGAATAAACGCAAAAGCAGTATCAAGCAAACGTAAAGTTTGTCTCTATATCGCCATCTCTGTTTGAAAGCAAAATTACAAGTTACTGTTCTCAGTTTACTACAGTAGTTGACTAAAATACGGTGCAACAATGCATGTGAATTATGACAAATCTTTTAACTATATATTATTTACTCTTTTCTCAGTGATATCATATAAGAAACACATTTTATGTGTGACAAAATGTTATTTTAGATATTGCAAAGATTTATCCTCATTGATCTAAGCTGTTATGTCTTCATGTTTTGTTTGTGCAGGTTCATCATGGGAGAGATCAATACGACAGTTGGGCTTTGAGAGGTGAGTTTTAAAGTAGAGATCTGGCAACAGATGTGCTTTTGTGCGCCTGCGCATTGTGTTTTTATTGGCGCCTTTGAAGTCTTGATTTTATGACCATTCTGGATGTGGGTCAGAACGATGATCTATAAGTGCCCAGAGAAAACTGAATATAGTTAATAGAATGTAACTGGATATAATGTAAACTAATCGAAACGGGATCAAGGCCGGTCTGTCTGTTCCTCCCTGCATATTATGACAGAAAGATTAAAGATGAATATTTTTCATAAAAGGTTTCAGGAAGGAAAACAATATACTGATTTACAACCACTGTATTTAATGCAGTTCATCAACTGAACTTTCAAAATAGTATCAGTGATGTATTAGTGGATACTCTATATTGGATAGCTAACAAAAAATAACTATAATTGAAAAACGTTCTAGTATATTTTAGGTATTATTTATGTACTGTAGTAAGTAATATCAATGTACTAGTAGTATAGGCCTACTTGTAAGTGTACTATTTTAATACTATTTGGAAATTTCAGCATGTATAAATTGCAGTTTTATCTCACCTGTTGTAGTATTTCAAAGGTAAAACCTAGCAACATTAATTATGTGAATAGACCTATTGACTGGTTGGCACTGGACAAAGGCACCAACTTACAGTAAATTAGTCATCAGGACATAGTGGGTGGCATCCTTTCTGTAAGTTCCTTTCTTCTTTTTCATCTTTGTAATCATGCTTGCTTGAATACACATTATGTGCCTTTGCAAGCTGCTTTTGGTGTCGGGCCTCCATGGCTGCATTGAGTGCCTGGAGTCTTGAGTCTTGGCGGCGGTCTGGGCGACTCCTGTTGGGTGGTGGGAGTCTGGGAAGGCAGGTGACTGACGCTGATGAATGCTAATCAGACACCAGCTACTGAGCTGGCCGAGAAAAGATGGCGTCAGTTTGCATGCAGCAGACGTTGGCTGTGGTCCACCTGATGATGGACTACAAACAAACTAGTGTGTAAAGGGAAAGAGCATTTGGTTCACGTCTGTCATACATGTGAGTGTTTCCTCAAGGCACATTCATGTCCCTGTGGATTTTTATATAGACTAACAAATCTCAACTTTTTCGAGTAACCTTTGTTACGTCAAGGCCATTTTAAAACATAAACATTAAAACTCATGGTTGACCACAGCATTATTCTGTTCTTTTTTAAATAAATACAGCCATAAAAAACAATGTAAAAAATGCTGTACAAATGTTTTGTTTTTATTATAAAAATGTGCTATAAAAGAAACACCATGATGTGGGTGAATAATAATATATATGAATAATATTAATTTTGGTCAAAAATATGAAGCTTTAAATACCTTCGATGTTCAGATTTAATCTTGAACCAGACTTTTGGTCTTGAAAACATCATTTATTAAAATATGAATTATTAGATTTCATAAACAAAATCCTAATCATTTTAATTGTGTGCTTCAGTCAATCAATTTATGCATAAATGATCAGTTTTTAATAGTAAGTTTACTTTAAGACAACATGTTAAGAGTATACAGTAAGATAATATGTTTAAATAAGTTTTATGTAAAAAAAAGATTAGAAAATTCATTTTTTATTTTTGAAAATAATCACATTATCATACAAATTTGTGGAATTAAGCAAAAATGTTTAATCATTCAAGATGTGGTGGAAATGCTATTGTGGAAAATCAAGAATTTATGGTAATGCATGTAAACACTGTTATACATTTCTGTAACAGGCAAATTATACCAGCAGGATTTTATAAAAACACACAGACAGAGGACCAATAGTGACCATCACTAGCAATGCTAATGTGTGCTAACCTGGCAGACTGTTATATCCTTGACTAACACAGAAACAGCAATTCTCAGAATTAAAAAGTGATTTAATGTATCAAACCCAGCAGTGTCATTTCATTGGCACAGTTGTCTAGCTCAGACCCATTGTGACAGATCAAAAACAGGAAACACTAAGACCATCTGAACAATGATCGTCTGCTCACAACAGCTGGAAGTGCTTAAAACATGTGTGTTAGTCATGATTTGTATGATGTTAGTGACAGACATCTGTAATATACCTTACTGTGAAGGAAAGCCAATGTCTGGTCGTCTATAGCACAAACCGCATGTGCTGTGATGAAGTACCCAAAGCCAGATTACATAATAGTGCATTATACAGCTCTTGATGTGTCTGCCATTAGATACGTACAGTACGTAATATTTCTCAAACAATGCATTAGAAGTTTTGTGAACTGGGTCTACTGTGCACCAAAATATTGCAGAAATATAGGGGTGGCATTCAATTTTTTTGGCCAGTAAGAACCCTTCAATCACCTGGGTTCTGCTTAGACGATTTAAAAATAAGCTCAATTAATTATTATGAAATATTAATATAATTATTATATTACTTATGTCCAAGTGTTTCCATTTAAAGTCTTGAGACCCTCAAATAGATACAAAAAAAGGGCTCACACTTTATTTTGAGGTCCAACTCTCGCTATTAACAAACCATTTGCCTCAATAAACTCCTTATTTGGTGCTTATTAATAGTTATAAAGACGAATTCAGCTCCCTCAAATGAATTCAGCTCCGAAGAAAACTTTCATACAAAAAATTTGAATATAAATAATGTTTAAAAAAATCAATAAAAAAGTAAATGTAGACAATCCTGCTGTAAAAGCTATGGCTATAGATCAAACTAGCAATCGAATCTTGTATTCTTGGGCTATATCTGATCTGAACAAATGTTCATGTATGGGTATGCTCACATGCATATAAATCTTTGTTTGCTGTTCAGCTTATAGCAGCACTTTTCAATTCTCGCATTAAGGTCTATGGAGTATTGTCCACATTGAATCAGTTCCCTCCCATTTAACATACCCGATTTTTGTAAACAAGGTTTTGTTTAGCTTTACTTACACGATTTCTAAGAAACACTCATCATGGCATAACCGAGGCTGCAACAGAGGTTTACATATTCTTGCCGTCTACTTCATTTTTTACCAATATAAATAATTTCAAACATTTTTAAATCATTGTTTCTTTGACATTCTCTGATATACCATATCAGACCATGCTTCCTCCATGACTCCCCTGAGTAATTTATCACTAACTGGGCTTATGAGCCGGAAAAAAACACACAGTCATGGCAAACATGTCAAAATAATCGTTTTTGTGTTTGCTGTATACATTGGACTAACACAGCATAAATCATAGGTGTTTTTCTTCAATCTGATTAAACCAGACCATTAAAACACAAGGGAGATTGCAACAGGCACTTCCTTATGAGCGCTGCTACGTGAACCCTGAATTGCACCACTGTACGGTGTGTTACTCTTGGACAGGAGAGTACCAAAAGCATCTTTGGATGCTGCCTTACCAGCATGCACTGCTCTCCTTTGGGTTCAGTCTTATTTTCAGTACAAATAATTAGGGTGTAATTATCGCTGTCGGTGAAGTTTCTTCATTAGGGATTAGAAGGATGAGGCCTATAGATGTTTATGTTGAAATCCACACCTGCCAACATTATCAGCTAAAACCTTAAAAGTCAGCAACAGGTCTTTTATAGGAACAAATTAGCATGACTCAAGCAAGTGGAGAGTTATGTGTATGTGTGATTTACAGCTTCCTCTCAACATTCTGCCTTTTACTTTGCCCCTTCTGTTCACAGTGGTGGGCCGCTGTTGCCGATTTGCTGTTCTCGCTGACTCACTCAAAAAACAGAAAGGTTAAATGATTCAGCCTCACATGCAGCCGGACTCCATTTTGTTCAGAACAAATGGGCTAAAGTTTACAGCTTTAATGGAGGTTCTAAACTCCTATTGAGTCATTTGTAAACTGAGTATTTGTGGTGCCATGCTGTACATTTGTGCTGAGTGTAGTTTTTGGTTTGCCACATCATGTTGAGAATGAGAGCGGTCAGACATTATTTAAAATAATTAAATAATGAATAATAAATTGCTGATATTCTTTATTCTGTCATCAATAAAGCACAGTTACTCCGGAGTTCGAACTTAATATAATTAGTTAAAATTGCAACTTTACACTTAGATTTTGTTATTTTACCTGAAATTGTACTGACTGATATCATTTTTAGTGCTAAACGTCATGCATATAATACAATTTTAGACTTTGGAAGAGCTGCATTTAAATGAAACCTAAACCAAGCTTAAAACGTGAAATTCAATTAAAGGCCATTACATAAAACACCAATCTTTTTTACATTTATTATGCGATATTTAAATAGGTTTTTATGTATAACATTTGTGACACAGTCTCTGAAAGCCAGGTTAGAGTTTAAAATTTTTATTTTTATTAAATGAGCATTAAAGTTTGATTTTAACCATTCTTTTCACTGTGATCTACAGTATATACTCAGAAACAATTAAGATATTAAAGAATTATTTCAGAGGCAAAATTACATTTCCACATGTTTTACTCACCCACAAAGCATCCTGACTGAATGTGACCTTCTTACATTTACATTTAGTCATTTAGCAGACGCTTTTATCTAAAGAGACTTGCAGATGAGGTAAACAATGGAAGCAATTGGAACAGCAAAAAGCATCAGTGCTATAAGAAAACTGGTCTCATATAGCCTACCACAGTATACTGAGCAAAGTGTTCTTTTTTTCTATCCTTTATCTGGGAGTGAATGGGAACAGTTTTTTGAAGCTCAAAAAAGTGCATCCATCGATCAACTGATCGACACGGCCCTGTTGTCTTAACTAATCTCTTCTGAAGCAAATCGATAAGTTTGTTTAAGTGAAATATATATATATATATACATATATAAAGCTCTATTATCATTGATGTCTATAGCTTCTGTTATCCCTCTACTGCGCATGAAACAGAAGACCTTTTTATCAAGACCACAGAGCCGTATCCAGCAGTTCTTAGATCGAGTGATATCCCTTTGAGGTTATATTTTCACAGAATATTCTTTACATGTATGATGATTTTGTGTCATTTGCACAGCCACTAAAAATCCCTACTAACATTTTCTCAAAACTTATTGTACTCAGTTGCCCTACACAAACAATTGTTTCTTGATTTGCAAAAACATCATTAGTCTAAAAACAATTTGGCTAAAATGGTAGTGGATGCCCAAAACACATGTCTCTACTGAGCAAAATTATAGGAAAAATAGCCGTGCTCTTTTGAAATTTTAGACTCAGCGTTCTGCGGGGACAAGAAAACACCACAAGAATTACAAATGACAAATCACAATATTTTTTTGTTCCCCACACATCTGAGGAACGTATTACTTTCAGCTTAGTTTAATGTATTTGGATATCTTGAGACCATTACTGGAATGACAGACATCTCTGGATGGCTGAAGTCTCTGGTTTGGATAACTGTGTTGATTGGGGAATGTTGCCTATGGTTGCAGATTCATCTTGAAACTCATGTGAGGCATCTGGAGCCCAGCATCGTGGAAATCAGACCTTGTTTGTATTTGTCGGGCAGTTTGAGAATTAAGCAGTATCACACCTTGTGATATGCATAAGTCATGCTGTTCTGTGCCGTATTATATTAAAATATGAAAATCAAGAGTCTTTTACATTAACTTGGCAATACAGCACTCAAATTTAGATGTGATTAACAACAGTAAACGGTTAAGTTTTAGTGTTTAATAACAGGCCCTATTTTCACGATCTAAGCGCATGGTTTAAAGCAAATGGTTTAAAGCGCACGGCGCGGGTGCACTAAGTTTAAGTTTAACATTTGCTAGTTTAACAGCGCGAAAACTGTTGGCGCACCTGGGCGCATGGTCTTAACCATTAATGAGTAATGGGTGTTTTGGGCGTAACGTGCAATAAACGTACTCGGTTACTTACGTAACCTCGGTTCCCTGAGATACGGGAACGAGTACTGCGTAGCAGGACGCTATGGGGAAAACTCCTTTTTCTCCGATGACTGAAGCAATTCAAAAGCGCAGTGAAAACTGCACGGTGATTGGTTGGAAAAAAGCAGAGCTTTAAACCAATCGTAGCGGAGCTGCCGGACCAATGGCGATGGCACCCGCCAAAATGGGCGGGGCTTATGGCTATATAAGCAGACACATCGCCGTAGGGTCTTCAGGTTACTTCGACTGAAGCGACGACACAGCAGCTCGTAGCACGGCAAGGAACGCAGTACTCGTTCCCGTATCTCAGGGAACCGAGGTTACGTAAGTAACCGAGTACGTTCCCTATCGATACTTCACTCGTACTGCGTAGCAGGACGCTATGGGGAACCAGTATAATCACGCCGTGCTACGGGTGGAACGAAAAACGTAAATAGTCTCAGAGGCTGGCTCGGAGACGGAGAAAGCAGGGAAACCCTGGAAACGGTAGAGGCCAAGCTAGAAGGTGGCCTAGACCGGTTATCGTCCCAAATTAGTTAAGTGCTGGCGTGGCCATAGCCATGGCTCAGCGACCTAACTCAAGCAGAAAGGACCCGGGCCTGAAGGGCCGGTACGTCCAGATTGTAAAATCTTGTAAAAGTGGAAGGCGAAGCCCAGCAGGCCGCCGCACAGATATCTCTTATAGAGACACCGCTATACCATGCCCAGGAGGAGGCAACGCCTCTCGTGGAATGAGCTCTAACTCCAGTGGGGCATTGAAGGCCCAAGGAAGAGTAAGCTAGTGATATAGCCTCAACTATCCACTTCGATAGTCTATGTTTCGAGACCGAGGACCCTTTGGTGCGGTCGCCGAAGCACACAAAGAGCTGTTCCGACCGTCTAAATAGGGCGGAGCGCTCGATGTATATTCTTAACGCTCTGACTGGGCAGAGCAGACTGAGCTCTGGATCCCGCTCTGAGGAGGGGAGCGCAGAGAGCGAAATAACCTGTGCTCTGAACGGAGTCGAGAGCACCTTAGGTACATAGCCATGTCTTGGTTTGAGAACGACTCTGGCGTCGTTAGGCCCAAATTCCAGACAGGATGAGCTCACAGAGAGAGCCTGTAAGTCACTCACACGCTTCACCGATGCTAAAGCGAGAAGCAGAGCGGTCTTGAGCGTTAGCGGACGGAGGTCTGCAGATAGCAGCGGCTCAAAGGGAGGACCCCTTAGAGCCCTCAGGACCGTGGGCAGATCCCAAGAGGGAACTGTAAGAGGGCGAGGGGGGTGTAGCCGCCTAGAGCCCTTCAGGAAACGAACGATAAGATCGTTCTTGCCCACTCCTTGTCCTCCGATGTGGGTATGTGAGGCTGAAATAGCCGCCACATAGACTTTGAGTGTGGAAGGGGCACGGCCGTTATCCAACAACTCTTGTAAGAATGACAGTATCAGTGATATGTCACAGGACACTGGGTCAGCGCCGCGTGTTGTACACCAGGAGGCGAAGACAGACCATTTGAGGGCGTAGAGGCGTCTAGTAGACGGAGCTCTAGCTTGTGATATGGTGTTCAGTACGCTCTCTGGGAGGTCCGTAGGCTCCCGTCGAGAGGCCAAAGGTGCAGAGCCCACAGCTCTGGCTGGGGGTGCCATATCGTGTTCCCTGCCTGAGAGAGGAGGTCCCGCCTCAGGGGAATGGGCCACGGGGCTGCTATTAGCAGCTGGGAGAGATCTGCGACCCAAGGCTGGTTCGTCCACAGAGGGGCTACCAGAAGCACTCGGTGAGCTTGATCCCTGATTCTCCTGATCGTTTGCTGCAAGAGCGCGATCGGGGGAAAAGCATAGAGGAGCCGGTTGGGCCAAGCGTGGGCCAAGGCGTCCCTGCCCTTCGAAAAGTACGTCGGGCAATGAGTATTGTCTTCTGAGGCGAAAAGGTCGACTTCTGCCTTGCCGAAGATTTGCCAGATTTGCTGAACCGACATGGGGTGGAGCGTCCATTCGTCTGAAGGAACATTGCTCCGAGATAGCATATCTGCTCCCCGGTTCAGCTTGCCTGGAAGATGAGTTGCCCTCAGTGAGCACAGATTGGACTGGGCCCATTCCAAGAGGTGAGAAACTAGGGAAAAAAGGCGTCTTGAGGAGAGGCCTCCCTGGTGATTTATGTAAGATACCACCGTCATGCTGTCTGATCGGACTAGGACGTGACGATCTTTTAGCACCGGTAGGAAGTAGCGGAGAGCCAACCATACTGCCTGCATTTCCAGGTAGTTGATATGGAGGCTTCTTTCCTGGTTCGACCAGAGGCCGAAGGCCGGTTCGCCATCGCACAGAGCCCCCCAACCCGTGCTGGAGGCGTCCGTCGTGACTACTTTCCGGCTGGACGTGGAGCCCAGGGGCACACCCTGCTCTAGCCAAAGGGGATCTATCCACGGGGCTAGGGCGATCACGCAAGTTTGGTCCACCCGAACACGTAGACGTCCAAGACGCCAAGCGTGTGGAGGAACTCTGGGCTTCAGCCAGTACTGTAGGGGGCGCATCCGGAGGATGCCCAGACTCAGTACCTGAGATGCAGAGGCCATAAGACCTAGCATTTTCTGAAAAACCCTGAGGGGGCGTGACACCCCGGGTGTGAATGAGGCCGCAAGCCGTCGAATGACCAGAGCTCGTTCTGGCGAAATTCTGGCGGTCATGCGTTTCGAGTCGAAGACTGTTCCCAGGAACAAAATGTTTTGGCTGGGTGACAGCGCGCTCTTGGCCAGATTGATCCTGAGTCCCAGGCACTCCAGGTGGCTGAGGAGGAGGGATCTGTGAGACCTTAGCTCGTCCTCCGACTGGGCTAGAACAAGCCAGTCGTCGAGGTAATTCAGAATGCGGATTCCCTTCTGTCTGAGAGGGGAGAGAGCCGCATCCATGCACTTCGTGAAAGTGCGGGGAGCTAGAGAGAGTCCGAATGGAAGGACCGTGTATTGATAAGCAATTCCCTCGTAGGCGAATCTCAAGAATCGTCTGTGACGAGGGGCTATCTGAATGTGGAAGTAAGCATCTTCCAGGTCCAGAGAGAAGAACCAGTCCTCTGGGCGAATTTGCGAGAGGATCTGCTTCATCGTGAGCATTCTGAAGCGCCGTTTCATAAGGGCGTGATTCAGATGTCTGAGATCGAGGATGGGGCGGAAGCCGCCGTCCTTCTTTGGTACGAGAAAGTACCGGCTGTAGAAGCCTGACTCGATTTGGTCTGGGGGAACCATTTCTATGGCTCTTTTTCCCAGTAAATTCCTCAACTCCGTGCGCAGAACGTGAGAATTTGAGTCCTGCACTCGGGTGGGGACGACCCCGCGAAAGCGCGGGGGTCGACGAGCAAACTGGAGTGAATATCCTTGGGATATTATTTCCAGAACCCAGTCTGATACCCCGGGGATGGCTCTCCAGGCCTTGGCCCGGGTGGCAAGGGTTTGGGTGTAGAGAGGAGATACGCCGCCTTTTGGGGGCTTGACTCCCAGGAACAATGGAAGAGGAAGTTTGCTCTTTTTTTGACAAAGTTTGTGTTTTATTA
Source organism: Barbatula barbatula (assembly GCF_947034865.1). Taxonomy (NCBI): domain Eukaryota; kingdom Metazoa; phylum Chordata; class Actinopteri; order Cypriniformes; family Nemacheilidae; genus Barbatula; species Barbatula barbatula. The sequence goes on from NC_136786.1 coordinate 9,131,605, forward strand.
AACATTTTGCAGAATGTGGTGTGGGCGTTAGAAAAGGCCCCGCACTTACAACATTGCATTTTAACAAAACATTTTTGCCGGCACCCGGAACTGAACGGGGTGACCTGGCAGACATGAGAGCAGTTTTTGAAGGAGGGCCGGCTGGAGCGGGCCCTGTAGCCTTCCTCTTCCTCGCATGGAGCTCAGGATGGGGCCTGAGGCGCAGGGTCCAGCGTGATCTTTGGCCGGGGACCTTGTCGCTGAGGATGCGGGAAGCGCCGTCCAGATCGGGAGCGCTGACGGTTGTCAGCTCCCGAAGCCTTCTGAGCAGCAGGGGTTCTTACCGGCTGTTGCGTCGAGGCTGGCTTAGGATGGCTCGCCACCGGCCGAGATCCGGGTCTTTTAGGCAGAAAATGTCTCATGGCTTGCGAAGACTTCTGCGCTGCCGTGAAGCGTTCTGCGAAACCCTCCACCGCCGGTCCGAAGAGGCCGGTCGTGGAAATAGGAGCATCCAGGAAGGGGACCTTATCCGCATCCTTGATCTCCGTGAGCGTCAGCCATAGATGACGCTCAAGCACCACCAAGCTGGCCATGGATCTGCCTATCGCCTGGGCCGTGGCCTTGGTGGCGCGTAGAGCAAGATCCGTCGCGCTCCGTAGCTCTCTGAAGAGCGCAGGGTCAGGGTCGGACTCATCCATGCCTTGGAGGAGCTTGGCCTGATAGACCTGGAGCACAGCCATGGAGTGAAGCGCTGAAGCCGCCTGGCCTGAGGACGAGTATGCGCGTCCAGCGAGGGCCGAGGTGGTCCTGCACGGCTTGGAAGGATGAGACGCTTTAGCCCTCCATCCGATGGCGGCGGGCGGACACAGATGTGCGGCCACAGACTCATCGAGGGGGGGGTAGCTTCTCGTATCCTTTTTCCTCTGCGCCGTCCACGGAGGTGAGCGCAGAGGAGGAAGAAGGTCGAAGACGGGCCGAGTAGGGGGCGCGCCATGACTTCGTGAGTTCGCCGTGAACTTCTGGAAAGAACGGTGAGTTACGTTGACGAGGAGCCTGACGGCGCCCCGGCAAAAACCACTCGTCCAAGCGGCTGCGAGAGGGTTCCTCTGGGGGAGACCACTCCAAACCCAGCTCGTTGACAGCCTTCGTGAGGACCCGGAAGAGCTCGGAGTCCGCACTGGGGGCGTGTCCGCCGGGTTCTGGAGACGGCGAGGGGGCGGGGTCATCCAGCGAGCCCGCTAACTCCTCCCCGTCTGAAGCCGCTAACGACATGGCGTCGTCATCCTCCGGTTCGTTTCCACCGAACGAGATCATGTCACAGGCGGCCGCCAGTGGACGCTGATCTGTTCGGGTGAAACAAACCGGGGAAACATCTCTCTGCGGGGAAAACGAGGCACGGCGTGCCGGCGTGAGCTCGCGTTTCCCCGAGCGCTTAGCTCCTCTACCCCGTTGCTTCTGTCGCACAGAGTCCTGTGCGAGCAGCGGCGGCGGGGATCGAGGGGCGGAGTCACTCTCTGAAAAGAAAGCTATCCGCGAGCGCAGAGAGGAGAGACTCATACTCTCGCAGTGAGAGCATTCCGTCTCTTTTAGCGCGTTCTCTGCGTGGGAGAGACCCAGACATGAAACGCACTCGTCGTGACCGTCGACAGCGTGCAGGAAAACCCCACACGAGCGACAGGGACGACGCGGCATTGTAGCGCAGTGAAAACTGCACGTAAATGCCGCAGGAAATTTGCTCTAAACGCTCTCTGAAAAGAAAGCGTGAAAATTGCTCTTTAGATTCGCCGGATAGCGGCAGGGAAAAGACCGGCTGGATCGCTAAGCCGCTCACACGCGAAGACGCCAACAGAAGCCGCCGGAGCGAAGCCGCTGATGAATCCGCTGGAGCGAAGGCGCTGAGCCGAAGGTCGAATCCGCTGCAGGTGCTCTCTCGACGGCGAAGCAGTCAGTCTCGGGAAGCGAAGACGAGTCGTCGCTGAAGGAGAAGAGATCTGAAGACCCTACGGCGATGTGTCTGCTTATATAGCCATAAGCCCCGCCCATTTTGGCGGGTGCCATCGCCATTGGTCCGGCAGCTCCGCTACGATTGGTTTAAAGCTCTGCTTTTTTCCAACCAATCACCGTGCAGTTTTCACTGCGCTTTTGAATTGCTTCAGTCATCGGAGAAAAAGGAGTTTTCCCCATAGCGTCCTGCTACGCAGTACGAGTGAAGTATCGATAGGGAACCAATCAGAGTGTTATCTTCCATTTAAGTGGCAGTTGCGCCCGCGCCATTACGGATTTGCTTTTTACACGGCGGAATTCAGAATAGCAGACAAAAATGTGTCTGCTTGTGCGAGAGGTTAAAGCGTGCAAACCGACCATCTACAGGACAAGCCGGATTTGTATCTTTATGTCCACAATAATAATAATTTACATTGTAATTAATTTTTATAAATATTTTGGTATAATTGTGCTTCTGCGCCTCCCTCTGTGTCTAATGTGCAGAATGTACGTGCAATGTGCAACTGCCTAAAGGCACATACTCTTAACCCCCTCTATAAATAACAAAAAAATTAGACTTAAGACCAGGTTTGAGTTGGTCTATGGCGCAGTCTATTTTCAGTTCCTCAAAAAGTAGAAACGTGCCGACTACGCACCTGAACACACCTCTTTTTTAGACCAACACGCCCATGGGCACACAAATAAGCACAAATGCATTTGCCATTTAAACAACGCGGCGCAGGATAGTAAAATTAGATCTGCGGCGGGTTGAAACAAGCAAAAACACTTGCGCTGTGCCTTGCGCCGCATTGCTCCGGGTGTACGATAGGGCCCTACGTCTTAGTCTACTGCTGTTTATGATTGTCTCATTCTATCCACAAAATTTCACAACACTGTATGCTAAAAGCACTTTAATGAAAACCATTGACGTAAACATTGTAACAGTAACGTATGATGCAATGCTTCATTTGTGCCGTGTTTGGCCCATCAGGAGAGATGGCACATTTAAACCTGACGAAAGGCTTTTGTGCGGAAAATGACAGACATTTCCCATTACAGATCTTATTGAGAGTAGAGATTGGATTACTCAACAGCCAGATGGCCTGCTGGACCTTTGAAATGCGTTTAGTTAAGATTTCAGCACAATGCACTAAATGCACATCAATGTAAAGATCTGTCATGACGCTCACGTTGCCTGTCTGTTTCCGGTGTTTTATGTGCCTCCTGTGGACTTTGGTGGATACCCTGAAAATATGTTGTAATTAACAGACTACACGTTAATGTAATCTTTTTAATGTTCTGGAAGAAAAAAAAATTTTCACGACAAATATCGCTGAAAACATCACAAGTGCACTTAAATTTGCACTATCGTTTAACATGATGGAAGTTATTACTATTCGTTTACTTGTTTTTATAATAACATTGTTTAATTGTCTTTAATAATGCTTAAAGAAAGAAAAACATACAACTTTACTTCCTTTGTATGTTTCTCTTGTATATTGTTCTTAGTACAGTACATTCAGACTTTTTATTCAAAGGCAAGACAAAACTGCTACGAGTTGGTTTTTGCATTGTGTTGTAAAATACATTCAGTGAGATATAACCTTTAACTTCACAAGAAATGTTTCAGTTTAAAAGTATAATTGTTTTAAAATACGTGTAAATTATATTTAAAAGGGGTAAACCATAGTCCCATGAATCCAATTTAAGAAAGCGTAATGCTCAAGCTATTGCAGGTTAGTTTTATGTCATTTTTGTGCACGCTGTTTGCCATCACCAATGCATCCAAAAGTTTTGTGTCAGCAAGAATGTGCTATATTTGGGAAGGGCTGTGCATATAGTTTGTTTTCTGAAAACTCTGCCGCTTCAGTTTGTTTGGACAGTGCGCTGGAAGCAGCTGATCCTTGCTTCATTTCACTGGTATTTAAGCATTGGAGCCTTGCCGCTCATCCTGGGAAGGCGAAGGTAACATCTACCATTTGGCTTCATTCCGCTCTAACAGATCCACCGGTCTGCTTGCTGACTCCTGCTGAGAACCTGGTGCAGTGTCAACCCACATTCCTCCTCAGGGTCATTAAAACAAAACTCACTCTTTACCCGAGATACAGTAAATACGTTCTCTGTTTTTCTATCCTTATCCATGAATATCAACAAAGAAGTCTTCTTCAATCTAACGCCATTGCATAATTGGCATTGCGGTGTTCAACATTGAAAGCAGAAGTTCGTCTTCAACTGTGAAGTTCAGTGGGTTCCAATAATTCGATGCTTTTACTCAAATCAGTGCCATCTGTGGACCTCCACATTTTTGCTAGTCTGCTTAAGGTTTTTGCTTTACGAGCATGCTGAGATGAAAGAGCTCTTTAACCGATACTGTAAACTGTTTAGATGCAGCGAGACATCATTGCAAAACTCATCTGTTCGGTGAGCCAATCACAGCACTTGTACTTTTTTGCGTGTTAAACATAACCCCTGCAGCCTATTGGGTTTCATGAAGTAAATAGCGAACACTTCAAAGCGAACACGTCAGAAACTTTGCTTTGAATGCAGTGATTTAAGCGCAAAGCAATTGTTTACAATGTTAAGACATCAACAATGTGTGGCCACTAATCTACCACTAAAATACGTGTAATCTTAGTAAATAATGTATAAAATCATACAATGTTTGAATGAAGACCAAAGGAATGAAAAGCAATGTGTTCTTTAGGGTGTTTAGCCAACCCCTGCTTTACTTTTTATTGTGTTTTCTTCTTTCTGTGTTCAGAGATAACTTTGTCTTTTGTTACAGCTTTCGTCGTTTTTGAGTCATATCGCACACAGCTGAATCCTCTCTGCAGCTCTCCCACACGCTTCAGTTTTAAAAAAGGAATCACAAACTTGCACAAACGAATCTTAACATCGGTCTTTAAAGATCTGAAAATGAGCCGAAAAGTGTTGAGTATGAAACAAGTGGTGTTTTGGTTTTCTTTTGGAGCTCTGAAGTGATATTGTCCTGAGGAGAGAAACGGTTGGTTTCATTAAAACTCATTCTTGTTTTCAGCTGCAAAGGGCCTCTGCTCGCTGGAGCACGGAAATGAGATCCAGACGCTCTAGCACTTTAACTGAGGACATTGGGAATCGAAGGCTTTCATTGCACAAAAGAGTGTTTTCGTGTCTTTTAAAAGCCACTGAAGCTTATTGTTGCTCTGAGAGCACTTGTTGAAGACGATTTCACTTTGAATGTTAGTTTGACTCAAGCAAAGGCAGTCATGTAGTTATATCCCCTTTTAATATACGGTATAATTTGTCATTTTTATTTAATTTTATGCTTTCTTGTATTCACTCTTAATGTCAATTATAAGTAAGCATGATACGTTTTTTTCCCCAAAAGAGTGGTGCTTATTTAAAGGTGTCATGAGCTGGACTTTTTAAAATCTTTTTTTTACTGTTGTCTGAGGTCTACTCATGACGTTCGTGTGGTTTTTACATTCAAAATCAATAAGTAATAGGCTATATTCTACCCTGGTTTTGAGGCCGGCTCAAGAAACACATTGAAGATTTGGAAGTTAACGCCCCTCTGCTATGATTGGATAACAGTGTCAAAAGACAGCAGTGTGCCCTGTGATGTACATTTCTGTCTTTTTGACAAGCTACAAGCTTAGTTGGAGCCGTCTGTAAACTTGGTTAGACATGTTACACGTAATCAGGACATATAAAGCGATATCTAACAAAGCAATAGTGACACTACATACATTTTCACTCAAACTAGATTGCTGCGCCATTCCAGTCGGATTCAATATTGACGGCACTTTGAGTCTTCCGAGCAAAAACACGACACAGCGCGTCTATCAGCCGTAGTTTTATTTAAACTGATTGACAAAACGAATCTTTAGCCGAAAAAGATGTGGCTATGGTTACCAGTTTGTCGATCATCACAAATGCAGGAGTGTTTGCTATGTGTACATGGCAAAAGTAATTTGCGAACCAGTGGGCGGGGCTAGAGAAGTAGTTGATATTCTTATGTGGAGCCAGTGTTAAACCTATCAAGGACATCATTGATAGGTACACTCCAGTACCTGGCATTCGCTGGGCCTGGTGTCAATACAAATTATGACACCTTTAAAGGTCCAGTGTATAAAATTTAGCGGCACTTTGTGGTGAGGTTGCAAATTGCACCCAAAAGTTCACATGCATCAATATGTCTTTTGTTTGCTTTGCTGTAGTGTGCGAGGTGCAGATGCTGGCAACGGCATCCGGGTGTTCATTCCTGACATTGGCATGTTTGTGGTGGGTCTGGTGACGTGGCTTCTGTGCCGCAGTCTGGAGAAGCAGCCGGTCAAGGACGTATCACAGCACAACAGTGACTTTGAGGTGGACAACCAGGTGAGTAACCACACATTCGAATTTACCATTACTAATACACACTAAAAACAATACTGTCATGCTGACATGCTGTATAAAATATCGTATTGTTTTAATACCTTGCTTACTAACTCACTGAGGGCTTTTGTATATCTTACTGTATATTGCATTCACCATAATAAAGGAAGGCAGGTAAAGAGATGTGAAGTAAAAGTAGAGTTTTATTTTACGTGTGTGTGTTTTAAGGATAGCTTTGAAGTTTTTTTATGTTAAATTTCACTGAGATAGAGTTGTATCTCATCACACCTCTATCAGTCATGTGTTGGCTCTTTCATTCTCACGCCACAAACTTTCATCGAGCGGCTTTCCACACACGCACCGAGCCAGAATCTTACAGTCCATCTTCCTCCTTCACTGCAGGAGACTTTTCACATCCAGATGAACTTAAAGGCCATACGAGCTACCAATTGTCCACTGTGGCTCTAAGAGAATAACAATATGAATCAATTTCTGTCTGGATGAACGCCAGCAAGAGATCGCTTGTGCAAGTGCCATTTGGAGAAATGACATGGAAAGCATTGTTTTACACAGAGATAACACACTTACACTTCTTTTTACTTCAACTTGCACAAATAAACCAGTAAAGATTCATATCGCATCATTTACTTTCAACAGAAAAAATCTTTTTCTCACATACTGGTCCTAGAAAAATCATTCCTCGTCAAAATAATGTGCGTGAGCAGTTAATTGATTCAGATAGAATGAAAATATTTTTAAAGTATTGATTCCAGCTAAGTGCTTGCTTTGAATTTGATCTTCTGGAATATAAGATCTTTTATCCTGTGAAAACATCTTAGAATTTTTTTTATTTCCGTCTCCACTCCAGCTGCTATTGTCTCACGTGTAATTAAAGAAATTGCACTTTGCAGACATTGAACGTGATGCATGTCGTGTCTAACCACACGCTGGTGTGAAACTGTTTTGTTTTGATGCTTATTTTCCTTCAGTTATATATTTTTATTTGTGCTTTGTAGTGCAATGTTCGTGAAATACAGTTAAAATGAGCTTTAATAGCTAAGCTGTTTACTGTTTATTGAAATATTTAGAAATGTGCATCAGCCCTATACAGTACATACGAACTGAATGCAACATACAACAATACAATATGAATTAAATAAAGCTAAAGTGCAATTTAAAAAAAAATCTAATTCAAATGGAATAAAATGCACAACACAACATCAAATGACCAATATTGGAACTTTCCAGAATTCTTCAGACGTCTTGAGTATTATTTGGGCACAGCGGTACTCGCTCACATGTACTGTATGTAATGAGTCCATTTGGATGTTTTTCCTCCTTCAACCTTCTTCTGCTTTACATTTATTTGGCTCATCTCAACTAACTTTACAACCAGGGCCTGTTTTTCTTGGTGACCGTGCTGTTTGATGTTAATCTGATGTATACACGGCCACTCACAGACCACATGGTGCATGCAGATTAAACACTCCTCGTGTTACTTGTCAAAGACCAACTGTGTTAAAGGTGAAGAAACCCTATAGATGTACATTGAAAGAGAGACCTAAGCCGTAATTATGGATGAAAATATCATAGACTCTTGGAGATGAGTTTTTTTGACTTGGACCACACCTAAGCAACCATCCAGAACACCCTCTTAACCGCACATCAATGCTGTAAAACACTGCAAATTCTAAAATAATTGACTTATCCTTGTGTCATTTCAAAACTGTGTGACTTTCTTTCTTCTGCAGAAGAATGTTGATGACCAAACAACGGCAGTATCCATTGACTTCTATTGTATGGACAGAAAAGTCAATGGGTACCGCGGTTGTTTGGTTACCAACATTTAAGGTTTGCCTCCATGCTACACGAATCTTTGGTTTATTATTTGTATTGCCACTTCGCATGCACCTAACGTTTCCAAATCTCACGTTCTCTTACTGTCTTTCACAATGGATTTGCGTTCCAACACTTAAGGTGGGTGGAAGTCATGTGTGTGTAGGTTCACATCTGGAATACATTTGCTGGTGTTGTTTTTTCGGTGGCTGTGCTTAAATTACCAACCCCCCGAACCTTTCAATTTCTTTCTTTCTCACTCACTTTGTTTTCTCGCTGTACGGTTCTCTCTTTCTGACCCATTTTCTCACGTTTTCAAGTTTTGCTCTTTGCTGAGCAGATGCCCAGCTGTGGCAAGGCAGAGGTTTCTATATTGATTATGTAAACAAGCAAACATGGGCGGATGGGAGGTGGAGGTGTTCTGCTGAAGTTTACTGGCAGTGTAACGGTGGTAAAATGTTGGAATGCTCTCCCACATGTTCAGAACATTATGGTTTGTGACACCGAGATAATTAAGAGCACGCTGTAAGTGTTTAAAGGTGCGTGTATATCAAGTCAAGTAGTTTTATTGAGCTTATTCTTGTTCCAAAAGTAAAGAACAGGAAAGAGCACACAATAACAACATGTAGGGCAATTCTTGCTCAACTGGTAGAGTATTGTGCTTGCAATGCCAAAGTCATGGGTTACAGTTCTCATGGCACAATTTATTGCACTGAAGGTTGCTTGAGATAAACACGTCTGCAAAATGTACTCTATGCAACAACATAAACATAGGTTATGTGGCCCAAACTTAACTTCCAGTAGACCTCCACAAAGAATCAATAAGAGGCTTTAATCTAATTTAAAAAGATTCATATAAATTAATATACATATAAAGTCAAATATAAAATAAATAGTGATATTACTAGCCACTAGCCAGACCAACAACCAAAAACAGACAGGAAGTAAGCTTCCGGCCAGGCGCATGTGTCCGATGAAACAATCAATACAGTAGGCCTATATGCTATATGTTGGTATAATTATGTTGGTATAGTTTTGTGAGTTAGTCAAAATGTTAAGACAATATTGAGATCAGAGTTATTTAAGATGATTGACTTTGAAAACAAACCATTTTGAGTATATTTTAAGCATGTATTTATTGATTTAAAAAATGAATGAATTTAAAAGCATACTATATAATGAATAATATAAAAATAGTTAATACAAATAAATTAGATCAAATATGTTGTTTACTGCCATAACCTTCTGAAAACGGTATATTCAACGTTTTGATAATATACAGTTCATTCAACATATCTGACTAAACATGGCACAGTGGGATATGGTTTGGGCTTTTAGAGAGGGGTGAACGTGTACCTGAAAGAGTGCACTGTGCATTTATTTACATTTAGATACATGCATTTAGCCAACACTTTTATTAAAAGTGACATAAAGTGCATAAGCTATATGAAATCGAACCCATGAGTTTTTGCACTGTTAATGCTAGTAACGCTAGTTAGGAAAAAAAATCATTTTATTTATACTTTTTTATTTATTGCTACTGCCGATTGGCCGTTTAACTGTTCTACCAATAATTTTGCCTGTTATTATTTAATAACATTTAAATATACAGTGTATGTGTGTAATCATATTATGATTAAAGATAAATATGGCTGAAATAAAATACAAAATTCACATACAATTAGGAGAATCCACAATCATTTCCAGTCAGTCAATCCAATACATCCTATCGACTTCAGCAGCATAAATAGCATCCGGCAACTTTTAGCTTTTAGTTTAATACTTTCATTATTTTACTCCATAAGTAAGCTCCTTAAGTAAATCACTTCAAGTACCCCATTTCTTGGCTCACGACAGGAAGGTTTTTCGTCTTTTATTAAACGTTCTGATTCACCACATATGTGAATGCTCTGGAAACACAAATAAACACCAGTACGCCCTGTCTCATCAAAAGTGACTTGTTCTATCAATTCGTTTGCACAGCGAGAGACATTGAACAGGTCACATGGTTTTTATCCTTCCTGAAGCTCTACCAGAACGTGTTTTTCTGTGACTTTGCTCATTAAGATGACCTCTTTAACGAAACCTCACAGAGCACTTATTCATTATGGCAATATGGCAAATATACTGTACTTGAGGGGAACACTGTCATTGGTTCCTGCAAATAAACAACTGATTCAGCCCAGCAGAGCTCATATTATTTCAATCTGGCTATATTTAACGCAGCAATGAGAGCCGCACACTGTTTAGAGGGTTCGACAAGCACAAAATCGACCCGAACGATGGAAGATAAACTGTGTTGAGATCAACATGCCTCTTTTGATCAGTTGGCCGGCCTGTAATATGTCAATGTGAAGCAGCAGAGAATGTCAGTTTGAGGAAATAACACTAATAATTTTCAGACTGAAGTCCTCACATGAAGCCAAATGTGTATTAAGTTCAATTAAGTTAATCCCAAATCACTTAAACTGGAAGAAAAGTTTATTTATTCAGCGAGGAATCTTCTGGCGGCATCACTTCGTGTGCCAATCCTACATCCATAATGTGAGTTGCGTAGTCTTTCAAATCCAAAACAAGGCGTGACTACATTTTTGCTTTTGTCAAGCATCTCTCACCGATTCATGGGACATGGCTCGCCCAAGAAAAAGGTTTTCCTAAACCTGACGGATGTTGCCTTTGTAACAGAAGTGTATTCTGACAGTTAGAATTGAGTTTTGGTCAGTTATGGGTTTGAATTAGATTAAATGTGCCTTGCAGGACCGGAAGCTTACTTTAGCTAACCTTCCTCGGGGGGGAATAGATTTACCTTAGACGAGATAAGATGGTGTGTTTTAGCCGCTAGCGTTGTCCTGTTGTACATTAAACAGTGTGTGGTTTAAGAAATATCTATTACGGTATCGTTTAACTTTTATTCGAATAAAGCAATACATAATGTATTTAAACTGTCATACTATTCACTGCAAAGCACAGTTTTTTCTAAAGACATGAATGACACATGCAGATTTTTGGGACGAGTTGTTACTACCTTCCCAAGCAACTGGAATTTGTACTTCATTATAAAACTAACAAGGACAACTTTATTGTTCTGAAGTCATATTTCATTCATATTTCCTTTTCATAAACGCTCGAGAGGTGATTTGTAGACGGTGCTCTGGACAGACAAACAGGATTAAACCATAAAAACCAGACGTTCATCCTGTTTGTAGTACTTCTGGATTAATTAAGTCTGATTAAACATCATTACAAAGATCCAAGGCACTCTCAAATGTCGTTTTGAAAAGAATGCTGTTTCTTAAATCCAGTATTGCTGTCAGTGACCTCAATTCCCCATTCGGCTCGTATATTTCATCTAGAAAGATGCAGATTGAACTTTCGCCCATTTGTTTTTTTCCTCGTGTTTACTACAAAAGCGATATTGTGATGTTGTAATATGACATCATTAGAGAGATAGCAGTGGAAATTTGGGAACATATCTGAATGTTAATCTCAGAGGCCTGCTGCGTATCACAGACTGGTACAACAGCATCTCACACTTGGACCTTTTAATCCGATCGCAGGAATGAATGCTAGAATGTTCCGCTAAAATGTATTATGCTACCACGCTCGCATGCACTAGAACAATTGTGAGGAAAAATACAGTCTGAGACCTCATTGTAAATGTGGAATATATAAATAAATAACAAACAGAGATAGACAGTTTAATAGAAATAGAAATATGAACTATAAAGACTATTTCTAGGTTACTAGTTAAATGAAAGCAAATCTTCAATAGTGAACTTTTTAATGCCTTTCTGCAAGCATATTACAATCTCAAGTGCCTGCTGTCATTTAAGTAAAAGAGCAAACTGGTTTTTGAAAAGTGAGCGATTTCTGTAACTGTCGTATGACTAACCAAATCTCTTCATCTTGTCAGGAAAAGGACAATGAGGAAGAAGAGAAGAAAGATGAGAAACTGGAGCTCGAAGATGAGCTGCTCTTTGAAGATTTCGAGCTGGCCGATGAAGACTGTGAACTTCCTGAGGAGGAGGAAGTGGACGTCGATGATGTCGAATTCGAGGAGCCTGACGCCGAAGAAAGCACCAAAATAAAGATCCTGCGACAGATAGCAGACGTGGCGTCCAAACTCAAAGAAATCATTGGCAATCTGATTACCACGGCAGGAAAAGTAGTCGTAACCATATTATTGGGTCTCACAGGTAGGTGGTGTTGAGATAGACATCACTCACGACATGGAATCAATGGATAGCACTCATTTACAAACTGCAAATAAAAGAGACAAAATCATGTCCATTGTTATATACAACAGCATTTATGTCTGTCAGACAGATCAGATGATTGTTAAGAGCACATAAAACAAAATATATTCAAATTTGTAAATATTTATTTGATCTAAATACTTATAAATAAAATTTTACTCGGAGACTTGGAATATAGTAAATGTGGTAGAGTGAAGAAGAGATAAAAAATGATTATATCAAATAATAGTTAATGTTACTTTACAGTTATGATAGTTTATTTGTATATATAATACTTTATTTTTTTATTTATATTCATACTGTAGTGTTTACTGTAGTGCTCGATTTTATATATATTAGAATAAGTCATTTCATATCATTCATTTATTTAAATAGCACATTTAAAAACAACAGACGTTGACCAAAGTACTTTACGTTTCAAACATAACCCATACAATTAAAACAATCATAAAAAGTACATAAAATTAATTTCAACGTATAGTATATATTGTATGTAGGCCTATATATAATATATTACTATAATATATTAATTAATCATTTATGTAAAATTATTATATACTGTATATAATTATTTTGTATCCTTGCCTGGGTCAATAGTCCTTAGTCACACTGCATGTTTTGATTATATGGAGAATCTTGACATTTTATTAGCAATAAAAAATAGAAGATCATACGGATGTGGAGCAAGTAAATATTCAAATATTCTTTAAGGCTCTAGATTTCCTTTAGTTCCTTTTGAGTCTTTTCTTTGACCATTTTCAACATCTTCCCTTCGATCTTGTTTCAGGTATAATGTTGCCGTCCCTCACATCAACTGTCTATTTCTTTACCTTCCTGAGCCTGTGCACCTGGTGGTCTTTCTGTCGCACCTTCGACCCGCTCCTCTTTAGCTGTCTGTGTGTTCTCATGGCCATCTTCAGCGCTGGTCACCTCATCATGCTCTACCTCTATCAATTCCAATTTTTCCAGGGGTCCGTCCCGCCCGGTGACAGTTATGCCAGGTAAGACCACAGCTCCAAAACTCACAATTCAAAGCCCAAATGAATTGGATTTACTAAAAATGTAGGCTTTAATAACTCGAGGACTGGATTTGGTGCAGGATCAGTATTGTAGAAGTTCTCCCGTCCTTTGATATTTAAAACATCCCGTCAAGGCCTCTTCACTTAACTTGATCAGATTTGCTTGTTTCTGCAGAGCTTCATGAGAAGTAGACATTGAAGGAAGTTCATTATGTGATTTATGTTGTTGCTTGTTTGTAAGCATAAAGCAATGCAGCGTGAGCTGACCGCACATGGGCTCAATCCGTATCCAGATGTATCCTTTTACTATAACCAATGAGATTACAGTGCTGTTTGAAAATGGAACACAAAAGGAAAATTCAATTACAATGATCAGGCGAACGGGAATCCTACATGTGTGTCTGGGTGCCTGCAGACTGATGGACTCGATTGATGATTTAGTCTGTTTTGTTATGTGGCAGTAACTGGCGTCTAGTGTAGAAAGCAGATGGAAAAAACATTAATGCTCCGTGCACTGATCTGTTGTCAATAAGTATCACGGTTCATGATTTAAAGACAAATAAAACATTCACATAAATGCAGAAATATCTGAGATTTAGGATATCTGGGCACTATTTTAATTAATAATGCTCCTATTTGTCAAAATGTTGAAAGGCTAGAGATCATTTACACTCATTTTTGAAGGAATTTGCATTTATTTTATACTGACATATTTGGAGTTAAACATAAATGTGGCCTGTTTAGATCATTATTTAAATCATTTTTGAGCTTGGCAGTGTCGCGCTATTTAATTTTTTGGTTTGAGTCTCGATCCAGAGACATTCCTACAAACCAAATCTGTCAGACTCTGTTTTGAGAAGTTTGATTAAAGAGTCAATATTCACTTCGCTTTCAGAAATCATGTTTAAGTTCTGTGTGTTGTCCATGGCGTCTGTCCAGCGTCTAGCTGGAAAGACTTTGCAAATTGAATCAAGGTACATGAAATCTTTAACTCTTAACTTTTTGTCGCTTCTAGTTTGTGGTGTAATATTTTCAACTGTTATGGCCCAAGGAATCATTTATTGTGCATTGTTAGATGATCTGTAAGTTTGCCGTTATTCAGAGTTAAGGAGGTGCCCCCTATTATGCCCCCCTATATTGAATTTTGCAAGATCTATTTTTGCTTCCAACAATTGAATATCGAAGTTGGGCTGGTCAATGATTAATCATGATTCATATTATTATTACAGAAATACCAATATGATGGCTGATAGACCTTCAATGTCCTCATCCCGAAGAATACTTGTGTTGCGCTTTTCTATAATATCCATTATCCACCTACATCATTAATCGATCATCCCGCAACAGATCCCATAAGCTAGATGTTGAGAGATGAAGAGAGAAGCCACTAAGACGATGGTTTTGGTGGTGGCGGCATCCTCGCCGCGAGGTCCAGATGGTTCCCATTACGACGGGACGGCTGTTGGCCTCCACTTAAATTACACAGCTGGTTTCAGGGAGCGCTACACAAACCGCTAGGCTAAAGTAGTGAGAGATTCAGAGAATGAGAAAAAACAATCAAAGGTGATTCAGAAGAACTTGTGAGTGACGTAGCAGCAATTATTCTAAATGTGTTCCAATTGTATTGTATGGTTGTCTACTCGCTGGCTGGCCTTTGTTATGATGACTATTACCAAGTTAATATTCCTCTCCGCTGGCAGTGAGGTTTCAGAAGGACCATATAGCTTTGGATCCAGAGCTAACGGTGCAACCATTGTATCTCAATAAAATGCGTTGTAAGTATCACCCCAAAACTAGTCTTTGAAAGCTTCTCAAAGCCTCCCTGTGGTTTTTGATGTTTGTTTGATTCCGCTCTGTTAGATTAGAAGCAGGTCCAAAGACTTGAAAACCAACACTACAAATAAACTATCGCTTTAAGAGAGTCCATCTCAGTCACTCTATTCACTTGGCCTGAAATCCACATCCTGAAACCTCATATGCATTCAAAGACTCTATAAAAGACACAGACACTCAACATATGTAAGATGAAGTTTTAGCCGACCTCAGAAAAAAGAAGTGCGGTGAATACGAAACATGCCAGGCGAAATGACACACGTGACATGGAATCCCGTTACTTTCAGAAATACAAATTGCAGCAGGAGGGTAAAACACGCAAATGTGCAGAGGAAGCAAAACGCTGGCCGTTATAAGTAAAGAAAGTCGCTTTACTAAACCCTTTACTCAACCACATAAAATTACGTGGTTTTAACAGGATTTCGTGGTTACTTTCTCAAACAAAACCTTAGAAACATCTTAGATCCTATTTATGCACATGCTGCTGAGAAAAATACTGTTTTGCTCTGGGGATCAAACAATGAGGCTTTCTATGACAATCACACAAAGACAGCAAAATCAGCAGACGCTTTGTAATGTAGCATTTGCGGTTAGGACGTGAGTTTAGATTACACCCCACTAAAGTCTAAGTATGTGAAAATGCCAGAGAAGAGTCTATTTTGGGTGAAACAAAATGCTAATTTAGTCGACCCGGAGATTAAAACCTCATGGGTTTATGTTGATTGTCTGCTGGGTGCCACCTATACAGCAAGGTCTGTGAATGTTTACATGTGTGCTTCTTAACTTGGCTTAGGGCATCAGAGTATTGTGTTTGAAATTACCTTGAAGAAATAAGTCAAAAAAGATCATGTCTTACACTCTGTAACACTAGGATTGCCTCTGTTTTTTCCCACTGGTGAAATATGTAAAAGAAATCGAAGAATAATAAGAAGAAATATAGCTGCAAGCAGTGATGACGGGCCACCGCACTACTGTGCCACTGCTACATGGTTGGCTCTCAGAAAACGATGCAAAGTGGACAAGTGCATTTCAGTGTTCAAGCCCAATCCAAAGCACTGAATGTACGCTATAGATATGAGACACTTGCTTCAACATGCATCACTAATAAAGTGCATCGCCATGGCAACAATCTTTTTTTAATTTAGCATCCTCCCCTGGCCCTCATGTGTAAGCTGTTGTGTAACCCATTCTAAAAATACCAAATGCCTAGATAAACAAATATAGTTTTAACTTTAACTTAGTTTAAATTTTACAAATAAAATACTAGGGTTTAATACACTCCGCGTAGGCCATTGAAGTGTTTTCATGAATAAAATTGTCTATTTAAAGTGAATGAACGTTATGGGGAGTTCAGTCAAACTATGGCAGCGAGACAGCCAGTTAAGTAGTGTATTTGCACAATTTCATTACAGAACTTGTTAGTCCCCTGGCTACCATGTCAGAAGAGAAAATTCGACACAAATTTAGCCTGCCACAGGAGCAAATTCTGCAGCTCTCGCATCTTGTTGGCCCAACTTTGCGGAGACAAACTCAACGGAGCTAACCCCTCAGCCCTGAAAATCAGCTGCTGCATGGCGGCTCTTTGTTTTTATTCCGTGGGGAGTTTTCTGGAGGTGTTGGGGATGAATATGGGCTGAGGAAGACCTCTGTGTGATGGTGCGTTCACTCAGTGACAAACATCCTGCTCCATCATGCCACCGATTACATAATTATGCCTTTAGCCAGGCACAACTTGATGGAGACACATCAAGGCTTCCATGCCATTGCGGGTGTCCCACAAGTGATTGGCATTCTGGATGGGACACTTGTCCCTACACACACACACACAGACACACACACATTTTATTTGTTTATTTTTACTATTTCAGTGAGCCCTGATAAATGCAATTTCTACTATTTCTAAAGCGTTTCCTAATAAACATTGTTTTCTCAATACTTTACTGACTCTATAACGCAAGGTAGAGCGAACAATCGATTCTTGAGGCATCAATATCAACCTAACGTTGCACTTAAGAAGGTTTTCCTAAAGTAACCTCAAAAGGTATAGTTCGGGGAACACGCCTAGAAACGGTATAACTTGAGTTAAGGTGTACCTGTAGAGTCTTCGTAGCCCACTAAGACACAATGTTATTGGAAAACGCAGCCTTGTACTTTTTAAATGGTAAAATACTGTTGTCAAAGCTGACAAGTACTATTATTGGTGAGATTTTTGTAAAATCCAGTGACAAACATAAAGGATAACTAATAATAATAAGGAGGCTAAAGTCTCAATTGGTTCTCACCAATTTCACATTGTATGGGAAACAACTGAGATATTTAGGAGGTCTCATTAATGATGCCGCTTTTGGGGGGGATTTTGTCCTCATGACACCTTTTGCTCCTTCAGAATCTGGTTATAATGAATTGGCCGCATTAAAATGGCACCTCTATTCAGCAACATTTCTACACGCATACTTGTTATTTTCAGCTGTGGTATTGGGACTTGGATGTCACGCTTTGCCTTTGGTTGATTCACACTCTGAAGCGAAATATTCAGACTATATTCCCCACTTGGCTACAGATGCCATGAGGTAGCTGCGAAATGAACGTCTGGCAAACCGCATTGACTTTACTAACAGAACTAAAGCAATAAAATACAGGCAGCCTGTGTTGTTAACTAATCTGTTCTCGATAGGGTTTTGGCTGTTAGAAGCCGCCATTGTTTATTGATTTCATCAGCCAAAGGTGACAGTATAAAACATCTCTGCTCATGTTACAATGTTTGCTGTATTGAATTGAGATGAAGAGCCATTAAAGAGCCTTCTTCTTCTTGGCTTTTCTTTCTGTTTTCCATCTCATCCCTTAAACTTGTTTAGTTTTATACCACTTTCAGTTTTATACCCTGTTAAATAGGCATCTGCTGTTATTTTCTTCCTTCGGCATCCTATTTTGGCTCCAACGTAAGAGAAAAAGAAAAAAGGGAAATAAACACAAACCTAATGTTGTGAAGTCTGGAGTGAATTAGCAGCCAATTCTGTTGGATTTACTGTTCAATATTTAGTCAGGTCCACTTTGATTGGTTGATGAATTTATTTCTGCATTATTTTATTTTTATTATTTTACATATACACATACAACATTATTGTATTAATTAGTTTGAATATCTTTGTTTTGTTCTTGTTGTTGTTATGGTCACACACAACCGCTTGTGGCTGCATATTATTATTATTTTAAATAATAATAATTATTGGCATCATTGTCATTAATCGTTTTAATTATTAAATAAATTATTATTTTTATTTTTATGAATAATTATTTTATGAATATTATAATAATAATAATAATAATCATATTGTTATTATTATATTTTTTCGTCTCTTGCTCTTCAGTCTGTTTGGCATATCTCCGGTTGTGCTGACTGACTGCTCTCACACCTGGATGTTCAAAGTGAACCCTAATCTGGAGTGGCACCACTTTGTCAATCCCATCATGCTCTTGGTGCTTTATTACACACTGGCGACACTAATCCGCCTTTGGCTGCAGGAGTCAGAGGACATGGTGAGATTTATTGAGCATATCTAAAAGAATATGCACATTTCAGTTTGATATCAAAACTGTACCACATTTTTTATTGTGTCTGCAGGTCAAAGAAAAATCAGAACCCGAGGGAAGGGAGGATCCAGAATCTCCAGAAGGTAACGCTGTAATTTACACGGCAGAGAAGAAGAGACAGCTGTGGAGAATGGCACGTTACCATACAGATGAGAGAAATGTGAGAGTTTCTTACTAATTCCATTTTTCTATCTGCCATAATCCTGTGTATTATTACAATTTATGTATACTTTGATTCAAACCTTTCATTTTCATTTAATATTACAAAACGTCTTTTTTGTCTGCAAAAAAATATAAATTGTCAGAATTGGGTCGAGAAAATGTTGATTGAATAATTGATGAATAATATTACAAATACATTTAAAAGTTTTTTTTAAATATGCACAAATAACTAGGCATCATACTGTATATATGAATATTTGTTTAGACAAATTTGTTAAGTCATACTTTGCTCTAACTTTTAATTTCTCAGTTGTTCTGCACACAAGATGGCTACAGCACACCTGAGGTTTGTCTTTCCGATAAATAATGAACATCATCCACTGACTTAAACTAACTGAATAACAAAAGATTAATGCTTGAGCCTATCAATGATGAAATCAATATAAATATTGTTACATTCAGAGCTTCGGAGGAATCATAATACACAATGAACTCACTTTCTCTCTCAGGTATTGATCATAACATCCAATGGAGCCTCTCTGGACTTTACATCAGTACCTTGTGAGAACGGACCAAAGTCTGTGGAGCTCTACTCAACCCCTCACTACAAACCAGGCCAGGTTGAATCAGATCCACGTATGTCATCTTCTTCTCATGACCTGTTTTGTGAGGTCCAAAAATATATTTCCAACATAAGCAGTATTGTCTTATTTTTCATACATCTTTGATGTAAATTAAAACGCGTGTAACAATGAATTGATAAGTGTTATAATGTATAAACTGTAGTTACCATTATTCATTAGAAATTATAAGGTGCATTATAAAATTACTTTTATAATGCATTAAACATACTGTATATGCTTTAAGTGAAGTGTTACCGATATCTTTACTTGACAAAATAAATAAAACAGCATTTAATAAACATATAATTATGAAAGAATTTGTTCCACCTCCTGTGAAATTGTTCATAGACTTATAGTATTTCCTGTATTTCCATAAACCCTGGACCTTATTCCATATATATTACCTAAACATTTCTTCAAGTTTTTTCCTTGATTCTTGGAAAAGCGGTTCCAGAAATGTCCAGATTTACTCAAGAAACATAGGCCTCCATTGATGTTCAAGGTCTAAGCTATTAGATGATTCAGAGGATCCGACTCTAACGTTTGCGAGCCAACCAGCCCCCTTCTTTTTTTTATAAAGCATGGTTCTTTTTCAGAAAAAATGGATGGTGGCGTTTACGAGATCGAATCTGCATACGTTGAGCTTTCCGAGGTTCCCAATCCATTCAGTGTTGTCCGTGTTAACTCTGCGGTGAAAGCCTTCAGATTCATCATGAAGCAGAGCTACATCTGTGCTCTTATCGCCATGATGGTGAGTCCTGTTCAGCAGTTCACGCTCACATTCAGACTCTCTTTTAGGGTTTGTTTACCCACACCTGGTTTCTTAAGGTGGCCAATTTAGTCATTACCCATGACAGATCTGACTGGACATAGGTAATGTGTACCATGTGCAGAAAGGCTCTAGTTGGCTTTGTGCAGAACCGAGGTCACCCATTGGAGACCCACAATAGGCAATTGAAAAGACTGAAGTAGCTGAGCTCGGTTTAGACCGGATCTGAAGACTATAATCGTGTCTTTCTTTTTGTCAAATCTGTAGATTTGCTTTACTCATTCTGCCCCTGATACTGGTGTTTCATTCAGGCGTGGAGTATCACTTACGTGAGTTGGCTGACCTTTGTCTTCCTCATCTGGTCATGCACTCTGTGGATGGTGAGGGACCGCAGGAAGTATTCAATGATCACCTCTCCATTCATGGTGTTCTACGGGAACTTGCTTATTATCCTGCAATACATCTGGAGCTTTGAATCACTGCAGCCCGTTCCTGGACTGTTTCTTAAGAAAGAGGTGCCCTTCCGGGAACTGGGCTCTAAAGTAAGACTTAACAATATTTATCACTGAATAGTTTAGCTGTAAACTCTGGATGTGGTTTAAAGTTTTAAAATAGTAAACACACACTTGTGAGTGCATCTTACATACATTTAGTTAGAAACCTTTACAAGTATAGAGGTCAATACAGTGGACAGCTATTCGAAAAGCCATTTCTTTGTGTATCCATGGTGAAAATATGTGTAAAAAGTGTATAAAAGTCTATATTAAATGTGTCTATAGCTCTATACGTTTTACCAAACTGTCGCATTTAGGCTAATAAATTGAACTAATTATTATTATTTAGATTATGAAATCTTACTAAACTATTTAAACATTTCCGTTAAATCACTGCAAAAATATTGGTCTAAATATTATTAAACTAAAACTAAAATATGATACAAATTAATTAATCAAACAATCAAAATAAAACCAAAAAATACAAAAGGATAATAGCACATGAAAAATCTGTAAAAAAATTCAACTTAAATTAACACGAAAACACAAAATACAAGATCTAAAAACCCCATAATAATTCTGTCCCACTGTTGCTACCATTTCACAATAAGCCCCATTAGATTTAAAGCCACTTTATTTTACTACCATTATTTTATACATTCCCATCTAATAACACCTTTACCTTTAAGGGTAATTCACTGTAATTCACACTCTTTTAAAGCAAAACAAATGAAGCAAGCATGGTTGTGATTGTCCAGCTGAAACTTTATATTCATTTTAATAAACAAATGTTTATACCGGTATTTATATACTGTGTTTCATACCAGAGATCTTATGTTCTTGTGCCTTTGTGTGTAGATTCTCTGTCTTCTCAGTTTCTGGCTGTTGTTGAGACAGTCTTTAACCGAAAGAAAAGATAGAAAGACAGATGACAGCCAACTGTCTGATATCAAAGTGGAAGAACACATACATGGTGAGACAGACGGTAAGTCTCGACTTCTGTATGAACTGAAGTTAATGTTTCTCTCTTATTACTTATTGTCATCCTAAAAAAGGATTTGTGTTGTTTCTTTGATCCTCCCAAAAATAAGCCATAATGTATGTATGGATGGGTGTCTGTGTGTTGTAGATGAGCTGGATGGCGAGGCAGGAGGTCACAGAGAGATGATGGATGTCTTGGGCAGTACAGTCATGGCCATGCTTAATAAGTACTGGATCTACATCTGTGGCGGGATGTTCTTCTTCGTCAGCTTTGAGGGACGCACCGTCATGTACAAGATCATATACATGATGATGTTTCTCTTTTGTGTGGCACTTTATCAGGTTTGTGCTGTTTTTATTGAAAAAATTTACTTTTAAGACCAAAATAATGGTCTTGCTTTGTACAACTAGCTATTTTTATTTATTCTAGCCATATTTATATTGGTTTTGTTTGCTCTTCTTTGTGTATTTGTTTGTTTTTAGTTTATCCTCCTTCTGTCTATATGTTTGGTTTGTTTTGAATTTTGGGTTTGTCTATACTGGAGCAGATGTCATTATGATGTTCTGACATGTAGTGAATGAATGTGTTGAACACCTGTGGTTGCAGTTGCACTATGAGAGGTGGAGGTGGATGTTGAAATACTTCTGGATGTCAGTGGTGGTGTACACCATGCTGGTGCTGATACTGGTCTACACCTTCCAGTTTGAGTCCTCCATACACGTGTGGTCCAACATGACTGGAATGAGCAGAGAGAAGTATGAACGCTTTTCAGATATCTTTTATTTCTTATTTAAGCCACTTGTTATATTTTTGTTATACAGTAAGTTGCAGTTTGCATTACAATAACAAAACTCATTGTGTTATCATTTGTGCAGGCTGGAAGATCTCGGTCTGGAGAAGTTCTCAGTTCCTGCTCTGTTCACACGGATCTTCATTCCCACATCTTTCCTTCTGGTGTGTATCCTGCATCTGCATTACTTTCACGAGCGCTTCCTACAGCTCACCGACATCAAGTCTGTGGCCGACAAACGGGAGAGCACCATCTCCAGGTACAGAGGTAGCTTTGGACACAAGGACGTAAACGAATGCTATATTTATATACAGGTTTTATTCATTATTATGTTTTCAATGTTTAGATTGTTTTCCAATTGCAGAATTATACTAATGTGGTTGTAGATGTTCAACACTAATGTTTTGAATCCTCCTTTTCTGTTTTGAATTCAGAAATATAAATGTAAATATTTAAATGAATGGGGATCATTGGCTCGGATAAATCCTTGTCACACATAAACAGCTGTCTTTCCTCAATTTATCAGGCTTGTGCATCTGGACGGCAGTCTGGTGGACATCTCCATGGTCAGACCTTCATTCAGCTCCACCATAAATGAGGAGGACGTTGAAGACAGAGTAGATCTGGAGAAGGAGGCAGCAGATGTCAAACAAAGAGAGGAGGAGAAGATCTCCGTGTCAAACTTTTTATCAGAAGGCTTCGCCTGCCAGATGGAAGCAGGTCCTGTGCCAGAGCAGGAATCAGGTATTCTCGCTTTCAGGTTTCTCCCGTTCCACCTCTTTCCATCATCCATCATGATCGGTGGATACAAATTGGAACTGCAAAATGTGAGGTTTTCCAGCAGCAACGTGTCGTATTTGTAGCTCAATTTAGTTACAAATCTAAAATTCACACTAAACTGAAAGAGTGCTCGGAGTAATCTAGTTAAACCAGAACATATGGATGGTACTCATGATGATTAAATTGACCTGAATTAGTAATGCTTCTTACCACATTCAATTATATCCTTTATTGAATGAGGCACACTATAAAAATCTTGAATCCATATTGGTTACTCTCACTGGAACAATACAACTGGAAGAAGCTTTTATTGGCTTGATGGGGCAGGATAGAGCCAGCAAGATAAACAGACCAGAATAAAAATGTCTAGACTTGTTGAATGTGTAAACACTTTTGCAGGCAGGCCCGGGGAAGAGTGACTATTCTGTCTTTAACACCGACTGCTTATAACTAGATAAAATTACAATCACGAGAAAATCATGAATTGACTTCCACAAAAATTTTTTGTTGAAGTTACTTTAGTTTCTTTTTTGGGGGGGGAGATTTTAGAGAGGACAATGAGTTTTACAGTGTCTTGTTCCTTGTGGATCCAACCCATGAGCATGTTTAAGCTGTAATTTAACAGACAGCGGCTGTATTTCTCTATGTGGAGTTGCACATACCACAACAGGTCAAACTTTGGTTTTCTAAACTGTTGTTAAACAGCCTCTTGTACTTTATGAATAGCATAAAAATGTCAAAAACACATCGCTTCGATTTATCTGTTAATCTTAGCAGTTTACGAATGCTTTGAGATTCTAACTACAGTATATTAACCATGGCTGGTTTTGTAGAACACTGTTCCTGCACCCTAGTTTTCATGAAGTTTCACAAATTTGTTTATTGTTGCTTCTTCTTCATCAATCAACAGACAACTATTTCTAAACCTCTTTTGCATTCCATAGTGTGTGAAACATTGAATGTGATGTTTCTGCATACGGATAGGTGACTCAGCTGTCATGTGGCTTGTTATTTTCAGACAATGTGATCTCAGAGATCTCAGACATTTTTGCATTGTAAAATAAAAAATTGGTAACTTGTGGTAATAAAGTAGCATAAAATATAGTATTGTGCTGAACCCAACCCAATAATTTTTACTATATTACTATTATTATTGTTCATGCATTATTAGAAATTGAAAAATTGAGGTGTGACCAATGGGCTGCAAAAAGCTCATTGGGTCAGCAGGGTCAGACTAAAACAGATGGAGAAGAAAATCTGTCATTCAGTTTTATATATATATATTATATTTATATTTTCATTTTCATATCGCTGCTGTCCTTCTGAAACCTTGTATCTCCATATCACGTGATTTATTTTTCCTCATAAATCATAATTATTAGTCAATTATTAGTTTTGCAAATATCTAAACAAAAAATAGCATTAAGTGTGGTATTGCTTGTCAACTTTCACAACGCAATATTTAATTGTGTAAAAAGTGCACTGTTTATTTCCAATTCCTGAAAAACAGCGAATTTGGACATCCAAGGTTTCAGAAGGACAGAGACGATATGCAAATACTGTAGAATATGGAATACACACAATTATCCGTTTTGGCAACGGAAGGCAATTTTGAGGCATTTTATAATTTTTTCTTGTTTGATGAAACATGTATGTTTTCTGCAGATCTGAAGAATAAATGGCATCTGGTGGTTGAACGTCTCACAGTGCTCTTCCTAAAGTTCCTGGATTATGTGCAGAAGCTGCAGATCTTTATCTGGTGGCTGCTGGAGCTTCACATTATCAAGATCGTCTCATCCTATATCATCTGGGTCTCAGTCAAAGAGGTAAGAAAGGAGAAGAAAGATGCAAATTCAAAGGCTGACGTTTAGTGGTATTGTGGTGTAAAAGTGAACATTCCTGGAAAATCCAGTTTAAATCTTAAAGGCAAAACTGAAAATTCTGTCATCATTTATTTACACTCTTGTCGTTTTAAACCTGTATGACTTTCTTCTGCAGAACAGGAAAGAAGATATTTTAAAGAATGTTGTTAACCGAACTAAGAAGTGAAGGGTACGGCCGTTGTTCAGTTGCCAACATTCTTTTAAATATCTTCTTTTGTGTTCTGCAGAAGAAAGAAAGTCATACATGTTTGAAATGACAAGGGGGACAAAAATAATGACATAATTTTCAGTTTTGGGTGAACTATCACCTTTAGGTATCAACATAGTTTCTAGTTAACCAAAGCTGGTCATTTATGGTCTTAACTGGTCTTCCTAATCCATCTTGTACTTGAGAATTTGAACCATGTTCCATAAACCAGATTGACTAGCAGATGACTGGCCTGTGCAGATGCTTTCTGAAGATGCTTTCAGAATCGTCTGAATATTTTGCTTCATAACATTTAATTCACGTCAATCGAAATGATCGATCCCATCAGATCTGTCCCGTCCTCAAAATCATATTTTTGTCACTCTAAGGTATCTCTGTTTAATTACGTATTCCTGGTGAGCTGGGCCTTCGCTCTGCCTTTCAGTCAGTTCAGACCTCTGGCGTCCAGCGTGTGCACTGTCTGGACCTGTGTTATCATCGTCTGCAAAATGCTCTACCAGCTTACCTCCATTAACATTAGCACATACTCGAAAAACTGCACTATGGTAGGACACTCAAACAAATGCACACATATTAACACATGCTGAAAATGGAAACAACAATCTGTATTTCTTTCTCTCCTTCAGCCGGATAACTACACAGATGCTCAGAAACTAGACATGGGCAAGTCTCTTCTATACAGTGGCTCGGTGGACCCGGCTAACTGGGTCGGCCTCAGGAAGTTCTCTCCACTTTTGGAGAATCTTCGGGTGAGACCCATGTATAAACAATGGTCATGAAAATGTGCATGTATGCGGCTTATCTGAATTTCATTCCTCTCTATATGATTCTTCGTTACAGAATAACTTGTTGATGTTGGCCCTCTTGGCGTTTGAAGTGACAATTTACCGCCACCAGGATTTTTACCGTATGAAGAACAACTTGACCCCTCCGGTCACAAGAACCATTTTCCACAATATAACACGCCAGCATCTGGACGATGGCATTCTCAATTGTGCCAAATATTTTTTCAACTATTTCTTCTACAAGTTTGGACTTGAGGTAAAGCCATCAATACCCATAATTATCTTAATTCGTAATGTTACAGTGAACTTTACAAAGTAGGATTTTAAGGATCCTCGTTGGTGTCTCGATGTCTATTTACAATGGCAAGATAAAATAACATCCCTCACTTATCATTTAGAAAATATCCGCTTTAGGAGCGGCTAAGGATTGGACAAGGTTTGTTTGACAGAAATGCTGTTCTATGACCAAGACCAGATGTTAATCCATGAACACCTTCTGCACGTCAACTTTTAGGGAACTGTTTACATTTTTGTGCTTGTTTAGTCTCTTTTTGATTATTTACACACTGTTAAGACGAATTAACTAAATAATACCATGGTCCGTTTGAAGGCTCGATTCTGATTGGCTGGAAGGCATGCATTAAAACTGCTTCAGTCAATATCAGCTTTAACTTGGCAAATAACCATGGTATAAACGGGATAATCCACTGCTGGCCATGCATTTAAGGATTTTAATTTTGCACTTTGCATCAGGTGGTTCTTGGCCTAAAGGATTTTATTGCACAGCTAGTCGTGGTTTATCCCTTACATATAGTGTTAAGCTATTGGATATTGAATTTTAATTCTATACCATCAAATTAACTCATCATTTTCCTAATGTGAATTCCATGTCTGCTTGTTCATTTCTCCTCCAGACGTGTTTTCTGTTAGTGGTAAATGTCATTGGTCAGCGGATGGATTTCTATGCCATGCTGCATGCGTTCGGTCTCATTGCAGTGATGTACCAGAGGAGAAGAAAAGCCATTGCACACGTCTGGCCTAAATACTGCTGCTTCCTGGCCTGCATGCTGGCCTTTCAGTATCTGATGTGCATCGGCATCCCACCTGCAGCCTGTACAGGTGAGTGTCAAAGGCCTCCAATGTGACCTCCTTTCTCTTGAAGACGAGAGAAGATATTTTGTGAAATGTTTCAGTTCTTTTGTGTCCATACAATGAAAGTCAATGGAGGTCATTGTTGCTTGGTTACCAAAGTTCTTCAAAACATCTTCTTTTGTGTTCTGCAGAAAGAATGTCACACGTAATGATAACATGATGAGAGCTTTTGTTTTTGGGTGAACTATCACTTCAAAATTATTCTTTATTCTCTGTGGTTCAGACTATCCATGGAGACACCCGTCCTCCAGTATGGATTCCAACGTCATCAAGTGGCTCTACTTCCCAGACTTCCACACCAAACCCAATCCTCTCTTCCTCCTTTGTGAGTAATGATGTTTTCAGAGCTTACACGGCATGTTGTCTAGCTCTAGAAAATAAAAGTTTCTATGAATGAAATGCAAATATCAGTGTCGGTCAAAATTCACGACATGTCTTTCATCTCTCTCCCTGTAGATGACTTCATGCTGTTGTTTTGCGCGTCACTTCAGCGCCGTGTGTTTGAGGAGGAGACCGTGACGGCTGTGCAGCCGTTGGCGGGGGATAACACGGAGATCTGTCGAGACCTGGACGCTGCCACTTTCAGCCAGCACAACCCTGTTCCTGATTTCATTCATTGCAGGTGAGCTCTTGACATGTGACACATACCCAACCAAACACAGACAAAAGACTATAAAAAAGCATATGTGTCAGATTTTTAATTTGTAAAAATATAAAAACATGAAAATGAGGCCCAATTTCCTTTGCCTTGACAGTAACACATTTAAAGTCTCTCCTTTTAGTCATATTTCCATCTGTTGAGATACTTATCGGAAGGGCTATTCCAAAACAGATATAACATCTTTTATTTTTATTCTTTGTGCTTTCTCTCCTGAAGAAGACTGAAGCATGTTCAAACAATCCGTAATCCGTCTGTTCTCTCATTACATGTACTTGAATTCAATACCGTGTGGAAAGGAGGTCCATCTATACAAATACACCTCCGTTATAATTACATTGTTTCTTCTTCAAACCTGCAGTCTTAGGTTTGTGGTTCCAAGATCAGCTGAGCTTCCTCTGCTTATTCTCGTAAATGAAATTAAGAAAAATAAATCCGGATTCTAGATCAGGGCAGGACCGTTTATCCTCGAGAAGATCATTTATTCAGCCTTCAGCCAGTTAAAACAATTGGAATTGAGGACGGTGATGAAGACATTTGGAGAGTTTTTCCTCTTAATGACCATCTACTGCTATGATCACATTAGGTTTAGGTAAAATAGCACGTGAGGTCAATTTTCCACTTCTTTTCATGTTTTGTATTTTCTCAAGGGTTTGGTTTCTCATCATTACAGATTGCAATAAATACAAATGACCGGCTGACATGATATGGGTCATTCTAAGGAAATTGTAATTTCTAATCATATAGTATAAACAGCTTAACTTTAAACAAGTCGTAATTTCCACTTCACCCTTTAAAGTACTAGGACCATAATCAGGGTTGCCAAATCTGCATGATGAAACTAGCCCAATTGCCAATCAAAACTAGGATAACACTAGACTATTGAAAAGCCACATTTATCTAAAATAGGCTTACTGAGTTTACAGATCATGTTATGCATGACACACAATTTCTTCTATAAAAGGAATCTATAGGGGTTATCATAAACAGTGTTTTCACAAATAACTTACCAAAATTACTTGATGAACAAAATCCTTCATTTATTATACGCTTAACCCGCATAAGAAAACAACCTGCGGCGGGAACACCATGGACCTGGCAACCCTTACCATAATAGCCACAGTAACAGACAATCATATGAAAAGGGTTGGACAGTACCAACATTTTAGACGAATATGAATCCATTATTTAATGTTTTGTACCAATTTGTTATTTTAAAACCTTTTTGGTGAAAATGTTCTGTATGTTATTGTTAAATGAAAGAAATGTCACAGTGTAACATAAAACAGGGTAGTAAAGGCAACATACTATTCTTAATCTGTGCAGGTCGTATCTGGATATGCTGAAGGTGATCATGTTCAGCTACCTGTTCTGGTTTGTCCTGACCATCATCTTTATCACGGGCACCACGCGCATCAGCATCTTCTGTATGGGCTACCTGGTGGCCTGTTTCTACTTCCTGCTCTTTGGGGGCGAATTGTTACTGAAGCCAATCAAAAGTATCTTGCACTACTGGGACTTCCTGATAGCATACAACGTTTTTGTTATAACCATGAAAAACATTCTCTCTGTAAGTCTATCATAACACCGCTTTGTAATTCAGGGATAGTTGAACTAATAGAAAATAAGTCTGAAAGTGTTTGTAAGGTGTTGTGTTGGTAAATTAGTCTGGATATGACATCAACAGCCAAAGGCTGATAAAAAATGATTACGTGTGAGACCCTGCAGTGTTTATAGTGCTTTGCATCTTTGTGGGTATGAATTCAGAGGGTGTTAAGTAATAACACACACACACACGCATAATACATTTCCCTGGAAAAATTGTAACTAACATTATTCAAAAGAGTTGCTTCCAAAATGTGACGTATTCATGAACGTTTTTTTTTGTAATTGTGGTTTGTGTTCTCTTGGATCTCAGATAGCCGCCTGTGGATATATCAAAGCGTTGGTGGTCAAACACTGTTGGCTGATCCAGTTGTTTAGTCTGGCTTGCACTATAAAGGGATATTCAAAACGTAAGTAATGCCGTCATATTCTGGTTTAAAGATAAAAACACTTTGACATACATATTTAAAGGGGTAGTTTCATCAGAAATCCACACGATTTTGCATTTAGCAGTAGTAGGCTATTTTTAAAAAGAAATGCTAAGATACAAAGTTTCAACAATTGTAAGAGAAATAGAGTATGTTAGAATAAAGAGAGTTCAAGGAATTTTATTCTTTTCTGAAAATATAGTTTGAGCATTCAACATGCATGTGAGCTTTTCTTTTTTTTTTAATGGAACACAAAATTCAATAAAAAATCCAACTTGAATATGTTCCTCTTACAAATATAATTACTTTACTTGAACAAATCATTCTTTTTAGAAGGAGCCAATATACTTTTTTCTGTGTGCTGAACAAAATTCGTCCATAACATGTTGCTTAAAAAGATTGACTGGACTTTTTTTGTCCAAAACTTTCTAAATGATCTAAATTCCTAAGCATATTAAGTTCGGTTTTGAATCCAATTTTTAAGAAGTATTCCTGTTTTAGTGTTTGCTAACTTTATTCGTGCAGTTGTTGCTTGGTTGCCTGTTGTATTTATAGTTGTTTTTTAATGAATGATGTTTCATTGTCGCCATTATTTATGTCTTGTGATCCCGTGCCCTACCCCTGAAAGTGGATTCAACACAAACTGTTTGAGCAGTTACTCTTAGTTTACTTAATACCTTTGTTGTTGTATGAAAGAAAAACAGGCGAGTAAACGATAACAGATTTTGCCATTTTGTTTGAACTATTACGCTTAGTTCCTAAACACCTCCAGACAGTAGCCTCAATTAAAGAGCACATGACCTGTGACATCATCACTGTTGTCATCCAGGAAAGCAAACCAAAAATAACTTGGTGCACCTTTAATTTCATCATGCTGACAGGTGAACTGTGATGTTCGGTTACAACGAAATAAGAATATAATCTAATATAATAGGTGTAACAAATGTCTCTAACTGCCTCGTCAGAAGCTAATGAAACCCTTGTGCTTTTACAGCGTATGAACGTACAAATGTCTATTATTTACTGTCAATTAAACTCGATTAGCACGGGAATGGTTTTAATCTCTCTGGTCTGTGCGTGTGCGCAGCGGAGAAGCAGGAGAATAAAGAGTGCGAATTGCCGAGTGATGAGGCCGGGATCATCTGGGACAGCATCTGTTTTGCCTCTCTGCTACTGCAGAGGAGAGTCTTCATGAGCTACTACTTCCTGCACGTCGTGGCCGACATCCGCGCTTCACAGGTCCTCGCATCCAGGTACACGTGCACATCCTCAAATGTGTAATTGTAGTTCAGGTTTCATTTGTATGTGAGTGGATGAAGTCACTTGATGGAATAATCTGTGGCTTTCAATCACTACAATTTTGACTCCCTTTGTGAAAAGAATGAATGTTTACCGTTGTAACTAGCATGCATGCAGCTTATGCAGGTTGATTTTCAATTTGATGAATGAAATAGTAGTAATGATGTCAATAAATTAAACATTGCCATCTGATGAGGTCATTTTACCTCAGTTTAACATACCAATATTTTAAATGTATACCGTCACATACAGCTTCATATATTTACGTCAAAGTGGTCATCAGTATTGTTGTATTTTATTCCATTCCAGCGCATTAGTGAAATTTTTTTGGTTAGTGTGAAATCATCATAAATGTTTGTAAACATTTATTTGCCAGTGTTGCCAGCGTCTGTTTTGGTTTTATCATAAACACACCTGAATGCAATAACCCAGAATATTCCTTTACATGAGTCCCATTGCCGTTTACAAAATATTGCGAACCGATATCTTTCCCGAGGCAAGTTTTCACGATCACAAACGTTGATTTACACTGCCGCCAATGAGTTTGAGGCTAATTCGCTGTGAAGCGCCGTTTCGCGAAACCTAACAATTCTATTACCAGCGAATTTCAGAACGCATTCATCGAACTGTGGTTTGTTTGTTCCCTTTCGCCGTTTCTCGCTCTCGCTGTTCATCTCTCAGAGGAGCTGAGCTCTTCCAGGCGACCATCGTGAAGGCGGTCAAAGCCAGAATAGAGGAAGAGAAGAAATCCATGGACCTTCTGAAGAGACAGTGAGTTCATCAAACACTCAATGAGGACAGTGTGCGACTAACAATGTTTCATTGTTCACTGCCAGCTGCCGCTGTGCCGCTCATACAGCTTATGAACTCTTAAACATGCATGAATACAAACAATCCGCACACATTGATTGGCTCTTATTGCTTCCAGTTGGGATTGCATCATTTTTGTGGCTTAAAGGTAAAGTGTGTAATTCTTTTGACATAAAAATACTGTCATCCACCTTAACTGAACATTCAGACACGGGCATTTGAAGGTTGATTTCTGTTCAAAATAGTCTTAAATACGGTGCTGCTATCAAAATGGCTCTTTTATACGTTTATATGTGCAATATACTGTAAACTTTTATTGTTTTGTTATTAATGTCTTGTGTGTTTGCCTTACCTACCCGCACATGCCCTAACATGAATATACTCTCTCCCATATTATCTAAAATTACACTATAGTTGTGTTCAAGGATGAAAGAAAATGAGGTCAGATCAACTAAACAAGTTGTGAAAAACAAATCTCTCTCTTTCTCTCTCTCTCTCTCTCTCTCTCAGGATGGATCGCATCAAAAGCCGACAGCAGAAGTTTAAGAGAGGTAAAGAGAGGATGTTGTCTTTGGCTCAGGAAAGCGGAGAGAGCCACTCAGTGGTTAAAGAGGAAGATGAGGATAATGATGATGAAGGTACGTTTAGAAGAGAGAAGTTGAATATACACTTATATAAAATTATAAAATTGTCCTTTTTCTTTTGCACAGGCGTATCTGTCAAGTGACGTCACCAATTTGGTGTCTGGTTATTTATTTGCTTTATACGGTGCTCAAATTTACAGTGTATCTGAAGGACACCCTAAGTCTATTTTTACCTCTTATAGAGCTTGTTAATCAACATCACGGCACATTGCATGCTGGGGCGTCGCCGCCATTTTCGGAGGTAGTTTACCAGCGATTGTTTTGTTTTACTACATCTCTCAACGTGCTTTTGCGTACAGTGGTGTGAAGAGAATTAGAAGCGGTGGAAAAGATGAATAAATCAAGTCAAACAGAACAACATTGAACTGAACTCACTCGTTCTTTACATTAGCTTTAGAGTTGCTTTTCCAAAGCACAGCGACTCCAACAGTTTGTAAATTCCACGAGTGCCTGCATTTAACAGAAGTGTTAAATGCATTTCAATCAAATCCGAAACACATGAATCGCACATACCAGGGCTGATGCAAAATGTCTGCTGTCTGAAATTATGTTTCTACATTACAGGAGAGACGAGCAAAGAGAAGAGAAAAGGCAGTAGGAAGCAGTGGTGGAAGCCGTGGGTCGATCACGCATCCAGTAAGTGTCTGCAGTCTCATTTGACATTTAACAACAAAAGATACAATGTTCATATTATTCACATATGGTAGGAGATAAAAAAAATTCTGTCTATTCAGTTTGAGAAGAGATCTCAACAGTACCTCAAATACTTTGATTTGCCACGATACAAAACTAGAGATTTCAGGATGATCTCAAATATTTTTCATCAAAATCTTCTTAATTATCATAAAAATATCTATTCATAATATTCTTATTAGTTATTCATTATACCGTAGATATCTACATTACTCCATACTAAACATCTATAGACCTCTTCGGAAGACGTAAACAATGCTGGTCCAGAATAACTGTTTTTAAGACTCCACAAATGTTTGATCAGTATACAACCATCAGAACATTTATAACCGGATCAAAATGCTAGACGAATATCTTTAAGGTTTAATTATATGCAGGATTTGATTTTAGGATTGGTAATTAACTGAAACACATTCATAGTTATTATAGTTTTACTAATATTTTTTATTCGCTTTTATTTATTTATTTTAATTTTGCATGTTAATTTTAGTTGGTATATACTTTTGTAATATCAACATATTATGTTGACTCCCCCTTTTATTCAACAATATTCAAAGATCACATTCACTAAAACTCACAACTTCTACCCAGTAAAATATTTTCGAACTTGACATGTTAAATACAGAAAATGTTAAATACAAATGTCTCGTTTCTTTAGTTTTTAAAATGCATTTAAATGCTCAAATTTTACATTTGTCTCCAGTGGTCCGAAGTGGGAATTATTACTTATTTGAGTCGGACAGTGAAGAAGAGGAGGAAGAGGAAGACAAAAAGGAGGAGGAACCTCCCAAGAAATCAGCATTCCAGGTAAGCACTCCATAAGCCTCTGTTCTGTACTGCATGCGCACCATTAACACTCCTTTTTTCGTTACGTCTCATAACGTTTTGCTCAAGTCCATTGTTCCCAAACACAACCCCGTTCAATGTCTCTGTGATATGAAAGTGTTTCACTGTGTTTTGTTTTGTTTCTTCCCTCAGCATTTAACATTGTTTCGTTATTTGCCAGACCACTAACAGCTTCCCGTGCGCAAGTGCGGTAACATGAATAACGCAGACCCTCGCACCCTGACTAACTCCATCACTGCTCTGTCCTGTCTTGTAGAGAGCTATCCGAAAGTTTGCCTCTGCTTTGGTGGCTTTACCAAAGTCTGTCATTAGACTGCCCAAAACTGTACTGCAGTATGTAATCAGGCTAGCCAAGGTACTTCACGACGCTTGATATATCTCCTCTCTGTCTTTATGCTGTAGACTGTCAACTCTGTCCTCTTAGATGACCACTGCATTTACCTGTCCCGCACAATGCAATACAGCTCTTATTTAACCTATATATGGCACGTGCCCTGGAGAGTCGCTCGGGCCAGAAGGAACAATCGCACTTCGATCAACCTGCTGATATTGTGCATGCAGACCAAGGAAATGCAGTGTTTTATGCATATCGCAGTAGATGCATGTGAGAGCTGAGTTTTTCCCGGGAGGTTTTTCATGGGTTTGGTTGTGCCGTTTAAACAAAGGCTGTGTTTTTCTCCTTTTTTTTCAGCAGTGTGGTTCTTTTTTGAGCTGGGACCTTAAAGGCATTGTTCCCCCAAAAGAACAATCTGTCATTTTCATGTCGTTTCAAACCTGTATAGTGATTCTTTTTTCAGTGTAACACAAAAGAGGATATTTTGAAGCATGGCTCAGTGGTTTTGTGTACGCCCAATGAAAGTCAATTTTGTTTGGTTCCCCACATTCTTCAAAATACCTTCTGCTAAAGAAAGCAAGTCATACTGGTTTGACATGACATGAGGGGGAATTAATGATGAAAGAATTAACATTTTTGGGTGAACTATGCCTTGACTTTCTAAATGTCTTCGTTTTGGAGTTAAACACACCCTGCGGCTGGCTTTCTGTTGTGTGTATCGTGTCGGTTTCTTTGACGGATGGCGGGACGACTTTCTTTTACAAACATTGTATTTTGCCAGCTCAAGTTTAATCTTGTATTGGAACATTTGGCAAGTTTGTACGCTGCATGTGTGTAAGACCTTTTGTTTTCCATCAGAGGAGGGATGACACCTGGCTCGTCCTCTGATTCCTAATGTCACAGTGTAGCGAAGAATCAAAACAATCTAGAACAGAAACGCCAGAAAGCAGGTCACCATCTTCACCATCCGTATGTTTGTCTGACGTAACTCTTTGCTTGTCAGTTTGTGTACCATGCCTGGATAACTGACTCTAAAACCGCCATGAAAGAAAGGAGTAAGGAGAGACGGCACTTCTGGCAGAGATACACAGAGGATCGCTCTACCAGGAAAGAGCCGAAGGATGGTATGCTTAAACTTCTCATTTTAATCCGTGATTAGTTTGAACGTCAGTGTTTGTATTCATCTCACCTTTGAGGTAAATGGTGCTCTATGCCACATTTGGGTCATTAATAGGCACTTTGTATGTGTGTAAGCGTAACCCTAAGGGCGTTTTGGGCACCTCATTAAAGCCCGGCGCTGTTGCCTGTAAATGGACGCCCCTTCGCACCCTGCCAGCTCTCTCTTGGCGGGCGACTTCCAGGCCCCCGAATCCTTGGGGCTCGGGGATGAAGAGGGCCATGTTGCATTCGCTATGCTCAATTCATCCCATATGATGGCTGGACGGCTTTTCAAACATCTCGCCAGCAGATTCAGACCCAGCCCTGAGGCCGCCAGCTAGAGCCAATAAAACATTCAGTTAATATAAAATGAAAATACTGTGTCCGTGCTCACATTGTTGAAATCTACAGTTTCTTAGAAGTCACATGTTGGAGTAATGAGTCAAAGGGAAAGCATGTAGCTGACACTGAACAGAAGGGAAATTCTTTGGGCGCTGGGCAAAGATTAGAGAAATATGCCTTTTTAAACATTTTATTTCATTCTTGGAAATAGTTTTAAATCGATGACCTTTTATAGTGTTTTGTATTGATTTCATGTTTAAAGTTTAAAAATACAAATATATTTTTCTTATCTATCGACATTGTTTTAATTGTAAACTTAGTTTTTATTTGTTTTAATTATGTATGTATGCATTGTTTTTACTGCTTTACCCTTTATTAAATACTTATTATAAGCACAGATGACAATAAAGAATCTTACGGGGCCCAGTCTGTAGCTAGCAGCATCTAGTTTTGAGGTTGTGAATTGGAACCTACAGCTCAGTCCACCGCTCACCCCTCCATTTCGATGCACTAAGGTGGCTGACAAAGGACAGTGATGTCATCACATCTTTGCTTAAGAAACGTGCTCTGTAGAGCAGTTTGTCCATTTAGGGCTACTGTAGAAACAACATGGTGAACTCCATACTGTAGTAATGAACAGTATATTATATTGCATTTCTGTCGATAGATCCTCTGTAATCTTCCTCATTGCACCTTTAAGTCTTATATGAAAATTGCAATCATGCAGTATAATTGTAACATAGAACTTATCATCTTATAGCGTCACTGCACCATAAAGAAATGTTTTATTTGTAGTGCACTTGTCCATTGAAGAAGGAGATCAGGATGACGGTGTTATGGAGGACGAAATGTCTGATGGTCCAGGTAAGACTAACTCAATGCTCTTCTCATAATTGTCCTCACAGTGAATGAGACACAGAGTCCAGTTCTGCTGAAGCTCAGTGGCTGTCTTTGTTCTAGATAACATCTTGAAACGTGTGTTCAACATCGTGAAGTTCTCTTGGGTGCTCTTTCTGGCCCTGATGGACAGTTTCACCGCCTGGCTGAACTCCATCTGTCAGGAACACATTGATATCTCCACTGTCCTGCACATCGAACGCTGCATGCTCACACATGAGGTCAAAAAGGTATTGGTGGCAAGCAATCCCATGATGCTTTGCATTACTGAAAATATGATCTCTAGAATGCTATTGATTTATGTTTCATTAGGTCATATGAATTGCAGTTTGCAATTCCTGAACAGGCGTTACATATTTAGGAAGGTTGTTCTAAAGTGTTATTAAATATAAAAACGCTCATAACTTGATGTATTACTTGAAATGTATGAAAAACCAAAATGACATGACCGCTACAATCAAACCACAAATAAATGAGCACCGTGCACAGAATGTACAGAACTCTAAACCTTGAGGTTTACAGCATGTCATTTTCCACCAGGGTAACATTCCATCACGGGAGAGCATCCATATGTATTACCAGAGACAGATGTGCAGACCCGCATCCGCTGAATCCAGTCTGGACAGAACTGAAGAGGTGTATACAGACTTCAGCCCTGAGCAAAGTCATCTTCCTCAGCAAGATAACACCATGGAAGGGCTAGAGTCTGATCTCTCTACAGACAATCTTTCCTGGTAAAACAACACAATTAAAAAGAAAAAAAACATTAAACTCTGATCAATGAATCACTTGCATGTTGGTTTCTCGCTTTGTGAGAGGCCAAGAAGTATTAAACGCTTAAAAATCTAAATATTTATTCATTTATGCAATATTTAAATAAACACTTTGGGGGCATTGTATATGCTTGTAAAATCCAGAGATTCTTTTAAGTAAATTAAAATTCATACTGAACTATAGACGGTTTCATTGGAAGCACACGCCTGACCCAACGTTAACTTCCGGTACGTGTTTGGTTATAATACAACAATTTATTTCATATTTAATTTATATTAATATTATTGCATATCAATATCCCTATTGTAAATTAATTGTATTCAATTAAATTAAAACTACTTTCCAGTTTTTGGTTCTTTACTGAAGTCTACCGGAAGTGAAGTTTGGGTCACATAGCATTTGTTTATGTTGTTGCCGCTGAAACCATTTATACACGTCTTCTAGATTTAAGTTTGAATTTAATTCAGTTCTTTTTAATAACAATACTGTACCTTAATACAACTTCATTCCTGCTATGAATTTAAGGTGTGAAGGATTAAGTTCAAACATTTTAGCATGTCCACAGACAGATATACAGTATGTTTTACCTATTGATTTACCTTTAAGAAAACTACTCAAAAGTTGATCAAATGAAAGCTGTCGGTAGACATGAAACACATTGTATGGGGTGGAGATTTCCTTTTTTGAAATAGTTTAAGTATCTTAAAGATTTTTCAAAACGGATGGTTTGCACAAGAACAAGTCAAGACTAGATGTATACAAAAAAAAACAAATATTGACATGTACACACATTATCTTACAAATTAGAGACTTTATTAAATGAACACTATATATAAAATATATATATTTTTAGTAGGCTATATCGTATTTTAATCAGTTCATGTTTACTCCTGTTACACCCCGTTAAGGGCACACACTCCGGATCAGATATTTGCGAAGGGTCAGTGTGCCAGATTTCAACAACAGCCTCCTGTCTCCGAGGTTTCACTTTACATGTTATTCCCTCTTTCCCTCACCACCACACTCAGGCCAAATTATCACTGCTAATATGTTCCTCTACCAATATAAAAATATGGTGACTAATTTTGGCCTCAATGTGGTTCATCTGCCAGACGGTCACTACAGACATCAGTCCGCACAGGCCCGTAGCCAGGGGTAGTTTGGGTGGTTCGAACGACCCACCTCTCACTGCCAAAGGTCCAGAATTTAAATTCATAGTTTTTTTGTGAATTTTTGTAATGAAAATGTGTCAACAACTAGGATCATGGAACGGCACCACTTTACCAGCAGCTTGTTATGAAGTGAGTAAGACGTGCTACGACAAATATTAGTTTTCTTGCTATCAACCAAGTTTGAATCCGCCTTTCGCCAAACAGGTGTTTAATTATAAATGCATGGGAAGGGGTGGGTTTGGTAAGTATGGATGTCTCCCAAATGGTTGGCATCCATTTAATAATTTGGTTACACTTTACAATAAGGGTCCATGAATAATCATGTACTAATATCTGAAAGAATACTTACGGTACTTCAATATGAACTACTGATGAGTGAAGAAATAGACTAAGCAAGAACTAACCAGGTCTAACCTTAGCCAGTGTTAAAATCATGTGTTAAAACTACCTGGGTGCGTTTCCCAAAAGCATCGTTCGCAAACTATTGTCGCAAGTTCCGTCGTTCCAGCATAGTTCAACGATTCACGTTTTTCCCCGAAACAATCGGCAAGCAGTATCGTAAAGTTGCATGGTTGGAACTACACGTCTAGGGCTGTGGTTAGAAGCATAGTTCCTTATTATTATGACATGTAGGCTTACATGCATCATGCCTTTGAGCAAACTAAGCAAGCAACATGCAGTACATACTATATCCATCATTCGCAATATATACAAATGTAATTTGACATCGTTTCGTTTGTTAAGAAAATACAAGGGCTGTTTTTTAAAAAGTGTGGTTGGACATACTTGGTCTAAGACCCTGGGGAAACCCTGGGCGGACTGACGTAGGAGGAAATGTGTGAATGAATGAAATATCAGATAAAAAATATTGGATAACAAAAGTCGCCGCTAAATGCAATGTAAGTTATTTAGGGCAAGAATTTGACATTAATTCGATCTGAACGTGTTTATTAGTAGACATCATTACTTCACCACCTGTATGGCGTCATCAACTTGAACCAATTTCCTGCAGACAATTGATCTCCGACAGAGTTACTACAGTTTCTTGAAACAGTCGTAACTACATTGTTCATCTCCACAACGATGCATCGTACTATGGTGGTAAACCAGCGAACAATGTCATTTTTCGGGAAACACTTACCACATGTTAGTACATGTTTGTTAGTTAATGTATCAATTAACCTTACCAAATGGACCCTTAAAGGGTAAAAGGATAAAGTTCATCCTAAAATCGAATTTGTGTGATTTTTTTACGTTATATTTATTCGTGCAATGGCGGGTGAGTAAAAAAATCACACACATTTTATTTTGACATGAACTTACTCTTTAATAAAGAACAAGGAGTTCTTCTTAGTATTTGTAAAGAGCATCTGGATTCGTAGTGGTCCTCCGATGACACATTTTACCATTCGTAAGGAGAATGCATTTACATAAACAGCGGAGTTAGACGTACAAGACAAACCTCATAATTAATAATAAATGTGGGAGAAACGACTAAAAATGTCCACTTTAAGAGAGGCCGGCTTCGGTCCTGCAGCTGTTAGTTATAGGGCTAATGTAACTTTCACTTTCCAGGTTCGATAAAAGTTTTCGGTGTATGCTGGTGATATTATACTTTGTTACGGTATGTTATTTACCGTGGTACTGAGACATTACCATATTGATTTGATTGTCATACCATAATCATATTGAATATATATATATATATATAGGATACACCTGGACACACGAAAATTACTACAAAATGTCAATGTCCAGAAAAATTATGAATTACATTAACAAAACATTAAACTGGTACTGAATTCATTGTCTTAAAGATCATCTTTAAGTTACATTTGTAAGCCGTGTTTATATTATTGTGTATATGTCTTTTAAGGAAGCGTGTTGCCCCCTAAATGTATTTGTGTTTTTTGCAGTGCATACACAGAATCCACATTGCTGTATGAGTCCACGCTTGAC
This sequence comes from Barbatula barbatula, assembly GCF_947034865.1. NCBI lineage: Eukaryota > Metazoa > Chordata > Actinopteri > Cypriniformes > Nemacheilidae > Barbatula > Barbatula barbatula. The sequence continues at coordinate 9,172,705 of NC_136786.1, forward strand.
CAGACTACAGGACCGGTCGACTGCATTCCCAAAACCAGCCAAAGAGCTCGACCCAAACTCTGCAGACTACCTAGTGTAGATCTACAGTCTTCATCTGCAGGCAGTGCCGCTAGTGCCATTGCAAGGTATTTATCCCCCCTCTTTCTTTTCTAAAGAAAGGGTTTAGTGTTATTTGAGCTTGAGGGGTTCTGTCATTATGACTTAGGTGAATCTTTTATGCTTGTAAGCTAGTCTGTCAAGGATGTTAAAACGTGTCTATTCACACAGCTGGGGTGGATACTGTAACCCTATGGTGAAAGAGAACGGTCTTTAAAAAAAAATAGCAATACCCAATATGCCTTGTCTTGTCTTGAAGCTTCAAAGTAGCTTTCTTTAAATGTTGTTTGGGGAATGTTGCGTAATGCTTCCCCCTTTTGGTAATTCCCAGAAATCACAACATATCTGTTTTCTCTTCCATCAGTGAACATACCCAGGGCTCTGGGCTCTACTCACGCCAGGGCACCGATGACACCATCGAACACACTGTGAATGAACAAGCCGCGAGAGAACGCCCAGATAAACTCTGGACCCCCATTTCAGACCTACCACCCCCCTCACCACACCATCACTGTGCCAGCGAGGGTCAGACACCTCAGGGAGCCACAGCCAGTGATGAATGGGACAGTATTATCGCTGCAGAGAGGGTGGCCTGGTGCCGGGGCGGCGATAATATCCCCCCGTCGTACAGTAGAGCCACTGGTCTGGATTCAACGGGTGACGTGGCGGGTCACTCAGAGATGCGGCAATTGAGGATCGCAACACCCGACGAGAAGTCAGGCTATCAGAGCTGTGAAACACTGCTGTCCATGAGCCATCAGCTTACGGCCAGTGAGCTACTACAAAGCAGGTGATGTCACAGTCATGTTTATAACAAGACAGCAGTTTCTAACAAGTTAAGATCAACTAAAGTTAGTGTGTCTTTAATTCACATTTGATTTTATTATAAAAGAATAATTATACATAAAATATATTTAAAAATGATTAACTTGCAAATTAATTTGTTTCTATATTTTATAAGTTAACTAAAAAAAACGTATTTTAATTAAATATTTAATTTTAAAGTTTAATTTACGTCTGTATAATATATTTATTTTGTGACTTTTATTTTGTTTGTTTGAAATACAGATTTTTGATCTTTACTGTTAGTGTGTTTAATTTACGTTAATTTGATTTTATTATGTAAACATTATTATGCATAAAATATATATATATATATATATATATATAAATTATTTATAGATAAAATATATAGAAACAAATTAATTCACAAATGGATTTTTGAAAATATATTTTAATTAAATAATTAATTTTAAAGTTTCATTTACGGTATAATATATTTATTTTGTGACTTTTATTTTGTTTGTTTGAAATACCGATTTTTTTAGTTGTTAACAAAAAATCTGTCTTATTACTAGACTTCTTTTAAACTAAATTTAAGAGTATATTTTCAGTCGAAAATTTTTTTTATATTTGGCCCTACTTCCCAGAAAATCATCATTTTAAACTAGTTTTATACAGAAAGTTTACTACCGTTACACTTCTGGAATATGTAAGTACACAAGTAAAGTAAACTTGAAATGTGCCGGTGAAATTACACATCTTAAACTGAACTTAATGTCTGTAATTTATTTAATGACTGGTCCATATTGAATGCTCTCTGATGTTCTTCATTAGGATGTTCTACGATGAGAAGCTTGAAGAGTCTGAAAGTTTCTACAGATCTCAGCCTCAGTTTCTCCAGCTCTGCTATGCGCTTTATAACATGCTGGTGGCTCATTCAGAGATGGTTTGCTATCTGGTCATCATCCTCAACCACATGATCTCAGCATCCGTGGCCACGCTGGTTCTGCCCATCCTTATATTCCTCTGGGCCATGCTGTCTGTTCCTCGACCCAGCAAACGCTTCTGGATGACAGCCATCGTCTATACAGAGGTATCACATCTGTTATATAGTTTATTTTAATATCCGTATCAACACAATGATTATGGAGAGGCATACAATGCATACAATGTTCTACAAATTGAAACTTTTTCTAAACATTCTGTTTACAAGCTACAGCTGGAGTTGTAAACTTTAAGATGTTGCTATAGTTATTCAACGTTATTTCATTTATTTAGATTAACTTCTTTCTCTTCTCCACGTAGGTGACTATAGTGATAAAATACTTTTTCCAGTTTGGCTTCTTCCCGTTCAACAAGAACGTAGAAGTGGACAAGGTCAAACCATTTCACCCTCCTAACATAATCGGTGTGGAGAAGAAAGAAGGTTACGTCCATTACGATCTGGTTCAGCTTCTCGCTCTGTTCTTCCATCGATCCATACTGAAGGTATTAACATGTGACGCATTTGATCACGTAATGAAACAAAAATGATAATTTTACCTTTATACATACAGTACATATAAGCAGTAAATTCAGAAATACTCAAAATCATTTTGAAATGCTCTCTTCATTTTTTCCATGGCAGCATATAAAATTTTATAGCTTGTAACATCAATTACGTATATTTGTTAAACTTCTCACCAGTGTCATGGACTGTGGGATGAAGATGAGCCCAGCTCAGGTGATAGAACTGCAACTTCTCACCACGATGATTCAGACAGTGAAGAGAAAACACATCCGTGGTCAGAAAAGAGCCCTGTTTCCCACGACGCATCACCCGCGTCGATTCACGTGCGCTTGCCCCGAAAACACCCCCACACAAAATCTGTCGTCCGCCGACACAGCTCCAGTGCAGAATCCAACATCTCACAGCGCTCTGCTCCCTCCAGAGCAGGTATAAATACCCCACAATTTAATTTGACTACGGAGAATGACATGTTTTTCTGTGAGTGAGGTTTACTTTGTACTTTTGTTTGTCCTTTCTCAGGCAGTACAGGCACCAGGGCGAGCGTGCGACGGGGCAGTAGTGCAATGTGCGCCCAACAGCTAAGTCGAAAGGAACTTATTTTGGAAAAGCTCAGAGAACAACTCATCAAAGCAAAACGATTTGCTGTCAAAATGTATGACTCCCATTAACGCAATATACACCAAAGCAAACGCATTTCTGTAATTCTGTTTTTTTTTATGGTTGGGATTCAAGCTTCATTTTTGAGTGAAAGCATATTTCTGTGTTTGCAGGATACTGGAAATCTACATTCCGATTCGTCAGTTCTTCTATAACCTCATCCACCCAGAATACAGCGCTGTTACTGACGTTTATGTCGTCATGTTTCTTGCCGACACGGTTGATTTCATCATCATTGTTTTTGGATTCTGGGCTTTTGGGGTGCGTTTGGCGCCTTGTGTGTCACCAACAAGATATCCTGTTAGAGAAAAGCAGTTTGTGTAACATCTGTCACATTGTTCTTTTTATCCACAGAAACATTCGGCAGCTGCTGACATCACTTCCTCTCTGTCAGAGGATCAGGTACCTGAGGCTTTTCTGGTGATGGTACTGATCCAGTTTGGTACTATGGTAGTAGATCGTGCGCTGTACCTGAGGAAGACTGTCATGGGGAAGGTCATCTTTCAGGTCATCCTGGTCTTCGGCATTCACTTTTGGATGTTCTTTATTCTACCAGGGGTCACTGAGAGGTACAATAGCTAACAACGTTTTAATCTGTGGAGTGTTTAGAAGTTTCCAGTGGTGTAATATGTGATTTTTGCACTTTTTATAGGCGTTTCAGCCAGAACACGGTGGCTCAGCTGTGGTACTTTGTGAAGTGCATCTACTTCGGTCTGTCTGCTTATCAGATCCGCTGTGGCTACCCCACCCGTGTGCTGGGCAACTTCCTGACCAAGAGCTATAATTACGTTAATCTCTTCCTCTTCCAGGGGTAAGAAATAAAACTAAAGTACAAGAAACCACAATCCAGTCTGTTCAACCACATTATATGTAAGGAGCGGATCTCGAGCTTCTATGATAATATTTATGATCCGCGTTTACTGGAATACATCCACCTGATCTTCCAGAAGAACTTCAGTGAACGTGTTACTTCCAGACCACATTCACAAACAATAGAGTGCCTGTAGATTATTTTTGATAACAAGTAAAAGAAACCGAAAAGAACCTTTAGTTGGCTAAACTTGTCTCTTTTTTAGACTGCGATACCAAGCTACAGGTCATTGTACCATAAGGTTTCTTTAAATGCAACCATTCAATAAATTGTTTGTATTTAATAAAATGAACAATAAAATATTAATATCAATTGACATTAACATAAATGAAATATAAACTGTTATATTATTAGACACTAGCCAGTCTCTGGTGCGCACGTCCAATGAAACGGTCTATAGACCCCTTTGCAAGATTTAAACTCGGATCCATCAGTACTTCCAGTTTAATTTTTATTTTATTTAAAAAAATCCTACATACAGTATATATTTAAATTTTAAAGGTATGCGATTAACATTTGATTCGGTTATAAATGTTCTGTAGGTTGTACTTTGTTCAAATGTTTCTTGAGTGACTTCTGGACCAGCGTTGTATACGTATTACAAAGTGGTCTATACAGTCATTTTCAAATACAAAATATTGAATATTGAAAAGATATGTTTTAGAAAAAGGAGTGACTAATCTAGTTTTGGGCTAGTTGTCAATAGCTATTGGACTGGATTTCTTGCGCAGATCTGGCAACCCTAGTTGAAGTCAAGCGACGTCAAACCAATCTGAGAATCTCATAAATCTTTTATATATCATATATCATTATATCATAAAACACAGTCTTTCTGCATTAACTATATAGTTTTGTTCTGGTTATACACATCCTTAAAGAAGTTTTAATGTTAAAATGGTCAAAATAACTTGGAATATAACAACACACCTACTGAATTAGCGTTTTGGTTTCTCAGAAAAGAGTACTGTATTTCACATTAAATCAATGTGTAGATTCCGGCTGGTGCCGTTCCTGACGGAGCTGCGTGCGGTGATGGATTGGGTGTGGACAGACACGACACTCAGTCTGTCCAGCTGGATCTGTGTGGAGGATATCTACGCTCATATCTTTGTGCTCAAGTGCTGGAGGGAATCTGAGAAGGTGAGACTCCTTTCCAATCTTAACACATGATAAATATCAAAAGATTCACTGTATGACAGCCCAGCGATGTTTAAATAATAAATGTGTCACAAATGTCTTGGTCTCTACTCCATCTTTGTTTCATTCATGGTGGTTTAGCTTACATTTTTTGACTGATTTAAAAAAAACACTGCTTTAATAAACACCAGTCCTATGCATGCTGAAAGACACAATGTTTGATTTATTAATAAATATTACACTATAAAACGTTTCATGTTATAGTGACTTTTTGCATCTAAGGTTTTTCAGTTGGCACAATTGTCAACTTGTGGCAACAGTTTGTAAATGGAACAAGTCAATAAACATTTTTTGGCTTAAAAGGTCTAAACTAAACGAAAAAATAATTTCTGCCAAATATGTATAACCACGTGCAGGCTGTTTATTAACTTTATGGATTATAGAATTGATTTAATGTGCGGTCAGATGTGCATTTATAAAACACCTGTGAATACATGGCTGATGAAATAACATATCTGCAGAATGCAATGAAAGGGGTTTGGTGTGTTTTCAGAGGTATCCTCAACCTCGGGGACAGAAAAAGAAGAAGGTGGTGAAGTATGGTATGGGCGGCATGATCGTGATGTTGCTCATCTGTATCGTCTGGTTTCCTCTGCTCTTCATGTCTCTGGTCAAATCGGTGGCTGGAGTCGTCAACAAACCCCTGGACGTGTCTGTCACCATCACACTGGGGGGCTTTCAGGTAAACCCTTAAATAACCCTTCAGATTACATCATAGTGAGGTTTTCCTGGTTGTCATATTGTTTTGAATTGTTGCTTTATAGCCCATCTTCACTATGAGTGCTCAGCAGAATCAACTGAAGGAGATCACAGAATCAGATTTCCTGGCTTTTATGAATTCATACAATTATGTACCTGTAAGTCCACTCTCTGAATATAACTATTAGCATCAGTATTATGTGTGTAAATATCAAATACATCCAAATGCATGCATCCTTCATTTGTGTGAAGCATGACACAATGCTGCTATTGAACATCTTTCCCAGAGTGCAATGCAGTTTTTGGAGGCATACACGGCTGAGGATGTGACTGTGGCGGAGCTGGAAGGAAGCTCAAACTCCCTGTGGACCATCAGCCCTCCCAGCAGGAAGAATCTAATGGACGTCCTAAGTAAAGAAGACCAGTTTCCTGTTACTATGACCTGGAGCATCCAAAGGTTAATAGAAAAAAACAGAATATGGTGGTTTACAACTGAGGAAACGTTGAAACACGCCAGAATCACTTTTTTTTGTATCATGGATTATTCAAGTTTAAAAACATTATTGTTGTCATTGTGTTTATTAACGTATATATAAAATAACAAAAAAAATTTAACCCTTTTTATATTTATATGTTATATTTTTATTAACTTTGTTAAAAATGTTAGCAACTGACTATTCTGGGATATCGTCGACTACCATAATAGAAAAAATTCAAATGGTAGTCAAAAAACGGCCTAGAACTGTTTGCTTTCCTAAATCTTCCAAATATCTTAAATGATACAATACTTTTTCCTACTATGGTTGTCAATAATGTGCCAGAACTGTCCGCTAACATTTTCCCAAATATCTTTCTTTGTGTTCAGCCGAACTAAGAAATGTATACAGGTTTGGAACAACATTCATTGATGATGCATTATGTTTCTGTTTCCTTCAGGAATCTGAGTCTGGGAGCGAAAAATGAATTTGCGATGGACAAACATGTCACATATATAGACATGAATACCAGACAAGAGCTGATAGCTTTGCTTAACGGAACCAGCAAAAAAGCTGTGTATGTATTGTAAACTGAAAAATGTGTTTGACACATTTTAAGACTGTATATTGATATCTTTGTTTTTTGTTTGTAGGGTAATACAGAAAGTGTTTCCATGCTTCATTCGAGCACCAAGCGATTCCAACGCCAAACCAATAGTTCAGCTTTACAGAGGTAATTAAAATGCCCTTTCTATGTTGCTTTTGCTTGTTTTGACCTAAACAAATAAAGTATAAACCGAATCATATATAAAATATGCATTAATTAGTTGAATGTAAAACGCTCCCCTTCACTTCGGCAGGTGGTTATAAGAGCATCCTGCTGGACTTGGAGAGGTCTCATAACGGCAGCGAGGAGATCCAGGAGTGGTGGATCGTGGACCAGCCATCGGCAGGAAAGATCCAGATAAGATCAGAGGCAAAGTCAGAGAAGAAACGAAACGCTGGACTTCACCTCTATGTCTTCAGTGATAAAGTCAGTCCTCCCAGTCTAGGCTTTCTGGCAGGATATGGGTAAGTCATACAATAGTTAAATGGGATAGTTCCCAAAAATGAAAATTCTGTCATCATTTATTGACCCTCATGTCAAGTCAAAACCTGTATGTGACTCTTTCATCTGTGGAACACAAAAGAAGATATTTTGAGACATGTCTCGGTGATTTGGAAGTTAATGGGGGCCAATGTTGTTTGGTCACCAACGTTCTTCAAAATATCTTCTTTTGTGTTCTGCAGAAGAAAGAAAGTCATACAGGTTTGGAAGGAAATGATTTTGAAGTTTCCCAGGAGAACTGGACTGATCAACCATATGCACTGGATATAAATATCAAGAATGCAAAATAGTGTACTATGATTTCCATCTTTTTGTCTCTCGCAGTATAATGGGTCTGTATGCATCCGTGGTGCTGGTGATCGGGAAGTTCGTCCGCGAGTTCTTCAGCGGCATCTCGCATTCCATCATGTTTGAAGAGCTTCCTTGCGTGGACCGCATCCTCAAACTCTGCACCGACATCTTCCTCGTGCGTGAGACGGGCGAGCTGGAGCTCGAAGAAGACCTATACGCCAAACTGATCTTCCTTTACCGGTCACCAGAGACTATGATCAAATGGACCAGAGAGAAGACCAAATGAGCTTCCTGAGATACTGGAGAACCAACAGAGATCCCTGTCCGAGCGGGAGGTGTCCGTATCACAAGCGCTCTTATAGACTGAGAAAGAAATGGCCTCAATGCTCGAGGTCCTACTGCCTATTACAATGTGACCGACAGGTGAAAAGGCTGTCGGACAGTACCGAAGTGTCCTGTTCGTACCTTAATCTGAGGTTACGTTTAGGACAGGAGAAGCTGCCAGGAGGATGCAACTGATGGGATCTGGTTATAGGGCTTTATCGCCACCTGTCTGTTGGGAGTTGTTTATCGTGCATTGTGCAATATACTGTCCTGGTAGCTGCCCGTAAACTTGAACAAAGGTGATCGTGACGAAAAGACACTAGCCACTTTCTTTAGAGAAAACTGTTCCTGGACCTAAGAATATTTAAAAGTTGAATCAGAATTATGATCTGTTGCCTTTTTTAGCTTGACCCTAAGACTAAAGGGTCCTCAGGAAACAGAACATACACAAAGACTTTTCAAAGTGACTCAACAGAGCAACACTTCACTGCTGTCATTGCTGTGTTGAGGAACATGTGGTGTAATTGTGGATCAATATCATGAGCATAAAGCACATTATGGAAACAAACGATTGTTGTCTTTGTGTGTGTGCGTGCCTTGCACATTTATGTACATAATGTTTATGGTTAAGTGTATGAAATTTAGCGGCATCTAGTGGGGGAGGTTGCGAATTGCAACGAATGGCTCGCTCCACCCTCCCTTTTAAAACACTTACTTAGAGCAGTTTGCCAGTTTAGGGCTACTGTAGAATGAACATGGCCAAGACCCACGGTGTATGTTGATAGAAATAGTTCATTCTAAGGTAATACAAACAAGGTCTTTATACACCGCTGATGACATGACGTTACATTATATTGCATTTCTGTCAATAGATCTTCCATAAAATGACACATTGGACCTAAAAAAGGTGTACCCACTAGTGTCAGCATATCCACAAATTATGAGACCAAAATGTTTTTAGAAAATCAACGTCTTGTTTTATTCATACAGTTATATTTTCAGCACATGCAATAACAACTCATGATTCTGTGTCCTATAGAGAAATTGTTCCCTGCCATTTCAAAACAAAAGAAAATTGGGATCTACTTTAAGGTCTAAGGTCTCTTATTTTAAGGCAGCTCATGCATTTATGTGAGGAGTCCTGCATAGTTTCTGATGCCAGGCTGGTGTTTAAATTTGAAATGAATCAGCTATTGCATGAGTTATACAACTAGTTCAAATGACTTTGTAAACACATTCCCTTTTTTAAGGTTAGCGCAGGCACTGTTATTCAATCTCCAGCATGTAGAGAGAACTACTGTTCCTCATATTATTGAAAATGACGATTCTGTAGTAAGCTAACATAAAACAAAAATTGGGAAATAATTAATTAGAACAAAAACCTTTTAAACCACATAAAGTACAACACTAGTTAAATATATATATGCATATAGTGCTTGATAACAGTATGACATATTCATATTAATATGCAACAATCTTAAAATCAGGATTGCCTGTAAACTCTCAATAACATTAATATGAAGTTGACAGTGAGTTCAGCAAAATAGGCATGTTCCAAGTGGATAAAGTACAACCCTGCACAAAGTATTGCATAAAGGCCTCTGTATGAATAGTGTAGATCTTTTCAATATTTCCAGGTGACATTTTTCTCATAAATGATTCTGAAAACATCTTCAACACAAACAGCCCCAGTCCAGGAATATAATAATTTAAGAACACCAGCATTAACAAGATTCATGCTAATACCTTCATGAAGGAGTCAGGCAACAGATGGAAAACGTTTAAGATGCGGGTGTCTGAGCAGCTCTGAGCATCAGATTCTGCCCTCCTTCAGCAGAGAATGAGTTCCGATGTGGGATCAATGTTTAACAGAGCCCACCAGCATATTCATCCTCTTCCTCTGGCTGGGCGGCTCCGGCGTTCACGCCCGTGTCTCCACTAGCACCAGCGGCGGGTTTCTTCTTCCCTCCTCCAGGCACTTTCAGAGTGATGGCCAGCTTTGCATACTGGAGAACAAGACAGAGATGATTCAAGTTCATTTGTGGACGTGTAAAACAAATCAAAGTTTGGTCTATAACAGGTGGAAATTCTAATAAAAAGGTAAATGGTTATAATGTACAAACATTGGGTTATATTCAATTATTCACAATACATTATGGATAAAAATGTCTGATCATTATTTTGCTTTATTGTCATGAGGGGAAACTTGTGGTAGACTTGAATTGCGAACCAAAGACCCTTTAGGTTTCTAAGAGATGGACAATCTTAGAAAACTACAAGAAGTACTAGTTCTCCAAACTATGGAAATAATATGGGAAAGTCTGTGTTGACATCATACCTCCCCAATTCTTAAAAAAATATAGTATAAAACCAGGATAATGTGTACAATGACTCACATCATTGTCCATGTACTTCAGCAGGGGTGAATTACAAACACGAGCCACCTGATCTTCATCTTGCTGATCAAAACCCTGCAGAAGCTGCTCCATCGCAAGACAGTCTTCACTCCCACTGAATCCTGGGATGCTGTAGCTTTCTCGCACACACTTATCTGCCGCCACAAAATCTCCTCTTTTAAGATGCACCAGCACTTGTGCGATGGTTTTCTGAGCACGAAAAAAAAACACGTACAATAATGTCTTTATAGTTGACATCAGTGAACACACTCAGAATTAAAGTGCACTATTGAGACAGACCTTATAACACGTTGGATAATTTTCTATTTCTTTGTACATGTTCTTCTCTTTCTGAATTGACTTTGCCGCTTCGTCGTACCTGAAATAATTGATCACGTTCAAATAACAAACTAGAAAATGAAAACAGTGTTTTAATACGGTGTGTGTTTTTAATTTATAATTTATAAAGACCAAACAAATAGGCAAACGTTACTTTTGTTGTCTAACAAGCAGTCTTGAAGCTTTGCCTATGAGCTCCACTGCTTGCCGTAATCGTTCCTCATTCTAGGAAAAGAAACGAGACAAAAATGTATGGTCGAGTCAGATTTACGTTGGTGTTTGCAGTTTTGGAGTAAAGGCCTCCATATACCACACACTGTTGCCTAAGAAATCATACAAGCTCACCTCATATACAGAAGCAGCTTGCTGGTACAGATTCACAGCTTTAGATAAATCCAAAGGCTCTATCAATCTGTAAATGACAAGTTGTGCACAAGGTGTTAAATCTCAACCAAATTTAAGCTTGACATGCAAAAAAGAATTCTATAGGAACAAATGTATGAAGGATCCTGAATAAATATCTGATACACAACCAGTTTTTCCAAGTTGTGTACTAAACACTTACTTTCCAGCTCTGTCAAGAGCCATGGCTGCAGTGTCTGGTGTGCCGTTTTCCACATACATCATGCTGGCTTTCTCTATGTACTGCACTGCTTCAGAGATCTTCTGCATATCCTGAAGAACATAGAGACAAAACCATGACTCTTTAAATGCACGCACCTGGCCCGAAGTTAACTTCCGGTCTGTGTTTGGTTATCGGTCTGACAAGTGGCTAGTAATATAACAACTTAGCTTGTATTTAATTTATACAAAAATTTATTTATATTCATATTTAATTGTATATTAATTGTATTAAATTAGATAAAAACTATTCAGCAATTATTTGCGGAGGTCTCTCAGAAGTTAAGTGTGGACCACATAATGTTCGTTTATTGTTGTTGCTAAAATAATCGATATTTTAGTCAAATGGTGACTTGAAATGGCACTAAACACACATAGGGCACTTTCCATGGCACTTTTGTACTTTGTGGGGACTATCCCTTTAAGAATATGGTTAAATCCTGTTTAAAAACGATTAACACGCTCATGAAAATAAATACAAAACTAATGACTGTATGTCATATACATATTGAATTGTTACAAACTTGGATTCAAATAATTACTTTATCAATGTAGAACTTTACCCAGTTTCTTACCCCCTTGCCCCACAAATGAAAATCCTGTCATCATTTACTCACCTCCTGTATACATTTCTTTGTTCTGATGAACACAGAGAAAGATAAATTGGAAGAATGCTTATAACCAGACAGATTTCGCCCCCCATTGACCCCCATAGTGGTAAAAAAATTGAAACAAAAAAAAAGAACAAAACAACAATTATTAAGTATTTTTTCCTACTATGGTAGTCAATGGGGGCAAAATCTGTCTGGTTAAGCATTCTTCCAAATATCTTTCTCTATTTTCATCAGAAAAAAGAAATGTATACAGAGTCTTAAAGGTGAGTAAATGATGACAGATTTTTCATTTTCGGGTGAAGTTGAAACATCCCTTTATATCTGTGATAAACCTGTGAACTCACCTTCAGGATCATGCCTGCTTGGTCGAGTGCCCTGCATATTGAAAGTAATGTGCATTTATAGAAAAGTACAATAATCCGATTAATAACTCAATAAAGATGGACATACTCACTTGGCAGCATGAAAAAGGCTGGAGAATGAGTCAAGGAAGGACAAAGAAAAATGTATTAAAAGTATTCTGGCTATTTTGAAGGACAAAACAGGATGATACAGTCAGTGTGAATGAGTTCAGATAGACAGCACGACACAGAGGTCTGAAGGATACGATCTGTTATTGGTGTGTGCCTCAGCCTCCTGTAAATACGCATCTTTCGCCAGATCAAGCTGTCTGGCGTTTTTAAAGGCAACGGCTGGGGTGAAAGAGATGAAAACAGATCTCATATCAGTGTTTGTATAGTATAGAAATATATAAAAGGGATGTTAAAAGAGCGACCCACCTGCTTTGGCATATTCTGATGCGGCACTGTCATAATCAGGCTTCCACTTCATAAGACTCGTCTTCAAACTGAATTTAAAAACAATATTAACCAGTTACGATGTGGTTCATGTGGTACATTGACTACCCTAAGTTATATACTTACACTACCGTATAGAGCTAGCTATATATAACTTATGCGTATGCTCTTGACGTCGAAAGAGATGTTAAGTCCAATGTATCTCAAAATGTTAAATACTTTTGCGAAAGGAATTACTTACTATTTTTCAGCCTTGGCGATATGCTCATGGGCTTCGTTGATTTTTTGAGCCATGGTTTTGAAACAAACAGCCCTTTAAACTTAAATTATATTATTTATAAATAAAGGACCGGGGAACTTCCAGCTCAAACGCTGTGTACATCACCTGATGATGACGCTGACGTTTGCTTCCGGGTTAGCTCGCCGTCGGTAATGCGGTTGTTTTCCTATAGGGGGCGCCAAAGGAATAGACGCTCAATCCCCTGACTATTCTTTTAATATAAGACATAAACAAAGTGATCACGACCATGGGCGCCGTATAGGGGGGGGGGAGTAAGGACAATTCCAAGAGCCCCGGACTGACAAGGGCCCCAACAAATAGGTAAAAACTAATCATCATCATTTAGTATATTTCAAATAATAATAAAATGAATGATGTCTTTTATTTTACTTATTTTGGCAATAAAAGTTAAATATCCCCAATGGACCAAAAAATAAACATCCATATTGACCGAGCACCCCCCTGTGTCTGCATGAAATGGTTCGGTCCTGCCTCAGCTCACTCATCAGTGACGGTGTTTAGTTGCAGAAAGTCGCGTCAGAAACAGAGATCACTATGTTGCGTAATAAACAAATCTGCTTTTCAAGAAAGAAAAAGAAAGACAATTGAGAGAGCAATAAGAAAGACACAAGAAAGGGTGTCAATCTGTAACCCAGTTTTTCACCAAGAAAGGTGGGTAGCATTCTGTCTGAGTGGTATTAACCTGTTGTCCATAGTTAAATAAGCTAGCTAGCTGCAGGCTAGTGTCAGCCTACACTTCATCAACATTTAATCAGTCCAGGTACACGTTTAGCAAGATATTCATATTAAGTAATTGTCCATGGCCATTTTAGCAGATTTAACAACAGATGAGTCAGCAGCACCCCAGTCTCCCCATAACTGCACCCAGTGAAGAAGGTGAGCAACACTGTGTTAATGACTTTACCATAACAAAAAAGAAAGTGGAATATTTATTAATGACAGAAATCAAACACAAATTATTTTCTCACATAATGACCATTATGTCAAAAAGAGAAAAAGAACCTCTTGTCTGTATTAGATGCATTTAGAAACAATGAGTAGCTCACCTCAACCTGCATGTAGGTTACAGACAATATTAAAATAATCCAGTTTGATGCGTTCATTTAGACTGAATTTTGGCCGTTAAATGACATCTATAGACACAGACCTTATTATTCCCATCATGAAGGGCAATTTATTTGAGAAGCTTGCACACACACACACACACACACATCTATCATATCTAATGTATGTAATCAAGTGATGATAATACAGAACTATAGGTAATTTGGGTCAATGTTCTGTAGTGTTAGTGTCATTTATTGGTATATATTTCCATTGTTCTTAATTGTACCATGTTAACTTACCTTTTAGTTTGATGTCACTGGTACTGTGTGTTTTGTTATGACCATATTCCAAACCTAAAAAACCTATTGATTTAGTGATCACTTGATCCGTTTTGTAGCACTATAATAACCCTGATGTGGAAATTCCGTTTTACACGTCAACTTTATTTTGTTGTTGGCATATATGTGCAGTTAAGTTAAAAAATGAGCTGTTTTCATTGTTTTGAGATGATGATGTTAATTTATTTTGATTAAAAAGTTCATGTATATTTAGGTTTTTTCTTTTTTTTTAATCTGTCAATATTTATACAATAAAAATACATTGAGAATGGACATTTTTATGGTGGCTTTTAATCTTGCATCAAATAGTGAACTGCATACTGTATGCAGACTTGCATTTACAGATCACCAGCACTAAATATTTTGCTAGTACTAGAATTGAACTACAAGAAGCAAGACAGTTCAAAGTCTTTGATTAGAGTTATTTAAAGCTTTTGATTGGACAGTTAGGTCCTAGAGATGTGGTGCCAACAGCTGCACCGAGGGGGCCCAATTCGATTTTTTTGTCATGGGGCCTAAATTTCCTGGCGGCGCCCCTTCACGACTAATTTTATTGGCAAGTAAATGTGCATAAAAATAACAAATACCACGTTCAACCAGAATAATACGCTTGTTCGTGTTTTGTTACAGTATTTATGTAATAATATTTTTGTGAATAAATATTCTAAACGGGTACAATTATGTTATAGTTTATATATTGTTGGACACAATGTTTAGAAATATAAATTGGAATAAAGCTTGTTTTATCAGTGAAAAAGCTAAAAGTGTGTTAGAGAGATTTCATTGAAATGTTTATCATTACCGTAATCTATAATCCATACGTTTTGTAATTGCATATATTTTTTGGGGTGGATATGGGAAACTGTATTAGACAGAAAAGAGAAATCATAAGTTTATTGTTTTTGATATTTGTATATATTATTCCAATGAAAATACCTATTTTTGATCATTTTTGGGAAAATGTCACATACATGAGAAAACGGACAGGATCCAAGCCAAGTTTCCCTCATTTTCTTAAGGAGACTAAGGACTAGGCCTACTGGACCAGTTTGGAAAACATTGTAAATAAGAAAGCAATGAAGACTTGTAATTTCTCCTGAATATCTAATATTGGACTAATAGACATTGGACTTTTTTGTTTATTGTTATCAATGTTCAATGTTATTGAATATATACAGTTAAATTCTGCATGAATTTTGTTATAAACATAAACCATCACTAAGGATGTACTGTAAGAGCACACAATAAAAGACTGAGCATACAGCCCCACTGTTAAATAAAAATTTCATTTTAGCCATTTATATAAGGGTTGCTCTCAATGAATATCCCATCAGGTAACTTTCATTTTAGTGATTTTATTTTTCATGCTCATTCTAAGTGCTATTTGTTTCATTAATGGCTTCTTTATACAGTTTTGAAATGAATTACAAATCAAATACTCACCCACAAAGTGCTGTGTTGACCATATGCAGTTCAATTTATATTTATAATAACAAACAAAGATGTGTGTAATAAATCTGTGCATAATAAAAAATACCAAAACAAGTTACATTGTTGGCATTTCTTTAATAAACAATTGCCAAAGGGGGAACAAAATCTTAATACAAAAAAAGACATTGTTGCTTATCTCCTTGAAATCGATTAAATGTCTCTTAACTCTCAATTTTACAATGGCTATAGACAACAGCTGGTGGGGAACCGATGAGAAAAAACAGCTTAGATCCGATCGCTTGCTCAGTAGCCAGCGTTTCAAATGAGCCCAATCACACAAGTGCTACCAGTGTCTCTGTGGAGTCCTATAAGAGCCCATCCAGTGAACTGAACCTTGTGACCGAGCCCACAATCATCAAATTAATTGAAACACAAATTCTGACCCAAAACAAAAATAAGGAAAACAACTTACATTACTGGTCATTTGCAACATGTGCAGATACAGCACATTCACACCTTTGTTTGTTTCCACCTACTTTATTCAGTAGTGCAAAACATTGTAATACTAGTCTGTCCTTATGCAATTAAAGGAGACACTAAGGTACAGGTCATAAAAACATTTACCCCGGCGTGGTAAATGCACACTCAAAAAAGGTACGGTTTTAATTTAAAAGACAGCAGTAGAATAAGATTACAAAACCAATTGGAGGGAAACGAAAACAGTTCCACGAAACGGTATGGGCGGGAAATAAAAAAATTCCCCTCCAACACAGCTCATACCTCCGGTTGTAACCCAAGCTGTTACTTCAGTGCCCTCGGACCCCTCATTATTAGAAATATTACAAATCAAGTGAGCTTTTAGACCACTTAGTGCTGTCTCGAGGGTATCTGCATGTGTCTTTTAGAGTCTTCCTTTTCTGAGGCATCCGATGTTAGTAAGTTCAACAACATGCTGCTTCTGTGCCAATCAAAAAGGGAGTCCTCTGCCCCTCAGTGCAGCTGTGTTCACATGGGGAACGTACCCGAGAGGAAGGGGCGGCGCCCCTGATTGGGATGGCGAAGTCCAGGCCTGGCCAGGAGGGGGTACAGAAGGTGGCAGGGGCCCGGGCCCCACGGGCAGTGGGCTGTGATTGTACTTGAAGCGATGGTCCTTGTCACCACTGAAAACCAAGCTGCCGCCTCCGCCGGCTGCCGCGCTAGCCGCAACTCTGTGAGGAAAAGTCTCTGGGGCGAGAGGTGGGTGGGGAGGCATTCCTCCCCCCATCATGTGGCCGAGGTAGCTATCCGCAAAGCCTGCGTGGGGAAAGGGGGGAGGTGGCCGGCTGTAGTCTGCTCCGTACCCAGGACCTTCCGTGGGTCTGGGTGGGGGTGGATAGTCAGGTTCTGGGGGTCTGGGAGCTTCTCCTGAGACTGTGGAAGGGGGTAGACTTGGTTTGGGCTCGGGGGCCTGTCGATAGTCCAGATCTGCACAGGGAGGGGGTTCTGGAGGTTCCGGGGGTCTCTGGTCAGGTGGTAGAATGGATAGAGAGTCTAAAACTCTGGAGCCACCCCCTTCAGTCACTGCAAGAAAATAAAGACAGTGAAACGGTTAACAATGTGTCGTAAACTAGAGATTGAGAGGT
Source organism: Barbatula barbatula (assembly GCF_947034865.1). Classification (NCBI taxonomy): domain Eukaryota; kingdom Metazoa; phylum Chordata; class Actinopteri; order Cypriniformes; family Nemacheilidae; genus Barbatula; species Barbatula barbatula. The sequence goes on from NC_136786.1 coordinate 9,190,223, forward strand.
TTCACGTGTTCGTTGAGGTTACCTGGAGATACAGGGCTGGGCTCAGGTGGCGGCTTTATCTCAGCTGGCAGTGGAGGAGCAGAGCTCCCACCTGCTGCATTCAAGATGGCACCTTCTGCCCCCTCAAACCCAATGACGTCTCCTGTCGCACCTTGTTGGACTTTAAGAAGTTGAGCCAGAAGCATGGTGACTGCAGTCTGCGTGACTGCGGCCGAGGCCTCTCCGTCTCCCTTGCCCTGCTGCTGGGGGGTGGGCGGCGAAGGGGGCTTCGGCATGGGTGGGGTGCGAGGCACTCCACCCCCTCCTGGAGGAGGCTGAGGAGGTTTGGACACCTTGGGCAGCGGAGGTGGTTCCGGGGGTCTTTCGGACTCCAACGGTGCAGGGGGCAAAGCCTTGGTAAGCTGCTGTAGCGTCTCTGGGTTCATCTTTGAACCCATGGTCTGTGCGAACTGGGCTGAACCCACCGGGCCGCCCTTGGACTGGAAGAGGTTCAGGAGTACAGCAAGCTGTTCTTGTGTCAGTTGAGAGTTGGGAGCTTTAGGTTCTACAAGAAAGACGACACGTGAGATTCTCGCTTTAATAGGAAACTCATTCACTTTCAATTCAAGGCAGCAGATGCAAAGAAAAAGCAGGTGGGGTGTCAGAAACCAATCAATAAACCATTCACTGCGAGGAGTTTAAAGTCCAAGGGTCTTTTTCTGAGTCAGCAAACATTGACAGATACAGGTTACCATACAGGTCACCACACACACACAGAAAAGTTATGAAAACAATACCTTCATACATTTTCTTTAAACAAACTGTTGCTTGTGAAGAGTGTAAGTGCACAAAGATCTAAACTATTTAAACACAATAAATGAGAAACTGTAGGATTTCTAGCAGTACACGCAGGGTCTCTGTTATTCTTACCCAACAGGGGTGCAGCAGCAGCGCTCTGACCTTTGTGTCCTCCAGCAGGAGGGAAGCCCTGCGGTGTGTTGCTGCGGCTGTCGTCCAAACCCAGCTCCTTCCGAGGGGCTTTGGGGGCGGTCAGTTCTTCAGGCATCTGCTTCTGTCTGCGCCGTTTCTTACTCCATAGTTCATGGCAGTCTTGCCACAGAGGAAGACTAGAGAGAGAGATTGAAAATAAAACGTTTAGCTTTCTGAATTGACTTTCTTTTGATTTCTTGAACATCAATTTATTGGTTAAAGATGTGTGAAACTTGCACGTTTATTTAAAGCTAGTTTGACTATTAAAGGCTTATGCAATTCTACTTGCAAATCAGGATTTATCAAATAAAAAAGTATTATAAATGCATGCACACCACACGCTCCATTCTTTTAAGGAGGAAATTTACACAAAGATTTATACTTGATATCAGCCGATGAGGGGGATAGATCACCCACAATTGATAACTTACCATCTTGTCATTTCAAACCTGTATGACTTTAAAATATATGGAAAAGAAATAAAGAATGCTGGTAACCGAAAATGGCAGTACCCATTGACTGCATTGGTTTTGTGTTCAGACAATTGAAGTGAATGGGTATCACTGCTGTTCAGTTACCATCATTCTTCAAAATATCTTCTTTTGTGTTCTACAGAAGAAAACGTCATACAGGCTGAAATGACAAAGAGGGTGAAGTAAATGATGACAGTATTTTCATTTTTGGATTACCTACTCCTTTAACATGACTGACTGATCTGTGTTTTAGCATAACATTACAAAGAAAAATGATTAGGGAAAAGTACACAAAAACAGAGCTCATACTCAGGTGGGGGCATCTTGGTTGGGTCCACATCTTTGAGGAAATCGCTGTTGAGAGCTTGCTCTGCAGTGCACCGCTTGCTCGGGTCCAGTGCTAACATGTGGTCAAACAAATCCAGGGCCATCAGAGGAATACTGGAAGACAAACCAACAGTTACTTACACTATTGTTCAGGTATGTCATTGTGTACTTACATGCACCCTTTAAATTGCGATTTATTATAATAGGATTTTGGCTACACTGCGAATACACTTTTCCACGAATTTACACTTTTTTTAAACACAATCATTTGATTTAAATAATGTGATTTAGCTGATAATCGCAGTAAGCATAATCAAAGTAACATATGTGGTGGCGTAAGACGGTTTTAATCGCAATATGAAGACATGTAAACGCCTAAACCTCATTTATGCTGCTCTGATCAAGCTGCGCATTGGTTTCGGTCACGCACCTTAAGCACACATTCATTGTAAACATTACAGTCTGAAGTTTTACCATCAACACAACCTACAGTCAGCTGTCTCTGCTCCTTACCTTCATACAGAAACGCGATCACAGCGTACACCACCGTTGGAGAGGCATTTTCCATTGTATTTCCATCGCTACCCAATAACCATAAAATACATCCACATAACGGTGCTTTGCATTTGTCGCACATATATTAAAATGATAGCCAGTGACACACACTACTGTATCTGATATAATCGCTTGTGCCGTGCATTAACGCAAATAATCAGACTAATAAAAAGTTCTCATGTCATGTAAACATGCTACTGCGATTACGTCCTTACTCGGATTATTGGAAATAATCACATTATTGATGTGCATGTAAACATAGGCATTGTGCTCAAAGAAAATGTCAAAACCAGCAGTAACTGGTATTACCAGTAATAAATTACTAATGGGAAATAATTGACTTGGTCACACCCAACCCAGAGAGTCTCGGATTATTATTAATTTACTTGAAATAAATTGCTATATATTTGCAATTAGCAAAGTTTTGGGTTCCTCGACACCGTTTGCATACTGTTTTGCCTGTCCGGGGGTGCTGCTAGAATTTGATAGTTTTATTTAATTAACACTGCATATAGGAATTTATAGTCTATCTGATATTTGACCTGTGTTTTGACTTTCATAACCTTATATGTTTTGCTTATAGTCACATTTTTTCTTGAAAAGCTACTTTGTAACAATGAAAATTGTAAAAAGTGCTATATAAATAAAGCTGACTTGACTTGACTAAAAGCTTTCAAATATAGCTAGCAAATGAAAGATAGAAAAATAAATAACATTTCTATTTCTGGGCTCCATTAAGAAACAGGAGATGTTGAATAATCATAAAATAAACATGCATATACTGTACATGCATGCTATATTAATCAGACTCTTTGTAAATGTCATCATAGTAGGAGTCGTCATCCGTCAACCTGTCACAAGCTGTGAGCCATTAAAAACAGACTAAACAGGTTTTGTTTATTTCAGATTACTCACAAAGCAAACTCTTCCCTCAGCCTCCGCCGATACTGTTTCTTTGGTTTCATGGTGTTGAAGTAGGGCAGTTTGATCACATCTGGCCACACAGCAGGACAAGGGCTGCCACAGATACGACTGGATTGAACACAGTAAAATTAGCTGAATGTCAGGCTTATAAACAACAGGAATAACCAGACGGAAAGAGAGAATACATGACTAGAAAAACCAAATTATCACTGTTACCTTATCAGCTCCAGTTGTGCTAGCTCCTGGTTAGCTTGAAAGATGGGCTTCTTGGTGAAAAGCTCTCCCAGAATGCACCTGTGTGACATCGAAGGGTTTAGTACCTTGCGCATGCGAAAATGAAGATGTTTATACAATTAATAGAACTACATTTCATAACCGCTTTCCTACCCGCAGCTCCACACGTCAATGGAGGGTGTGTATCTCTCTTCTCCTAGCAGCAGCTCGGGTGGGCGGTACCAGAGGGTGATCACCTTATTCGTGTAGGGCCGACTGGAGAATGCAGAAGACATGTCAGAGTTTGCACGACAAACAGCTGGTAAACTTGCTGAATTGTGTCAGGGTGATCGTCACAGTGAGTACAAACCTCTCTTCAGAGTTATACAGTCGAGCCAATCCAAAATCTGCCAGCTTTATCTCACCCCTGTTAGGCGCCACAAATTACACAGAACACAAATCAGTTTAAGTTACAGCTAAAGGTTTGTTTCTACACCTCTTTACTTGTGGCAAACTAACTTGTTATTAAGCAGGATGTTGGAACATTTGATGTCCCGGTGCAGGAAGTTCTTCTTGTGGCAGTATTCAAGTCCTTCCAAAAGCTGCCTCATGAAAGATTTGATATGACTCTCATTGAAGTGGACAAGACCAGACTCCAGGAGACCCATCAGATCATGGTCCATGTACTCAAACACCAGGTAGAATGCCCCTATTTCATTAAAAACAGCCAATTATATGATTGAAATGAAATTGACCTCCACCAACAATAAAAAAACATTTCTATGCCCCACCTTTATCATTCTTGAAGTCCAAGGCGTCTTCTTTATCAGTGACTATTTCCTTCATGTTGATGATGCTCTTGTGGTTCAGCTGCCGCAGGATCTTGATCTCCCTGATGGCTGTGATGGGAAAGCCCTCTTTCTCGTTGTCCAACCGAACTTTCTTTAGAGCCACTAACTCAGCTGAACAAGCAAAACCAGAAAGACAGTTTATCTTTGATGCATATCATGCATGCATCACTTCACAAAGTGTCCTGAGAACTGATTCAATTCGCTATGAAACAAAATAAGTCTGACATTTGTAACATTATATTTATAGAAGTTTGAAAATCCTCTTACCTGTATCTTTGTCTTTCGCTTTGTACACCTGCCCATAAGTACCTTCTCCAGTGATCCCGATGATTTCAAACTTATCAACACAGCGCTTTCCCCAGTCAATTTCCGTCTCCTTGATTTCTCCAAAGCGTGGACCGCAAATTCTGCAATAAAACCACAAGAACGTATTTTGTGATCCTGCTTTCTAAACTCCTGTCACTCCTGAGGTTTGTTTCTGTTCAAATTCAAGACACACTGGACTGGAATGCTTGCACTACATGTAGAAAAGCGAATTAAACTGGAGTTGACTCTTCATTTTTTCCGTGGCTATGAGTTACAGTACACATGTGTCTGTGCTGTTTATAAACACAGGGTCATACGGGTTCTGCGAGTCATCTTGATGGGTTGAGTTTAATTTTAATTAATTACAACAAATATAAATGACTTTTTTAATCAAATTGCATATTCTTGTTTGAAGGTCTCATTAGATTACAGCCATTAGGTAACACATTTTCCTTGCATAGGTTTGTTTTAGTTAACAAATAGGTTGTGGTGGAAGTTCGCTGCAGGGGCTTTGTTTCCAATTCCACTACAAGGCTGCTTAAGGAAAGTGGGGATCAGAAGATCCACTGTTGCTGAGAGAAGCAGCCACTGGCTGTGGTTGAAAGCAAGGACACTATGGGCTGCCAACTGACAACATTAAAAAGGGTGTTGTGTGTTGTAATGTCATGTCATTTTCTCTGCAATATCAAGCAGCTCTACATTACCCATTACTTACAATATAAAAACTGTGGAAAATAAACTGTAATATGCTCATTCCTTCCCTCTGTGCATGTGTGATTCCACCACCTTTATGCTCATACAGAGTATTAAACCTCGTTTTTAGTAGTACCTCGTATACATTTCCACCACAAGGACTCACCGTTCTAGCCATTTATATTAAACTTGCATTTACACAATTTAAACTAGCAAGGATGCTGTAAACTAGCTGTACTTCAACCTATATTCTGCGACCTCAGGTTTCTCTGATGACGGATTAACTCTCACAGGGAGAAAAATCTTAGGTCTGTTCAATGACTTTAAATAGGTGTTTGGTCCATCAGATGAAAATATTTTGTGACCAAAATATTTAAGAATCTGAATTGAATACTTTAAGAGGCTTTATATTAGGAAAACGTCATTAAAGACGTTTTGAGACTTTTTAAGGACCCGTGGCCACCCAGTAAATAAGAATCCAAAAGGTTGCCAAGTAATTTGGCTGAAACACACTAAGTTCTGGGGGTGATGTATTGTTCAACAACATACTTTGGTCTCTTTCGTTGAATGGGGGGCTTCTTATCATCCTGCGGGCTGTTGGGTGAACCCGACATGATGCTCGGGAGCTCTGGTGGAAAAGGCAGGTCAGTGAGAAGGTGACGGGGTTTCCTCTCTGGTTTCTTCTTCCCTGAGGGAGTTGAGGAGGAGTCCTTCAGGCTACTAGTTTAGAGGTTAAAAACAACACAAAAACATAAGATGTATAACCAAGACAAATAACATTTACATTTAGTCATTTAGCAGACGATTTTATCCAAAGCAACTTACAGATGAGGAAAATATAACTACAAGACAGAGCTGTTGCTTGACATCATATATCTTAGAATGAACATTTTATCACACAGGAGTTGAAAACAAGGGACCTCACCTGTTGCTTCCATCCATATGATTCAGGTGATTGGGTGCCGGTGGAAGGGAGCCTGCAGAGGCGAGAGCAGGAGCAACTGCCTTCTCTTTCTCCTTAACCTGCATGGTCTGACCTCCTTTCTTCATCTCTTCCTTCACCTTACCTTCTCTACTGGACTGTGGAGCCTCCGAGCTTCTCTTGGCGGGTCTATCCACCGGGGATTGTGGCTGACTCGACACAGGAGTTCTGGGGCCTTTTTCAGAAACAGGCGGCGGGGGAGAGGGGGGTCTGGTCTTCTTGGCCGAGTGATTGGTGATGGGGGCGGGTTGGGGCGGGCAGGGGGTGGATGATGAGCCCTTGGTGGGGGTGGATGCGTTGCTGGAGTTTTTGACACGGGCGGCCTCGGCAGCTTTAGCTTTCCTCTGCTTGCTGAGCTCGGCGGCCAGGCTGCTCTTGAGAATCAGAGAGCTGGGAGACAGACTGGAGGGCCGGCTGCGGGAATGGGAGTGGCGGTGTCGGCTCCTTGAGCGAGAATGACGTGAAGACTGGTATGGGCTTCGGCTGCGTGATTTTACCGCCCGCCTGAGACAGACAGACACCAATAACAATCAGAACAAATATAAATCGTTAAAACAGTCCATACGATGTATATTACTGGTATAGCTAACCTTCTAAGTGAAAAATCTGTCATCATTTACACCCCCTCTTGTAATTTCATACCTAAAATGACTTTCTTCTGCAGAACACAAAATAATATATTTTGAAGAATGTTGTAACAACATTCTTAAATTATTCTTTTGTGTTCTGGGGAAGAAACAAAGTCATACAGGTTTGAAATGACAAGAGGGTGAGTAAATCCCAGAATATACATATTGAAGGTGAACTAGTCCTTTAAAAAAAATATAGAAATAAAACTATAAATTATAAAAATAACCAAATACGGTCGTACAGTCTGATATTATATAGAATTTTTTTTTTTTTAACTAAGTTACAAAACATCACAAGAGAAGTATGTAAATTACACAATTTTGACAAAAATGTCACATAGAACCTTATAATCTTAGGACATTTAAAGCCAAAATATGTTAACTTGGACCGCTAGAACATTTGGGATAATGTATGGACACAACTGCATGAAATATATCATAAGTGATTTTTGGATATTTCATAACATAATTATTCCATATTGTGGCTTTAACCAACTATTCAACCAATAACAAAATTTGTGTGGCAAGTTAGTATGTATAAATTGTTAATCTTGATCCTTTTTAACTCTGTTTACCACAAAGTGCATGAGTTGAACGCTCAAAATAACAAAAGTTACATTATATTATACATTATTTATAATGCATTTGTTATTTTGCTCATCACTACCAAAGATTTTACCACGTAACAGTGTATTATAACGCGATCACAAGGACCTTAATTACTAAAAGTAATACAAATTAATTAATTGTCTGACTGCTACAGAAGTGACAACACTTTGTTAAGTTTTCACAAATGAGTCCACACAGTAAAGTTCACCTTATTATTATCAGAAATAACGGTCAAGCAGCAGAAGGAAAACTAGCTGCATTTATTCACTGTAGCATTGTACTTTGCTTCCTTATTTAAATGCCATTCGGTAGTTTGAAGGAAAAGTTCACCTCACCCACATGACGTTCAACATGTTTTAAGACCTCCCGGCGTCTTCGGAACACAAATAAAGATATTTTAGGGATATCCGAGAGATTTCAAGGCCTCCTCGTAGACATCATGGTTATAGTTTTAGTAAGGGTCCAGCAAAGTACTAAAGACATTGTTAAATTGGTCCATCTGTTCAAAGTGGCTCAATTCAAAAAAAAATTGCGTATACGCGCAAAATTCCTGCACTGTCACTCTGTTTATAAACGGTAGTATCGTAGTGGTGTAACTAATATTGCTAATATTGAACACTTTCATCTGTCTTTTAGCAGTGTTCCTAAATGAATACGTGCTTTGAACGACTCGGACAAGATAATGATTCAGTGAGTCAATCATCAAGAAACTTGCTTCGTTCTTGAATTACTTGTTTTGAAGGAGTTGGTGGAATAATTCAACAGACACGAAAATATTGCAGCCACCTACTGGTCGTTTTAGTCACATTTAAAGTAAGCCTAACATTATCCTTTATAAGCATTGCTATAAATGCAATTAGTCACACATGAATTGAATCAGTTCCGATGTTAAAAAAAATATTTAGTAGTCACTACAGTAAAGTTGCTAAATTTACTAGATACTAATATTTACTGTGTTAATATTTACTAAAGTATACCGCAGCATTTGATAAAACGGATCCAATTACTACAGTTAATACTACGGATATTGTAGTGTGCAGTATAATACGAAAAATGCATTTACTTAAAAATAATAATTAAATACTTTGAAATTTATTTTGCGTAATGGCCCGACAGGCGAGTTTAGTGGGGAGACCTTTCAGGACCCAACTTTACGCCTATATGGAAATTTCAGCGCGTTGAAGATGTCGCAGATGTGGAAATATTTCACGCTTGAAACAACAGAAAGCAGCACAGCTGCCAGTGTGTAAGTACTGTTGCGCGTTACAACACGACACATTTAATCAAACATCTTCAGAAGCATCACGGAAAAGATCACGAAGAGTTTGTACAAGCGAAACGCAAAAAGGACGAATTAAAGCACCAAACCTTGCAGGAATTATTTCAAAGGCAAGAAAAACTTCACAAAGACGACAAAAAAATCTGTAAAAATCACAGAAAAAGTTGTGGAATTTATTGTACTAGATAATCAGCCTCTCTCTGTTGTGGAAAATGTAGGCTTCCGTCGTCTGAACCGCGTTAGTTTACCATCGCGTAAAAACATTTCTGAAACAGCTTTGCCCGAGTTATTTTATAGTGTCGTCGCATGTTGCGGATCAGTTAAAAGATGTAAAATCTTTGAGCTTCACTGCTAATATTTGGAGCTCCGACGTGTGTCCCATGTCCCTTTTGAGTTTAACCGCGCATGGGATGGATTCTGGTTACGCATTGCAGAGTGCTGTGCTACATGCTAAAGAGTTGCGAGGATCACACAGAAGCAGCGTGATTTCAGCTTCAATCAAAGAAATGCTGGATGGTTGGAAAATACAGATTGTCATTTGGATGATTCCATAGCTTGATTAAATGTAATGTATTTCAATTATAAGTTTAGCACAGTGTCCTTAATAAAGATGTTCGTCATACTGTGTATATTATTTATCTAAGTTTTGATGTATTTCATGAATATGCAAAGCTTGACTTTAAGCAGATAAATTTAATGACTGTGTGAGTTACAGACATTCTAAACCTTAAAAGGTCAACAATAACTGATATCGGATTTGGATCGGTATCGGCCGATATTTGAAAGTTCAGTATCGGAATCGGATCGGCAGAGAAAAACTGGTATCGGTGCATCCCTATTAATTACTGTACTGTGCGTTACTGTGTTAAGAACGAGCTCCACTGCACACGCTTTATTGATTTTAAACCGAAATCTGCGTTTTGATTTGGTCCGGTTTCGGTCCCCAACCCTTTTTAGTACTCTCCTGGACCTTGACAACAACTATAACCATGATGTCTATGAGGAGGCCTTGGAATCTCTAGGATGTCCCTAAATTATCTTTATTTGTGTTCCGAAGGCGGCGGGAGGTCATAAAACATGTGGAACATCATGTGGGTGCGTAAATTAAAATCACACAATTAAGTGTAATTTTGAGGTGAACTTTTCCTTTAATCCTCTGACAGCCAGGCGGATGGTGCTCAATGTCATAATCAATGAATGAGAAACGTCACACCTTTATTCCCTCAAAGCTAATTTGAATATGAGATGTTTATCTGGTTTATTAATACAAACAATAATTAGACTTATAACGATAGCAACTTATACAGTCCTCTATGAAAAAAATATTCACGGAGGGAAAGGTCAATCAAAAATGTATTAAAATAAAATTGAATAATTGCTTTCAATTAGAAGGAAATCACTATCTGTTTTACTGATCAGCAGGGAGAGTCTCCAACATGCAAAGTTGGAAGATTTAACACCCAGTTTGTTGCTCAACCTCCTGTTATAAAGTCTGACGCACGTGAGCCCAACCAATCGGCGCCACGTGTGTTGGTCATTTTTGATAGAACGTGAACTTGAATGGCGTCAGCACAGCAGATGGTGGATTAATGTAAAACAAATACATCAAAGATGCATTTATCAATCCTGTCGCAACACTTTCTGGCAGTTTGCAAACTGAAAAACTGTCATAGATAAACAGTCGCTAAACCACAAAACGACACGGGCAACATGACAGACTGCCCTCCACTGCCAGTTACAAAATAACAGCACAGACTGATATATGTTTATTGATATCGTTTTCTATCCATTACAAAACCCGCCTAAATGCAAAATAAACTACAGTGAAATATAATATGTATTAGCACGAATGACACGTTTAGGCTTTATTTCTTAGCTGTGTGGTCACGAAGGCCTAAGACGTGCACATTCTACTAATAAAACCAATTTAATTATTTGAAATAAAACGCATTTACATATCTTAGCAAATAGCAACCTATCTACCACAATACCCCAAAAATATTATCGTAGATATTAAATGTCACAAATAATACTACAGAACAGTACAGTGTTGTACTTCAAAAGTATGAAACGTTTTCAGCACATTTTGTCTTTTATCTACTTGGTTTCACTTGGCGTCTCCATTAAGTTTTGCATAAATATAAAAGGTCACTGTAATAGTGATTTTATTGATTCAAGCACTACTTTTAGCCTCACGGAAAAATGCAAACGCGTACAGGGGTCCTAGAAAACAAAAATGACCAAAGCAACCTGTCCCACAGCCTCACAATTGAAAAAACAAAACATTACCTGACGTCCGGACTGGGGCTCCTGGAGCGTCTGCGCTGGCCGTACGGGCTGGAGGTAAACTCGCCCTGCTCGTATGGACTGTGTCGGCCGTAGCTCGGTGACTTGCGCCAGTACGGGCTGGACGGGGACCGTTTCCGCTTACTGCTCGAGTACGAACTCGGTGACTTTGAAACATAGGCACCGTACAATTCCGAATCGCGGCCGTGGTAAGTCGTATTAGGAGAAAGTCTCTTGGGGCTCCTCCTGGATATAAACGGGTAGTTTGTATTAGGGGACTGGTATCCATAGGGATATGATGTCCCGTAAGGAATATCCGTCCCTGTGAGGCTTGGACTACTTCTCCTGTAGGCCCGGAGTTCTTCCCGATCGTCCCTGTAGGCTTGTGGCGTTTCCCTATACGCAGAAGGAGGGTCTTTCTCCGCTTTCGCTTTGTTTTTGTGTCGCTTGGACTCCTTTTTGTCAGACGTCGCCGATGAAGGCTTCCTCCCGTTGCTGTCGTGATTACGCACGCCGCTGCGGGATTTGATCGCCGCGTCCCGCTCTCTTGATCGCTCCTTCCTCTTCATCTCCCTCTCCTGTCTGCTTTTCTCCGACGATCCCCCGCTTTCTTCTCTCCTCGCATTCGAGGAATTGTGGTCTCTCCTACTTTTCCTGTCCGGCGTGGTGGCTCCACCGATGCTGGAGTCCTGGAACTCGGCTTCGCTCAGCCGGTCCGCGGAGAGCGTGTCGGTTCTGGGTGACGGGCTCCCGGAAAAGCGCTCAGACTGCGAACTCACATCATCATACTCCACTAAAGTCCGCACATCCCCATCATTAACTGCCTCTTGCTGTTGCCACGGCTGCTGTTGTTGCTGTCTGTCGCGAGCATGCTTGTGTTTCTTCCTCCGCGAGGAGGACGACGATGATCGCCCTTTCTCGCGATGTCTCTCCCGGTGGCTCCTGGTCTTAACGTTACTCCGTCTGTCCTCTCGTTGACTTCTCTGTGCCGTTGGGCTTCTCCCCCGGCCTTCACGGGGAACAATCTCCGGGTTAGGCATCTAATCTTCCACTTGAATAACTCTGAATTGCGTGTATTTCAGTCCACGGCAAACAAAGCAAAACATTTGAAACCCACTTTTAGCTCCAGCTAGCTCAAATAGCACCGCTATCTCTCTAACACACCGACCGTTTCCATTCACACCACAACGAATCCATCGCACATCTGTCAAAATAAATCCTTAAAAGGGCTCACAAATGCCAATAAAAGGCTCGGCGATGCCGGCTCATATAATCCAGTTCCGCGCATATGATGAAAAGATTTTGTTAGCCAACCCGTGCTAACTTAGCAAATCATCCACTAAACAGCCTTTAAAGAACCTTCCATAGCTCGGATACCGCCGATCCCGTTGATGATTTTAAAACGACTTGTTTTCAGCGTCTGAAAAGGTTTCCCGAAAGAAAATTACGTCGAAAACGAGTGATTAATCCACACATATTTATGCGTGTCTGAAACTTCTTGACGCCCTCACACACCGACTTACTAACAAGGAAGTAGCGCGCAGGCTATGCTGGTGTGCTATTTACTTCAGCAGATTCCACAAAATATAGAAACGTACACATCCAATTTAGCCTCAATACCTGAAGTCACTTAATTTATTATATACATTTAATCCAAATGGTAAAGCACGGAATAATGACCATGCTTTGATTGTGAACAAAACTCTAATAATTGAACACGTTAAACAAAAGTAGCGAATCACGCACGAGAAACCAAATGCTACAGCCTGTAGGCCTTTGCTCTTTGAGGCCTTCAGACAACAGTAACTTTGCAATACCGGAGGCTGCAGTTTCGGGGCCACAGTCCTAGGATTGCATGTTTGCGACCCTATTTTGGTGTGACAGCGCCACCTGCGGGGCTATTCATTTTTACACGTAGAATAAATATGCAGTCATATTATATTTGTAGTCAAAATGACATTTTAATCAAATATTTAGATGTTGGAGAGAAGCAAAACACAAGGTTGACTCTGGAGGCAGATTCAATGGGTTTATGTATTTTATACGATGGTAAAAAAACACCCACAAAACTAAATACATAAATAATATAAATAATTAAGACCTCTCAAATGCGAAAATACTTCTAACATATTCTGTGCGATTGCTGCTTGTCTTAATGGTCTCCGTGTTTAAGTTCAGTGTATATTTGATCCCATCCATATTGGCGATATTGTATAGGCCTACAACATCCAATATTGTTTATATTGTGTAACCTGTTGTACCCCTGTCTATACTTTCTATATTGTAATTATTGTGTTTTGTGTATTTATTATTGTCAACAGTATGTTATAGTAAACTGCACTCCTCTACACCTTTCTCAAAGATGTGACAATGAAATGAATGTGAATAGAGACTTTGGGGGGTGATCCTCCTGTAGTGATCCTCCTGTCCATGGGCATGCCATGGTACCTTATTATAAAAAATTGTGCTTCAGTATTGTTAATTGGTTGCAAAAATATGAGCATGGTAAACGAGATTATAGACTAAATCTATCAAATTACACTGATTTAGACTATGTTGAACTAATGTAATTCTGAGAATAATCAGTGGGGACCTTATATTCTGATTAATTATTGATTATTGAATTATTGTTGACAAAAAAGGTGAGTGGTGTGACCAAAATGTAACGTCATGATATGATTTAATGTATTTTGTGATACGAATATCAACGTTGTTGCTGGACAGCCGAAATTAAGACAGAAATCAATTTGTCACCTTTGAATTTATCAGGTCTATCTGAATTTTTTGCAGTTCTCAGATATTAAGCTTTAAAAAAAATTGCATTTCATATCCACAAATTGCATAGTCTCCCTGAATGTGTTCTAAATGTACAAAATCCAAATTTCTCTAAATTTGTAGGCATTTTTGGAACAGGTCAAACGCATTGAAAAATCACTTTCTGCTTATAAACTTTCTGCTTATAAATCATATTTCTGCTTATATCCTGCAAATAATTTAATAAAGAAATCATATTCAGGGAACACAAACAGTTTACTTATAATCTTTATGTGTTTTCATGTAAAAAAAGAGATCAATTTAATGCATTACATTTATTTCATATTTCAGGACAGATAACTTTTTTCTTGTTCAAAATAGGCAGTGCTTAATATTTAGTCTAGAGCATGTTAATTCTAAACTGCACTTTATTCCACACAAAGTATTAAAATTGTTTTCTCTCTAATTTATATGACTGAAATAACATGCTATAGGGGCAGTTTCCCAGACAGGGATTAAGGATTAGACCCAAATTAAATATTTAATTTTGACTTTGACACAAAACAATGGCACAAATGTATTTGAAGATTTTTCAGTGCAAGTTGTTTGGTTTAGACAGCTCTAACATATATTTTAGTCTAGTCTTAATCCCTTTCCGGAAACCATCCCATAATTGTTTTATTGTAATCTGTTAATATTAATATATTTTAAGAATTCAAAACAGTAAAAGATAAAAAATAGGGATTAGAGAAAGCTGATCCCAATTGCTTCTCTTGTGTGCAATGAACACAGCGTGCTGATGAACAAATAGATCATAGAATCAAGATTAATTTTAAGGGCGATGAAATGTAAAACTAAAACTATTTTTTTTTTACTGTAGGAATTAAAGCTATAAAAGTTCTTCAGTCGAGAGTGATTGTGTTGATTCTCTCTTTTTGTTTTGTTGTTTTTCCCAAATTTACAGAAAAGACAATAGACCGTTTAAAAAAATACAGCTCATTTTATTCATTTTCTCAAATTATAATTATTTAGACCTCTTACTTTTAAGAGATTAAAAAATATAAATTAAAATATTAACATTTACACCAAATACAACCTATTACATCCAAGTATGTTTAAATTTGAATTACCAAAATCTAATTTTATTACAGGCTAATGTATTACTTTATCCCAAAGATGAAGTTCTTGAATGAAAAAGTGAAATAAAAAAATACATTCATTTGTTTAATTGAAGAAAGATTTTACCCACAATTTTATTTAACATTCCAAATGTACATTACCAACATGACAATCATGACTTTTTTCAGTTGTTGCTGGATGAATCAAAATGACAAAAGGAAAAGTAACGGCAATTGTTCATTACAAACTAAACTATAAGATCAAGGTAGAATACAGAATTTATTTAGCTCAAGAAAAACAAAAATTCACAAACTCCATGTCTTTGGGGTTTTTGTTGTCTTTCTCTTCTTAAGAACTGGATTTGATTATATCCAGAAGCTCTTTAAGGACATTGTGCCCAGGAATTTTAAACGACTCTCTATTTTGCTATTAAGAATTTACTTGTCTAATGCTGCTTTATTTATTATTTACTGCGGCCCTCTATTGGTCAAAGTATGTTTCCAAAATACTTTACTCTTTTGGGCACTGTACTTAAGGAAAAACACAGTTTACAGATATCCAAGTTGTATTGAGACATTGAATTACTCACTATTATTTATTAGTACACTTTATTTTAATTATTTATTGTTTGGATGTCGATGCAGCATACATGGATTGCTCTAATCACTATTTTGACTTTTAATTTAACTGTGTTACTTGTAGAATCTTTGCTATTTATCTTGTGAGATGACACACTTTTACTGTGGATCCTTTATTAATGGTAAACCCAGGATAGAGAGGTTGAGTGAATGTGGTTTGGATTTTGTGGATGAGGGTGATTGTGTCAGAGACGCTGTAGAAGGACAAAATTCCTGCTCTGTGATCCACATACACTCCTATTCTACAGGAGCTGGACACTACAGGGAGATCAGTGCGCTTGTTTTTGTGCCAGAATGAACATTTGAATTCAGTGCAGTACAATAACCAGGACTGATCATTAAATCCAAAAACACAATTATCACCGCCTCCCTTCCTGCTGATGCTCTTATATGACACTGATATATCCACCCTACCACTCCAATCAACCTCCCAGTAACAGCGTCCACACACGCTCTCTTTACACAACACCTGCCGCCACCGTTCAAATCTTTCTGGATGATCAGGATACTGCTGGACTGTTGGATCAGTGTATGTAGCTGCTGTTTTTCCATCAGACAGACGGATGTATTTATTCACGGTGTTTAAATCCAGTGTGAACTGCCTGAAATCTGATGAAGATAAAAACACATAAGTCATAATAGCAGGATTTCATAAATTGTATAAATTAATATTTTGTTTGCTTGTTTCTCCACAGTTACTATTAGGTTTGGCATTTAATACATTTTTATATGTCCTCATTCGACATTTGAACAAGACTGAACAGCTAAAGTTCAGCGTTATAATTAAACATTGATTAATTTAATAAATATTTGAACAGATTGATATATATGTTTTAGTGTCATGGTGTCAACACCCCAACAACAGTTTATATCCAAAGTGCAGATCAGGGACGACACACTTAAAATAACTGCTAGTGTTAATACACTTTTATGCAAAATATGTTGTACAGTAGTTCAGTCAGATGTAGTATTTGCTTCTTAGTGCTTAATTTAGTCAGTTAATTTGCCTCTCTATCAATGATTGAGTTACAGACATGTGTGACCTAAAAGTGGATTTAAATCAATATAAATATTTTATAGTTATAGCATATTGTTCAAAGTATCTTACATTGCAAGAACTCCTCTCTGTTGTTGGGCTCATCAGAGAAAACTGTGATATATGAAACTAAAGACATAAACAAGCATTATTAGTACAATTTCCATATCACAAGTATAAAAAAACAACACACACACCACACAAACGCATGAGTGCCAACACTACTGTTCTGACAGTAACAACAAAATTCTTGTTTTGTGAACAATAGTGAAGTCATCAAAGTCACAGAAGCTTTGACCTTCATGAATACTCTTAACATTTTTGCAAGCCAAAATCCACACAATCACTTTTCAGAACATGACTGAAACAATGATATAATGACTATAACAGCACTGTTGCATCTGTGGTATTGCTTCTACAAAAACAATGCAGGATATCATTCTGAGAGTAAATTCATGTTTGTTACTTTACCTCCACCAGATATCTTTTCTATCTCCTCTCTACAGAAATCCTCCAGTTTTTCATTTAGCTGAGAGACAGATTTTGTCACATCATCAAAAGACATGAGAGACCTGACAGTATTGTTGTGTGAAACTGTAGATTCAGGAGGTGCAGACAGACACTCAAAACTCTGTAGGTGAAAATATGTTTTCGTTATGTCCATATTTTAGTATAACAGATGTACTGAAGCACTTTCACAGTATTAAAGTTGAATCATTGTGTGATTCTCATAGTTTTCTTTGTGTTTTTCTGGGCTCTTTGATCTTAGCACTTTTTAACCAGCTGTTCTTATGACATCTTTTTAATTTGTAGAGCACTTCTGCACCTGTCGTGTATTCCAGATTTGTTTTACCTTCAGGAAATGGATGTGATTGTCTGTGTTTAAAAGCTGCTCCAGTTCAGTGTCTCTCTTCCTCAGATCATCAATCTCCTGCTCCAGATGCTTCAAGACTACTTCTGCTGGACTCACTGCAGTCTTTTCCTGATCTCTGATCAGTTGCGTCACCTCAGAGCGTCTTTTCTCAATGGAGCAGATCAGTTCAGTAAAGATCCTCTCACTGTCCTCCACTGCTGTCTGTGCAGAGCACTGGAAAACAATCACATTGGATTGTAAGCACTGTATTACAATAAATTTTAAACGACACGCAATTTAAATACTGACATGATTGACAAGTCATTTTAATTATTTTTAAAGTAATTTAAAACTTCAAATATTATTTTATCACATCATGAGAGTACTATTTTACATGCCAGCAGATTTTCTTCTCAAAACCCACCAGGTAAGAGTTCACAGCGTCTCTGAGCTCCTGAAGCTGATTCTCTCTCTCCTGGATTCTCTGCTTGACGTTTCTCTGTGTCTCTCCCAAAATTCTCTGTGACAAAACAAATACTGCTTCAAACTTTATAAAACGGCATGCAGTGAATTACATTTAAACAAATTGCTAAACCTCGTCTGATCCTATTACAGTGATGTGTAATGTTTTAGCATTACTGTAAGCATTAGTATATAGATGTCTGTTGTCGGATCATACCAGTTTCTCAGTTTTTTCTGCTACAGCCGTTACAGTGTAAAGGTTTTTATGTTCATCCATCTTACACAGATAACAAATGCACTCCTGGTCAGTTGGACAGTAGATTTCCAGTTGTTTATTATGTTTCGAGCAGATCATCTCATAAAGTTTTGTAGTGGGATCCATCAAATGATGTCTTCCGTCTTTAAAGAGATTTTCATGTTGTTGAAGGTGATTTTGACAGTAAGAGTTCAGACACTCCAGACAGGACTTGACAGCTTTGTATTTTCTCTCAGTACAGACGTCACACTCCACATCTTCAGGTCCAGCGTAACATTGATCAGAAACAGCAGTTTGAAGTCTCATCTTCAGTTCTTCCACCATTTCAGCAATCATCACATTTTTATTTAAAGCAGGTCTTGATGTGAAGGTTTGTCTACACTGAGGACAGCTGTAGTTTCTCTTCTGATCATCCTGATTCCAGTAGTTTGTAATACAGCTCATACAGTAACTGTGTCCACAGGGAATGGTCACTGGATTGCTCAATAGATCCAAACACACTGAACAGATGAACTTGTCTTGAGCAATATTCACTTCTGCCATATTTCACTTACATACATACAGAGAGAGACATAAAATCTTGCAAAAAGACCTCTTATCCTGAAATGAGCAGCTGAAGTAGATTCCTTGTTTAGTAAACAAGGGACGTGTGCAAATCAACCGAAGCCACAAAACGGACGGGCGAAGCTTGCTTAGGTGCAGTAGCGCCACCTTGAGTCTTGGAGTTACACCTGCTTTTGTTACACGCGACACGTCATACTTTTAAAAAGACCACTTTTCAGTTCTCGCATACATATCTCTTCATGTGAATATCTTTGTATTGCAATCTGGCCCTACTTTTATTTGATTTTTTTAAATGTATTTTTATTTATTTATTTTGTAATGTATTTTACATAAGTATATATTTGTCCTATTTGTTGTTTATTGATTATCTTTTTTTTGGTTGATATTATGTGATGTATACTTTCTCCTTTGTTATGTTCCTGTTCTAAGCATCAATAAAACAAATTAAAAAACAAATTCTCGAATACATTATAATAAGGTAAAGTATAAAAAATGTAAACCTTTTCCAGCTTTAATCTTGTGTAATATTATTGTATAATGTAATGTTAAATGTTTCTCATGATGTTAAAGGTCCAGTCAGTAATTCTGCTTCACTACTTCTTCCTGGTGGAACATTGTTCCCGGTCCGGTCAACCACATCTCTCACAACCTTCAAGGTCATGCGTTTGTAAATTTGTAAACACAAGCTGTTATGCAGTTTTGCTTTATTATATGAACGTATGAAAAATATTTGTTAAGCATTCATGTCAGGAACGTGGAAGGAAGAACCCAATTGCAGGTAGCGGCGATGAAGGGGTTAAACAATTAACTTTAATAATATTTATTATAATAAAACAAACACAAAACAAACATCCACGATGGGGGGAAAACACTAATGCAACTAAATACAAAAACCACAACTACAACTACACAGACAACAACACAACTACCAAATACAGGAACAAGACAAGAGCATTCAGTGGACATGGGACATGGGACATGGGACATGGGACATGGGACATGGGACATGGGACATGGGACATGGGACATGGGACATGGGACATGGGACATGGGACATGGGACATGGGACATGGGACATGGGACATGGGACATGGGACATGGGACATGGGACAACAAACTCGCACAGGACCGCAAACACAAGGGCATTAAATAGGGGAAACTAACAAAGGCTAATGAACACAAGGCAGGTGTGGGGAATGAAACACTAATGGAAGCTAACGAGGAAACTAGAGGGGCGGGGCCAATGACGAGACTGGAGAGAACGCATATCATGTCCTGATTTACAATCATATGTTTCTCTCCACACAAATCAAAGATCAAGTTAAGTTTTATAACTTAAGAATCCTTGTCTAATGATGCTTTATTGTTTACCGCTGCCCTATATACTCTTATGAGTAGCCTTTTAAGTAACTATTATATATTACACTTTAATTCTTTAAGATTCGATGGCCATCACTTTGCAGCATCAAACGCAAGCAAAAGTTTGCACAATTCAATGACTGAGCTTCACAAGCAAAATATGTTATTTTGCAATTATTGTTCTTTTAAATGCACTGTAAAAAGTGATTTTTTGATCTTGTAAATAATGGAAACATTATTCAAGTATATTTTACAAACAAATACTATTTTGTCTTTTTACTTGAAAATGGCATGTTTAATTCAGTACATTACTTGAAGTTTCTTTGTCATTTATTGTTCTAAAATACATATGTAAATTTAAATACAACTCCTAAGTAATATTTACTTAGTGTTCGCCATCTAATCAAATCACACCAAAAAATGAACAACTCAAGTAAAATTTAATCAATACAGCAATATAATTGATGCGCATGCGTCTTTGGCTCCGAGTCTGAACTGGCGCGCACTGAGGAAGGAATCGAGACTTCACGACGGATAATGTGAATTTTACCACGGTAAGTTATTAGTATGCTTATTAAGTAATTGAGGTGTGTTTGCAGAAAAGTGTAGAGTTATTAAGCTATGTGCAGTCCCAGTGGTTTGTGCCTAAGTCACCTTTTCTTTTTTTATCGAGTTACAGATGCTAGCAGTGTTCATGTTAGCAATGTTAACAGATTTTTGGATAACGTTAAAACACAATCTTAGTTTTGTTTAACACATGAATAACAGAGTTAAATCATTAATAATGAACTATTTGACAGACTTGCACCACCATCTGTTGGCGTCTCTGTTGAAAACAATTGTCTTAAGTTTTATATAACGTTAATCTTGTCAGACGATTATTGTAAAAATGAGTTTTAACATCTGTGGAAACTTTGCTCGAGGCTTTGCCGTCGTGTTCAAGCATTCTGTCCCAGAAAAGTTCGAGCTGCCGAAATGTAATAATCACCCTGTTTTTCACGTATTAATCACACAGGATTAACGTTAGTTTTTAAAATGCATGTGTAGGCCTATGAGGCAAATAGTGACTTGAACTTTATTTATATTGTTTATCTATACTATCGGGTATGATACCTATATATAGAATATCGATAAGGTACTGCACACTTTTGCAATTACACAAGTCAAGCATTTAGACTTGTGTAATTGCAAAAGTAAATCTTAATTACTTAACAATCAACCTTATTTAAGTTAAAGCCTGTATTTTTCATGATGTTCTTTTACTGACTAACATCCACTTTACAGGTGGTTGTTATCTACAAGCACTTGGAGATTCTAATTTGTTTCCATATGAATGTTACTCTTGAGTAAAAAAAGTTAGTGTAGTTTAAAATATTATGATAAATGATTCAAAATACATGCCATGAATGACGTGGGCAAATTATACATTTTTACTTTACATAACTGCATAACCACAGTCAATGAATTATAAAGGTAAATTTAGTTGTAAGCGTACTTCATGTCAGTAAGATCAGTAAATGTATTTACAATTGTTAAAAAATGTATTCTGACATGAACATTTCTTACATTCTTTTACAGATATTCCACTCCCTATTCAAGCTAATGCAAGGTAAGTTGGCAATACTTTTTAATACAGCACACTTCACAGATAGATAGCAATAAGTATGCATTCATATGTACATCATTTGTTTACTGTAGGTGCCAGAGCATGAGGTGGTTATGTAAAAAATGCAGCTTTCAGTCAAACCGAAGACTACAGCTATTAAAACACTTAAGGCTCAAACATGGAAATGCAGGCCGTCAATCATCAATACCATGTCTTTATGCTGATTGTCCTTGTTCATTTAAAACATTTAATATACACATTTAATGTTCACTACATTTACTTCTGTTTTTAACAGCAAGAAGATAGGCTTGAAGATAGGCGAGACGTTGTGATTCGCTGCCTCCTGTCTTTCCTGTGAGAATCAGCTGAGGAGCTCATTGAAGACCACCAGGTAGTACAGTTCAATTCAATTAAAAAATAATTGTATAGTGCTTTTTACAGTGTACAATGTTTCAAGGCAGCTTTACAAAAAACACAATGTTGAATGATCAACAAGGCTCAAAATAGCATCACACTACCACAGTAGCATAATGAGGGTCCTTAAATGCAAACCGAAGCATTGAGAGCTTTGTAAGTGTACAAACAGTTTAATAAGAAGATACTTTATAAAAACAGTACATTACGCGTATACAGACAGCAGATATCTTGAAAAACAGTCTCGACAAGTCGAGCGACGGACGCGTGCTAAGTAATATGAACTGTGACTTGGAATCTCATATGGTCCGTTGTTTCTGGAAGAAAGCACTGAACGCAACAGAGAAAATAAATAAATACAATTTTTCACAGTTCATATCACTGTGTTCAAGTTCGACTTGTCGAGACTGTTTTTCAAGATGTCTGTTTACGCGTAATGTACTGTCTTTATAAAGTATCTTCTTATTAATTAACCATGTGTTAATTACCCCTAGGTTCATTTTTCACCGGAGTTGTCCTTTAAGACTAGTGGATAGTTTGTCTCGGAACAGGAACCCATTGAGGAAAATTGAAAAATTGATACTGTACAGTATTTTAACCACTTTGCACTGATTTGTGTATTTCACAGGATATCAGCAGGGAGATGATTAAGGATACCTTCTCCGGTCATGTCATGAAAATCATCGTACTGAGCAGATCTGTTGAAGACGAAGATGCCAGTATATCTGATGTCATCATTGTCATCGAGGGGACTGAGGTGCTGCTAGGATGTAAAAATCTGGCAAATGCATGTCTTTTACTCATGGGCTGCATTTACTCCCTAAACTTAAACTATCCCCCAAAGCTGAGAAACACCTTCGAAGTGTTTCAGAAAATCTTTCTGGGACTAGATGCGTTAAAATTTTCACCAAAGGTTAACTCCTTGCATAGAAAGATTTTAATGTAATCTGCTAGTTGGGCACTACTTGCACTTATTGTACTGTTTTATTTTATTTATTTTTTTGCAAGAAAGGTTGTTCGGAAAACAACTGCAACTACAGTACTGTTTAACAAAAAAATTCTTATGCATTTTAAGTAATGCTATTCTGCTGGAGACCATAGATGCAGAGTTTTATTATTATTTTATGTTTTTGTTCCCTTAGGTTTAATCTTAGTGAAATTAAAGTTAGCTAATGAAAGGCAGCTACTAGTTTGATATTAGTTGCACTTTTGGATTATATATCTGCAACTGAGGTTGTTGTAAAATGTTTGTTTTATGTTTATAGAAAGGTTTTATATGTTTAAATGTTTATGCATTTTAATGCACTGTATGGTTGTTCTAAAAATGTTTACACCATTCACCAGAACCATAAAACTGATGGACTTTTACTATTTGTTTCATTTCATGTTCCCATCTTTGGAAATAAAAGTATTCAAGTAAAATGTTTGTCAGTGTTATTTTATTGAACACCATTTAAATACATAAACAACATCAAGTAATTTTAAAATAATATTTAAAGTAAAGGTTACTAGGATTATTGTGTAAAAAAACTTTTATAATCATTAATTAAGTAAAATATATAAACAAACAGTCAATACAATTTACTGGGAAATTGCAAGTAATCTTTACTTGAGATTTTCTAATTAAAGCTACAGTTCCTTGTGTTTCATTTTTACTTGGGAATTCTATTGAAATTACTCACATTTTCTAAGTGAAAAAACTTTCCTAACTTTTTTTAAGTAAATCCTACTCCAAATTTTTTTCAGTGTGTAGTTTGTAACTGTTTGTAACCATGGCTATACTAAACTGTAGAATACATTTTTACTTCTGTTTGTTTGCTGAAAGTTACACGCACCAAACATTACGGTAATGTCCTATAATTGTGAAAGGACTTATAGAGAATGTAAACACCGAGAGCAAGTAAATCAGCTTTATGTGTTTAATAATTCTGTGATCATGAGACATGTGCAAAAAAGGTTTATCTGCTGGGTGTGACTCACTTTCACCTTCAAAAACCGTCCAAGCAGATGTCAGTCTCTCACAAATTGACATCAATACAAATACAAACAGTCAACAAATTTGTGGCCAAATCGTGATGCCTTTCAACACACATGATATTTCTGCACTCATACATATAACATGTATAAAAATGTAAATGGAACACAACTAAGAACTGAGCAATATAACTTTCCTCTGGATGCAGGCACAATGGGGCATTTTTAAGAGTTTATCGATAGTGAATGGTAAAGGTTTTCCTCTCGGAAATGTTGGGTACATGAGGTCAAAGTTTAGTTGGTAAAATTTTCCCCCAGTTCCTATAAAGTGTGGCGATGTCTATTAACTGCCTAAATTAAAAATGCTTTACCTAACAGGATTTAGAATACAATGAAGAAGTATTTATTCTTCTTTCTGTTTTATTACAAAATGTTAGTTTTTTAAGTGTTTAACAAGAAACTGATCGTTACAGCAAAAGGGAAATTGATGCAGCAGCAATGATTCACTTTTCAATAATGCACAGCAACGAGATAAATCTTTATAGATATGACTACACATTCATAACTTAAGGGTAAATAAATACATGTAGTAAAAGCAAAGGAAAACATTTAAAGAGAAAACATTCAAGAGAAATTCCTTTAAGCAAAAAACATACAATGTGAAAAATGAGAACTGAGAAACGGGGAGAACTTTTTTTGTAGCAAAACTTGAAGCAGGTTAGTATTTTACACCTCATTAAAAAATACTACAGACAAATGAAAAGCTGTATTCTATTTATTTTACATTGTAATCATAAATCATTGTATCTTCTTATACTGCTTACTGTTCAGACTGTATATGTGACAGAAGAACCTTCTCTTTCAAATGAAGAGTTTGTTTCCAAAATGAGATAACTCTTGTTTTTTATTATGATATGTTTTTATTGTCTTTTATTGTGTTAGTACATGAGAACAATTAAAAAAAACTGAGTTATCATTTTGGAAATAAACTCTTCAAATACACACACCAGAGACTCAAAGCAAAACATATTAAACAGGCAAGAACACATCTGCTTCTGCTATTAAAGCCTACCACAGGCACACAAAATAAACCCTTAATACATGAAACTTCAGCAGATAAAGTCAACTGTAAACCAGCACTTCACTGACCTTTGGTGTGACATCTTTACATGAATCACGGGAGGTTCTTGAGTATACTACTTACAGCCAAACATTCATAGGGCAATTTCTTCTATCATATCTTTGCATGATATGATGTATCATCATTTATTCTTTAAATATAAACATCATAAATAAACTGTCATTGAGCTGTAGACACAAATGAGGAACGTGATCCCTTTATAGGCGATTCCATTTTTCCCTTTTCTACTAGAAGGGTCTTGAAAGCAGTAGTTAAACAGTGAACCTTTACTTCTTCACTCGAAACAATCGGTTATGATCAACAACAAATCTAGCATTAAATAGCTTGTTATTTCTAAAATGCAATGTTGCACTATGGCAGAATATGCCAGTGCTTCACTTTATTTTTTAACTAATAACGAATCCTATTTAAATTAGAGAAATGCATTTTGTAAATGTCTGAAATGACCAAAAACTGCCAATATACACATAAAAACAAATCAGACAAAGGGACTTGTGTTTTTTTAAGATGCTAATTGAAACATCTGGATATCTGGATTGAAAGCACACAAGCTGTCCGAACAGACATTTTGGATTTACACATCACAAAAGCAAAAGATTGTCATAGAACACACCTGGACCAACCCAATGTTGCTGTGACATCTTTAAGCTTTCAAAAGCAAGGCAGAGAATATGAAAGTCTCTAACAAGCCACTTCGACAGTAAAATGTAAAAACTGCTTCTGTTCCCGCTAACGGCATCATTAATTCTAAAATGATTTATGAGGATGACAAGTGCATGTGCCACTGACAATGTTTACAAGAGTATATGGAACTTCCTGTTTTTGATCAACATCATTGAGACAAAGGAGATCCCCATTTGAAATTAAATATACCTTTTCAGTCCTGTATCAAAGCATCAAACCCACATCTGACACATAAACACACAGCAGACTGACAACAGGGCAAAATATAGAACATACAGATACATATGCAAAACCTAAAACAATAATAAAGAAATCACTGAGACTATAAAATGCAACATCGTTCACGGATTCGTTTGGCCAGACTTTTCCTCTTCTTCTTTCCATTCTTTTCCTTGCTGTCCTCCATCTTTCTGGCACGGATTTCTCTCATGAGATCAAAGAAAACCTGCAATAGATTCCAATATTATTTTCTGTACTTAATACTATAGCTTGCCTATAGTTGAATTGTATCCCTTTCTTTTTTTCTAAATTAGCCTCTAAATTATATGCACTGAAAAAAAAGTTAAATGTGTATCTGAATTCAAAGATAACTAATAAATACAGATTATTTTATGAATTAAATAACAGAAGATAAAAACTGCTGTTGCATGAAGGTACTTCACAGTACAGTTAGTATCCAAGACGATTGCAATGTTGGTCATTTTAGTTTAAGTGCACATTTAAATGCATATTTGAATATTTTAAAAAATGTTTACAGTTGTCTCCTAGCACAAACCTTATCTACGTTGGCGCGGGTCTTAGCAGACGTCTCCACGTAGCAAACGCCCCACTGATCAGCTCTTGCTTTGGCTTCATCTGCGTTTACCTGCCTCCTGTCCTCCAGATCGGACTTGTTTCCCACCAGCAGAAAGGGGACGTTCTCATCCTCCTTCACCCGCAGAATCTGCTCTCTGAGAGTGGAAACAATGGGTAACTTATGTCCGATGTAATGTTACATTAAGGGACATATCTTACATTTGGTATTGTTGGACACAATAAGTCAATAAATGTAAGAAATAATTATTTTCTCCAAAAGAAGAGAAAAAAATTAAATGCATGCCCATGTGAAACAAACTGCCATGATACATACTGTAGTGGGTGGTTGTTTACTGGCCACCCACAGATCTCAATGATATTCTGCACTTTAGATAAGGTTTGGTGCACTTTTAGTGTACATCTATTGCTTCCAAAAGTAATACCCCCAAAAGCCCACAACTTAAACAATAAAAATGCAATAAAAATAATAAAACAAACATTGCAAATTTTTTCAATAATAAACTCTTAAGTATGAGCGATAAATTCAATTTAATTTTTATAGTGCCGTTACAATTTACATTACATCAAAGCAGCTGTACATGATAAATGTGAACCAAATGCTTGCTAAAGCAAGAAATAAAATACACTGCAAATGTGTCAAACAATCTTTGTTAAAACTTGAAACAAACTAGTGCATTTACAAGACCATCATTAACTAAAGAGAAAATCAATACATCTCCTTTAAACAATCAGAATAGTGTCTCAAGAACTTACCTGAAATCAGCAGTTGCTGCAAAAGATTCAAGTTCAGTGATTGAGAAGACACAAAGGAATCCTTCCCCGCTACGGAAGTAGTTATCGCGGATAGCCGCATAATCCTCCTGACCTGCTGTGTCCAGAATATCAATCTGGACTTCCTCACCATCCAGAACCACCTTCTTCCTGTAGCTATCGGCTTTTGTGGGTTCATAGTCCTCCACAAACTTCGAAAAGACAAGAGGTGTGTAATTTATCCATATAAAGAAATTCATTCAATCATCATTTTTAAAATGAAATGTATAGAAAGCATCCTTATCCTCACCTCATCATACATGAACTGCAAAGTTAATGCGGACTTTCCAACACCACCACTGCCGACCATGATCACTTTATGAAGGGCCAGAGAGTTCTGGCCCTTTGGCTTGGCTGCTGCCATGGTAACAGTCGCAATGAGGCGGGGTAAAGAGATGAGTCTGCAGTAGTGTTTTTGATCAGGATAGGTGGGGTTGGGAGGTCGTGAAGATTCAGAAGGTCATTGGATTGAGGGGTCGGGGTGCAGGTTTTTTTTGGAAAGGACCATGTATCGCTCCGTGTCCCTAAAAAGGAGAGAAGCTTGATTATGTTTTTCAGTTTACATGTTTAGCACAATTCTTTCAATACATGCTGGTCTTTTATGGTTTAAATAATTTTTTTAATGTTTTATTTAAATGTAATACATTTTCTGACATTTGAAATGGCTATTCTGCTGATGTCATCTCTAGGGTGCTCGAAAGCAAACTATTTCTTCAAAAAAAATTCAATCAAATTGATCAATTCTATAAACGTAGTTCCAAAAATCAAGCCCCACACAGTTTTCTCAGAGTATCCAGAAATATGAGTTTCATCCTATATCATATCATATCCTATCATATCATATCATCTAGCTCATGATATGATATGATATAGGATGAACAAATGAAATTAAAATTAAAATAACAGATATATTACCAAAACATTAAAGGAACATTTAAAGGATCTGTCATCATTTACTCACCCTCAAGTTGTTCCAAATGTATATATATCTTTGTTCTGATGAACAAAGAGAAAGATATTTGGAAGAATGACTTTAACCAAATAGATCTTGACCAATAGCTTCATAAATGTTCTGTTTGTTCTTTCACTTTTGCCCTTTCGAACAATGTAGGAAAGCAAACTGTTCTGGGGCACTTTTGACTTGTTAAAGTCCTATGGTAGTCAATGGTGGCCAAGAACAGTTTGGTTACAAGCATTCTTCCAAATATCTTTGTCTGTGTTTGTACAGATTTGGAACAACTTGATGGTGAGTAAATGATGACAGAATTTATATTTTAGGGTGAACTGTCCCTTTAATAACTTTCCTAACCAATGTGTTGTACATTGAACGTCTTGTAGAACTGACAACATTTGTTTAAATGAACTTTCTATATGTACATTTATAAACAATGAATTAGTTAAATCTATAAAAATTACACAAAATGTTTACATAAAAAATAAGAGAGCCTAAAGCAGTGAATTTAAAACATAACTTTAAAACATATTATGAGGCAAGTAACGTGGACCAATACATCTATCATAACATAATGTATCGTATTGTTTGTATAGCAATAAAGGATGCAACAATATATTCCTACATACACTTTTATTTTATAACAGCTACAATATTTAAAGCACATACATAAGCCGTACACCACAAGAGATCACATGAACACTTACTGGGAAATCCCCTATGAAACCCCCTGGTTTATCATTTGATGATCCATTATATTTCCTCCTCAAACAACAACCGTCCGTAGTCCAGACCATCCAAACACTTTATGGCACACAAAGCAGTGCAGACTCCACTGGTTTTAAGATTCTTCAAAACTATTTTAAGCTGTGACAGACTAACTCTCTGAGCATCTGTAAACAGCTCTAATGGTCCATCCATACACTTCTTCAGATATATCTGGGTGGGGTTGTGTAAGTGACTAAACAAGACACCTTATCTAGCATGTCAACACAGCACAAAACAAACATCTCTGTGTACTTGATCCTCAGATTACAAATGCTTTGCCCTCAAATAACCGAGTTCGTACCGAATCGACCCCGGCAATAAAGGAGTCAAAGCAGCAAATTATTATAGTGTAACTATTCAATATTTCATATTTAGGTTGTATATGAGTAAATGAAGTATCCTTATTATAGGCTTGTGTTTGGTGGGTGAGAAGCCAGGGTTGGGTCTGCTTAGCACAATAACATCTTGTACACAGACAGCATCTGCAGGGTTCATATCCTCTTTCAAATGTACACATGGGAGACATGACCCGATCACAAGGTCTCTCTGTTTTTTAATCCCCACTTTTTCATTCACAAAGATCAGATTTAGTAAAACAGACATAGTAAATATATAGTATTCTTCTGAGTGCATATGAATGCCAGGCAGATATCGTGGGTATGTATGGTTTATTCAATAAGGCGGTATGTATCAAAACACAATGGTTCAACCTACCATAATACTTTTTGTAGGAAACTGTACACGATCTTTCTTTCTCTCTCTCTCTCTCAATAGCTGGCTGGCCGGCTAGCCATCACACACACACACACACACACACACACACACACACACAAACAAACACCATCATCTATCAAACCACCGGGTTTTAAAATTATAATTAGAAGATACACCAATACACTAAACACGTCACATGCATGTCCTAATACTTCATTTAGATAAACAGCACAGGCTCTTACCTTTGTGTCTGGTCGTTCCACTGAAGGTAGTCCAGAGACACAAGGACTCTTGGGAAGGGGGAAATTCCTCCTCTTCCCCGATCTCTGTCTCTCTTTCTCTCCTACAGCGGACACCACATCCCGAACAACGTCATCGGTTACAGCGCAAATGTGCCACAAACTCCACTTCCGTGAGGATTTACAGCGAGCATACGCCGGTTACTGTGATCTTTGGCGTGGCAGGAGTCTGTCATGGGCGTGCAGCGCTGATGATGATCCCGATAGGCGGGTCACATGGATCCGCTTCGGTTCTCCATGCAGGGAAGCGCAGCGCACGGACGCGGTGTGCGCATGCGCAGTTTCTCCCCTCCATCTACACGAGCTTACTTGAGTCACGACGAGGCGAGGCGGAGTGTAATGGCGGGAAATAATTAGAACGATGTGCGACGTTTACACAACAATGTAGTTATCAACACACTTAAATAAACAAGTGAACAAAATGGAGTCTGAGAGAAACAGAGGTAAACGTTCATTCATACACACATAGAGCAAGACATTTAACGTTTGTAGAAAACACGTGTTTTGACAGGTTACGTTGTGCCAGCGAGTTTGTTGTAACGGTAGTAACTTTGTAAGTTACTTAGACTAATTTAGTGTTATAATTATAATACATGATTACATTTAGTTGAAATATAGGACTGGTAGACCTAACGGTTATATAAAACCCTGTAGGTCACTTAATTATGAAGAGCAAAACATTAACGCCTGCCTTAAAGTCCAAATATGCTGACAAATCGTGGAATGAAACCATTCAGCTAGTGCGAAGATGTATGGTAAGTGAACTGCCTATATGTTTTCTATTTGTATTCATATGTTTGGATGTTTTTTTAAAGCTTTTTACGCATTATTTATCAACACGTGCTCCCTGGAATTAAAAACCGCAATGTTAGCTACAGGAACATGATATAACATGACTAGCATGTATTTACGTTAGGATTAATGGGGCAGAGCTGAATCCTATGTGGAACAATAAAGTATGATTAAAATGCAAATAAGAAAAACATTGTTTCTATTTTTTATGTGTTTTTAGACAATGAAAACAGCAAAAAAAACGGTGAAAATAACAGCAAGGATTCTCTGTATTTTTTCAGACCTCAAATACTGCAAAGAAAACAAGTTCATAATCACTGAAGCAAAACAGTAATATTTGTGCATGTATTTTATGTGCTAACCTGGAGTTATATCACAGTTTTCAGTCTCTCACATTGCTGATGAATGACTTTATATCCCACCTGAGGTTTGATTTTATTGATATTAAACACACTGGACTGAAATGGCCACAAGACCTCTAGACTGCTTATACGAAAAAATTTCCACGACTATTTATGGTTCACGCAGCTATTTTACCTGATGCAAGGTCATTTGCATGCTCATTTAAAGAACCTCTCAATGATGTCATTAAAACAGGTCATGGTGAGGTCAACTCTGCCAAGTAGTATTCACTATCTTGGTCACATACTGCAAGAGTTTGTTCTTGGTATGCAGATTGCTTGCCATTGTGTGCATGCACAACTTCCTAAATTTGCTCCAGATGTGGTCCTAAAGACTATTTACAGACTTAAGTTACTGTGCCAAGATATGCAAGCGGCTGGTCCTCTTCCAGAAAGTAAAATATGCTGAAATCTGTTTATTCTGACTAGCTGTACGGTGCATAATAATCCTTTATAGTTTCTGAAGGGCAATATGGCTTGTTTTCTCCTCTGGACTTGTTTCTTTCGGGATTTTCAAAACATCTCTATTTGAATGTGGGTCCTTGCAGATGACGGATACAAAGTAATTTTCTCTCCGTAGGACAAAAAAAGGTCAGATAGCAGAGTTTGTGAGCCGATCGCAAAGTGTCTTCAGAAGATCAATGAAGCACTTAATGGTAAAATTCCTTTTGCACATTGAGAATAAAAGCCTGATGTAGTTATGTTTATAAAAAAGTTTATCAACTTTTTTTGCAGTGTCTTCCCTGACAGCCATGGTGTCTAGGCTGGAGATGATTGCCAAGCAAAAAGGGTTTGAATTTTGCAGACATCAAATATTGCGTTCAGATTACAACAAATTCAATCACAAGCATGCATTACAGTAGACAGAGAGAATGTGTCTAGTGACTACAAGCCATGCTATACACTTTGCTAAATTATGCGAAGAGCTATCAGCGTTAAACCTTATTGATTGATTTTTAACACATCTCTTTGGTTGCAAAATGTCAATGTTTTCACACCTTTGGTTGACATTGTATTGCATCACTGGTACAGTCATTACAAACCTACTATACTAGTGTCTGTATTTCTAAGATGACAAGCTCTTGCTCTTTGTAGATTGGTGTCACACTTAAGTCCCACAGAGACTGTGTGTTACCTGACAGCAGACCTGTTTTACATTGAGGTGGTGCTAATGCCAGGGGGAAAAGTTGAAGATGTGAGGGTTGCCCATCACGGTGAATCTCCAGTGGTGAGAGAATAGTTCATGGGCCTGTTAAAAAAATCTATAAATGTGTACCTCTAAATTATGTTTTGTTTGTCTCTTTTAAAGTCAAGTCCATCATTCCTTCAGTTGTTGAGGTAAGAACATTTGGTGACACTTGTCACAATAAGGTGCTATTTGTCAACAATTGGTTTATGCGTTAGCTAACATGAACTAACAATGAACAATACTTCCACAGCATTTAATCATGTTCATTTCAGAATTTATTAATACATTATTCAAAACAAACGTTGTCACTGTTAACATTAGTAAATGCTCCATGAACTAACACGAATAACTGTATTGACTTGAACTAACATTAGCAAGCATAAATAAATACTGAAAAACAAAACTATTCATTGTAAGCTAATGTTTGCTAATGCATTTTCTAATGGCACCTTATTGTAAAATGTTACTGAACACTTCTTTGTTATATATATATTTATATATATATATATATATATATATATATATATATATGGAGAAATATTTGCTACTGTAAGTGTGCCTTCTCTACACAGGATGAAGAAATTTCAAGAGTTTTCTATGAAGTTGGAAGACCTTGTGTGTTCTTACAATATACCAGGAGAAAGGTATGGCCTTCCCTTTCCGTTTATGGATTAACTTTGTATATTACTACTCTAATGGACTATACTCTCTTCCAGTGATGTCAAGATTAAAATCTACACGACCCTTCGGCATCTTGAGAACGATCTCTTAAAGATATCCCACTTACCAAGGTTATACTGAAGTTTGAACTGTTTGAGTATAAAGAAACACCTGTGGTCATAATATGCAATAAGCACATGACAAACGCATTCACTGTTATTTCGCTTCTAGATCTTTGAGAGAAAGTGACCTTCATGTTGACCTCATTCTGAATGGCAGAATTGGGAACGTCCAGCCTGGCCAAGAAGGTGAGCATGAAAGGAACGCTGTTACTAACTGGATCAGTGCGTTTTATTATGTGAAATATCAATTTTTTTTCTATCTGACTTGCAGGGATGCCAATGAAAATAGAATACTATATAATTCCATTAAATGTTTTAATGGGGTTGTCAAGCACTGGTACGAAGTACACTTTCTTATAGAGTACCCAAAATCATTAACGTTAATTTAGTCTAATGCAGACTTGATATCCAGACTTGAGTCTTATGCTTATATGACTATTGAATTCTGTACAGGTGAGGTTGCTGGTGGGCAGGTTGCCATAGTAACCGTGGGAAGTAGTGACACCTCACACAGGCTGCAGATGGAGTCGCTGATCTCCTCTCCACCACAGGTTGACTGTCATGGGTGAGTAATGGGTTTTATACTGGCTGTCTTGTCACAACCTTTCTGTGGCTTATGTTTAGACATCTTAAACATTATATACAGGACAGGAGATCTCCAGGAGCACCACTGCTGTAGTTTATATCATTTTACCAGTAGGGGGTGAGCAGTGAGTATTATTTTGAGATTAGAAGTAACTTAATTTGCTCCAAAGATTTCAGCATTATTCTGAATTTGAGGTAGATGACCAAAACATCACCAGTTCAAATTATTGTTGCCTATTGGTTTGGCATAGTTGCCTGAAAAACACTGTGACCCTCTGATACCTTTACACGTGACCTAAAATATGTTTCGACAAAGAAGAAGTCTTGTATGTGCATAAATTATAAAATGTGTTTTTTGTGCTGTAGATTTCCGTTGTTTCAGCCGCTCAGTGAGTCTGGCTCGGCATTACTCCCAGCTACCTTTCTCCTCAAACTACAGGCACCGTTACCTATGCTCGCCTCCTTCATTGAGAAAATGCGCAAAATAACAGGTGCATAACACACTGAGATTTGCAAAATGCACTTAATAAAATACATTGACTTTTGCGAAAAACAAAGTTCTAACTTTAATTATACGTTGTAGATGTTGTAGTACCCGAGCAAAAGCTGCAGATGGAGCCTTTACCACAGCTTCTCATGAAGACCAGCACATTGCAGAACGCCAAAATAACCTGGACAGAGGACGTTCAGTTTGTTGTGGTTTGTTAATATAATCATGTACCTGAAAAAATCTATTAGCTGTGATGGCTATAATATCTAAAACGGGAGAGAACTGGGTGTTGTTTGTCTTGACTTGAACCCATAATTTTTTGCTGATTGCAGAGTGTTTTTTTTGGGATGCCAGATGAAATCGTTCATTGATTTACCTTGGTTGCTTGATTTGTACATTTCTCAGCCATTGCCGGCCTCAGAATACCACAGTTATGTGTTCTCTGCTGCCGAATGGGACCACGAGTCATGGAAAGGAACCCTGATTCACACAATCCCCTTCACTCACCCTGGCCATGTCCCTATATTACTGGATACCCTTCGCCATCAGTCTGCCATCAATGTCCTGTTGGCAAGCTGTTTCAGTAACCACAAACACCACATAGGTTATAAATACATATTCAGGACACGTTATCTTTGCTTTGTCATTTATTGTCATTTTAAGATGGAGCCATCTTGCTTTTGATATAGGTGCTGGTTTACCGTATGACCTGAAATGTGAGGTCCTTCCAGAATTAGATCATTGCCTTTCTGTCACATTCAGCCTTGAGGATAGCGATAACCTGGCTGTTGGTAAGGACCTTCATATACTCCATCTGAATTGCACTGTATGAGAGGTTGTGTCATACTGGTATATATTTTTTAATCTATATTTTTAATTATTTAATGAATTTGTTTAAAACCTTGAAATGTTCATCTATTTTTATGCTTAACAAAATTCCGGCCAAGTCAATTTATTAAAAACAATAAAATTCATTCAAGTTTGTTTGTCTTCTCACATGTTTTTTCTTGCAGTTTTTGTGATGGTGGTAGATTCTCGTCAGGTGAGCTGCAGACTCCTGATGCCTGACTTTGTGGATCATAAGCTTGATGACTACGTATCCAGAATCCTCGTGCGGTGATTCAGCATTTTACGGTTTCATCACAATTACTTGTTGCTCATGCTTGGAACAAAGGCCCATTTATGAATGGATCAGGTGCTTGTCTGCACTCTTTTAGTTGCTGCTGTGCACAGTTTAAAAAAACCCACACTGGCAAAGGCTGCCCAAGACCATGATGGCACCAAAGTGGGCACCTAACTGGAAAGCTTCATTCAGGGACTTGATATTAAATGTGAAATGTCAACATGTATTCGTAAAAATATTAGATGTAAACCATTTTGTACGGGAACTTAAATAATAATGGACTGTTTAACAATACAGCTTTTGCTATAGTATTAATGGATTTTTAGAATCAAGTCAGTTTATTAAAATCTGATTTGTTTTTCCTCATCAGGTGCATGTCCATTCCCATAACAATGAGAGCCATACGCAGGAAAGTCGCCAGTATGAAGGTCCATCCCTCAACTGACCCATCATGCGCTCATGCGATGGAAAGCACTTTAACAACCCCTGTCCATCCTGACATATCTGGTTCTAACATCATGCCTGCTCTGTACCCATCTGCCTCCCATGAGGCCGATGGGAAGAATGGCCTCCCCTCATCTGCAGGCTACTATGTTATGTCTGTTGGTTCTGCCCAAGCGGCTAATAATGCAAATACAGATGCTGTTGCTTACCCTTCCCCCTGTGCTTCTCTGGGTGTCTATTCACACTGGGTGTCCGGTGGGGTTCCTGCAGAGCTTCTATAGAGCAGGAAGTGTTTTTACTACACATTTTTAATTAGTTCTTAGACGCTTTTATGTAAATAAAGAGAAACCTCTTAAAGTTTGTTATACTTGGCGGTTTTATTAATAATTAGCCTTGTTTCTTAATCCTAAACTTAAATCAAACTATAATAACTTGGTAACTTGTTCTTCAAAACAGCTTTTTAGCCGTTGGCTTAATGTCAAGCAAGAGCGAAAGGAATTCTAGGAAGTGTGTAATGACTTAATTCATATTTGATATATAATGATTCAATAATAGCATTTTAAGGTTTTGTACACTTTAGATGCATTTGAGGGGAGATTTGAAACCAAATGCTTTCTTACTACAAAACATTATTTAGCCTTAATAAACCTCCAATGTTGCCGTAGATGCATTTGCAGTTTTGTACAGCTTCCTTAGTTTTTATTCTGTTGTGCTTCCACATGTGTGCCTGTATGCCAGTCTGCATCAACAGAACCCCAAAGACAGGATGTAGATAGCGTTCTTGGGTTGCATACCGTTGAAGCAGAGCGTTTGGCTGTGAAGTCATTCTGGGGCTTGGCATTTGACCCCAGTCCAGACAGAACAGTCCACCGATTGGTATCGCCACTCGAAAGTAGACAAGTTTTATTCCAATACATTTTTAAGGTTTTAAAAATGGGCAGTTTAAGCACATCTATTTTTTGTGGTTACAAGAACAAACATTGAATGAATGTCTTGAGGGTGATTCGTTTCGAACATATTCAACTTTGTCATAATAGGAATTGGATCAAGTGATGTGTGTTGACTAGTAAAACAGTAAAGTCCGCCCAGTCAGGGTCACCAGCAAACACGATGTAAGCACATTCAAACAATAAGGAACTCTGAAATGTCACTACAACATGAAGGTCGCAGGCGTTAAGTGACTGATGGGTGTTTCAAGGAAGCAATCCTGAGACAAAAATACCCTTGTGTATGATTCCTGTTATGTTCAGTGTAAAAGGCTTCCGTTAATAGTCTCAAAGTTTCATACTATACAGGAAGTCTATAACTATAGAGCATACAATGGGGATGCAGGTTTGTTTCAGAGATCAGGAGACATGTGGGAAACCTGTTGTGCCTCTTATCAAAAGCACATTTATAAATGAGGGGTATAATGCAGTCTGGTCATAATATGATCCATTTGACATGTTGGATAATGTCAAAGTCCCATCAATTTTGTATGATGTCTAACACCATACCTTGCTGGACAAACTACGAATTTTATGTTTAACATTAAAACCATTACAAAATTCCTATGTGAACTGTCTTTTGGGTGAAATGTAGGATATTGTGTTTAAGGTGATGTCTTTTCCACCAGATAAGAGAACCCGCAGCCTAACCAGTATACTTTCCATAAAACCAAACTGTGGTTAGTTAAAACCATGATATCAATGGTAGTTTCTGTTTTGTATTTTACTATACTGTTTTTAAAAAAGTGTTATTTTACAATGTTTAACTGCAACGTGATTTCTGCGCCGGTCTTCAAGAGGATATGAGGAACGGGGGTCTTTTTTAAAGGTGGTCCAGCCCCTCCATCCCTCACTCATGTGGTTAGTTTCTCTTCATTCCACTCTTCAGCATTCGCTCTAACTAGACTGCGTTAAAACAACCTGCATTCTTATAAACGGGAAGGTTTTCTCTGGATAACATGGCACGCAGGATCTTTTTGCGGTCGCTTTATAAAGACGTTCGTTTGCGCGTAATGGAGTTATGTTTCGTCTGCTCGCTGTCGTGTCGTGTGATGTTACTGTGAGGAGAGACTATGCGCTCTTCAGGATGGGTGCGAACAATGGCAAACAGTATGGAAATGAAGGTATGTTTGTTATATCCAAGCATTTGAGACTGGTTTGATCCAAGACACGAACAAGAATAACTGTGCTGCTTTGTATGCCTGAACTTTTAGCTTACTATGGAGACCGCATAATGATGTCAGTACCCCAGTTTGAAACGCATAAACATTTCTGTTGCCATTGATATAACAATTCATTGCTGTTTGTTTAAAATAAAATACACAGTGGGGACTTCAAGCTTGTAGGTTCAAACCTGCAACTGGTCTTTAAACTTTCCCCATTGTGCCCAATAGAGACACTTGACCCAGGTTTGTTTCAGGATAACTTTCATTGTTATTCCACTATTAACACTTTAAAATCACTCTGAATAAATGAGTATTATTCCAAATTAGTTATTCATTCAAAATGTCTTTGAATGTTTGCATATGTGATTTGTACACATTTTCCTTTCAGAAATGACACGATTACAAGCACTTTTTGAAGTGGTGCACTCAGACTGCAGACACATCTGTCTGCTTGGGTATCAACGTTCTGATGTGGTAAAGCAATCAAGTGCAAACTAAATCTGTGTGCTTTGTTTGAGTAAAATGACAGCGGGTTTGGAGCTTTTCACGGTCAGGTGTCTATTTCATTCATAAGTCTTGGATTGAGTGGATCTGCTCAAATAAGCACTTCATTTTATATGACCATTTTTTTATCTACTTGTGTGGTTATCCAGAAGTTGGCATTTTCATTACATTCTTTTGACTTTTCTTTTGCTGAGAAATATAAATAATTGATCTGGCCACATTATATGTATGAAATATGGATTTCCCGTAGTGCAGTATTACACTGCAGGTAGTCATGCTCATATCCAATATAACAGCACTCGTAAATGTGTGATACTGCATATATTTGTTTGTAAGTTACTATGTCTACAGTCCATGAGGATTAATCTAAGTTTATTAGATACATTCAACAGGGATGGACCCACAAGGTCAAAGGGAGTTAAATACACAAATCTGCCAATAATTTCCAGCAACACATTTGTCTACCTTATAAGAATCTCGTAAATATGTATTTGCATTTACTGTAAACTGTTCTTGACCTATGCTCTCAACCGTCTCTTTGGATAACTTAGTTTCTACTGTAAGGGTCAACAGCCGTGTGGTTTTATGTCTATAAAATGCACGGTCTGATTTAGGGGTTTACTTTAGGGGTTACTGTGGCAAAATTCAACCAAAATGCATTATATTTGACCGCTGGTCAAAGCAGCCCAGCTTGTTTTAAAAGCACAATGTCTGTGGACTGGATTTGTTCACAATGATTGTGATTAATGGAACTGAATTTTTGCAACAATACAGTATTGTTTGGAAGACCTACCACTGGCCATACTGAATAAATAGAACAAAAGATACAGTGGCCTTAAAAAGCATGAACACTTGTACATTAGAAAGGCACGAATGTCGTTGCATTACAGTGTGTATACAGTATATACTGTATATATTAACAAAACATTGCATTTATTTAAAAGACAGCAAAAGCCTACTTTTCAAACAAAACCTCTCACCTAAAAATATACAATGGCTACGACAAGTTACATTTGTAAAAAGGTCAAGCGTTATTTGTTTGTAGATTGTATTTTGTTGTCTATATGTTGAATAATTAAGTTTATGTTCCACCTTTTCATGACCACTGTTGAACGTATACTATACGGAATGATCAATGCACATGTGGGAATATGCTTCGGGACCAATTTAGTCTCCATCTGGAATACTGAAAATTCCATCAAGAGATCTTATGGATTTGGGTCATTGGATCAAAAGAAGGACTGGCCTCTCCAAACGTAAGTGATGGGCCGTTTATGAAAGCTGGAGGAAATCTCCTTTTGACTGTCATTTCTTCATTTATATGATGGGAAGTGACTGTGCTCGGGATGGCGAAGGACCAACAGATTAATGATTCTCATTTATTTTGTGGAGCGTTTTTCTTTCCAGTTTAGTCGGAGAGACTGGAACCTTTTGCACTTTTCAAACAGGTCATTTATGCAGGTTCAGTCAAAGTTTAACACTGGTCAGAGAGCAAAGTCAAAAAATTGGTGAAAGAAAAAGTTAAAATATGGATTATGGATTCATTTTTGAGAAAATGTGGGCAGCAGAGACACAATGTGGGTGTGACCATGACGCAAAAAAGAGAGAAAAATTTAACTTTATGGAAATGAATAGAATTTAATAGAATAAAATTTCAACATAGCACAGCTCACCTGCCTTGTGTGTGTGCATCCAACACAGTCTCACTGGAATTTGTTGTGACAATGTCACAAAATATAATCTGTTGACATTTTAAAATGCGGGATCTTTCATGTGCATAAATATATATCCATGCAATCTGATGGGAATGTATACGTATTTCATGAGGTATATCATTTCTGTGAATTCCTTCAATCTTATTTGTACGTTTTTTTACTTTTCCCCTGTGATGTTAGGTTTAGGGGCGGGGTAAGGTTGGGCCTTTAGCGGTGCTTTGCCAGCTCCTAAACTTTGTGCATTTTTGCAAAATTAGCCTTTGTGGCTGTGACTTTAGGATGTGGGGTGAGGTAAGGGGTTGGTTGGCCACCTCCTTAAATATGTACGTCTTTGTTTGATATCTCCTTATACTGTAAATATATAAATGTGATTTCACACACGTTCTGTGTATTGAAAGTCGTACTGACTGACACGAAAAAAGGGGGAAATATGTGTCCATGAACATGAATCAATAGATTCTGCCGTGGGTTGGTGTATCGCTGCAAAGCAGTCATAGCAATTTTATTTATCGAATAAAAATGTTATGTTATAGTTATGTTATGGGACTATATTTCCCCTTCCCTGTAAAAAACAACACCAAATAAATAGTAATTAGTTTGCTTTATAAAATAGGGGTTAATGTTTTTATTCCATTAACAAAATATTAACAATTGAAATATATATTTTTTGGCAATCTAATAACAGCAAAGGGCATTTAGGCTTAGTCAGTATATTATATATACAGTATATATACTTTAAATGCATTTTCCATATTTGGTTGCCATACATCATTATTAAGAGTTATAAAAAAATATAAAGCTATAATCAAGCCAGACGGTTGTGTTCATAGCTTTTAATTCTAAATAACTGCACTGCTGTGTATTCTTTTGCAAAGAAGTAATACAGTTTCATCATCCGATTTGATTAAGTTGAAGGCTTTAAGCTCTGCGAAACCTTTGCCTAGCAACATAATAATAGCAGCTTTCATTTTTGGTAGTAATTCAAGGCATCCAAAGCACATGGGGTCCACTTGCCCGGTGAGTCACATTCTACGGGCTACAATAGCCGCTGGAGCAGATGTTCTGGTTCAGTGATGTCACCGCAACATGTTGTCAGGATGGTAACAATGTGGGCCACGGCTTTCACGTCCAGTGAAAGAAGAAAACCGCTGCTTCAGTTCAACAGAGTAATTGTAAGAGTTTCATAACCAAGATGATAAGAGTTCAAGTGACTCATGCGATGCATCAGTGCTCATCTTGACAATTTGTTTGAAATGTCTTCCACAACAGCTTTCCCGCGGCACCAGGGCGGACGTGTTTGCAGGATTTCTACGGATACGTGAAGCGTGCAAGCACGTGTTTGTGTGTGTTTAATGCAGTGATGTGTGTGTGTGGAATTAAAAGCATGAGGAGAGGTTCATGTTTACAGAAAGTTCAGCGTGTGTGGAAAGAAAACTGTGCTGTACTCTCACGAAGCCACTTGAGGCTTAAGTTTACGACCTGACAGAAGATGAACACACACATACTTACTCATGTCCTCTGTGGAGAAACAAAGGCCTTTTTAGAGAAACTCAGCTTGAAGTGTTTTTACAAAGGGGATACAAAACCACACGATATTTAATGGAATAGTTGTTGTCATTTACAGTAGCAGGTGGCTTAATCCGAAAATTATGAGGTTGAAGACGATTCATTTAATACGTTTTGCTGGTGACGGATGGTTGTGCAGGTCCTCCATTTCTCTGGTCACAGCTGGTGTTTTGAACTGTGAAAGGTTTGTCCCTGAAAAAAGGGGAATTATAATCGTATGTGTGGTGGTGATTTCAGTTCTGTATAAATTTATGTCTGGATTACTAGATCTCTGTTCCAGACTGTGACCACACTTTTATTACGACACCAATCCAAGATTCAGATCCAAACCAACGTGCACGTGTTGAACTTTCTCGCCCCTTTTAAAAGCGATTAATTGAAGTAAAGAAACAAGTTGTCATGAATGGTGTCGCTCTTTCTTGCACGGTGGCCAAATATGTCTAAATGTATCCTTAATACATCTGTCGCAGAGGATCATAACAAAACGGTAAACTGCCAGCGATGGAGACTCAAAGTCACTTCTTCCATATATTGTTCCAGATGCGGATATTGTCTTTCTCCGCCTGGCAGGAAGACGTAAACCAAAGGTTTCTCGGTGCATTCCTGATGAGAACTGACTAATGAGTTCCCCTCAAAATCTTTAATCACGGAAACCTCGATTTGGATTAGGAACGAGATGTGTTTCCTTGCTCTTAGTAATAGTTCAGTAAGTGTATGACTGACGGGGCCAAAATGTCAGATTTCACTTTTATTGCATCTGTTATAATATTGACTTACAGTGGGAACTGGTACACCCCACCCTTCTGTGAAAGTGCACACCAGCGCTCTCACAGATGAGCTTTAGAGTCGCTTTAGCAGATAATGAATGCATTCAGTCAAGAGAGATCTTGACCAGAAAAAGGGAATAACTACATTAATAATGGTTTAGCAATTTTAGTTACCAAGCTCATTTCGTCCAACGATCAGTGGTATAGCATGAAGAAAATGCCCACACTTTTTAATGTCACATTAAATTGCATTTTAGTATTCAAGGGATAGTTCGCCCAAAAATGAAAATTCTGTCACCATTTACTCACCCTCAGATTGTTCCAAACCTCTACATTTTTTTGTTTTGCTGAACACAAAGGGAGATATTTGGACGAGTGTCAGTAATCGAGCAGATCTCGTCACCCATTGAATCCCATAGCATTCTTTCCCCCTACTATGGTAGTAATGGGGGACGAAATGGGTGAACTATTCGTCTCTCAGTTTTAATCTTGTGCACGTGTCTGACAGTGTAATAGTTAAAGTCTCAAATGGTAGTAACTGTAAAATAATGCGTAAAATTACATGTTCAATTACTAGACAGACTGGTGATGTCACTGCATCCAAGAAACCTGAGAAATCTTTCAATTCCAACGTGTTTTTCTACATAGACAGTTTATTGAAAAATAATGGTGAAAACATGTTTTTTTATGGATATCCGGTTGGTTTGTGCATGTAAACACACTCACTGTCATAAGTTAAATTTTTAGTTTTACTACTCGTACAGTATATAGTGTTTCTGTTTGTATTTGATGCTGTCGGTTCATTTATTCAGCATCACGTTTTCCAAACCCATATAACTTTTCCTACTGCACTTGAAAGGACGAAAAGTTAAGAATGTCACTTATTTTCATGGCGTTACAATGAATGCAAGTTAAAAAAGGGCATAACAGCACCATAAAAATATCATTTTTAAAAAGTGATTTAGCTATAGTGGTCATAGCAACTTTGAGCCAAGCCAGCTTTTTACAAATGTTATAATATATATATATATATATATATATATATATATATATAAATATATCATGACAGAAATTTGTATTTTGGGTGAACTAACTTATAAGTAGCTTATTGCTTGGCGAGCTGCATTTTTGCATTAGCTTCCTTAACACTGATCTCGACAAACATTGAAAAACAGACACCATATAAAAAGTCTTTGTGTGCGCCTTCACGCAATGTTGTTGACTTCTTTCCTGTTTTCCCAGAAAAGGGCAGTTCCAGTATCTCCTCCGACGTGAGCTCCAGCACTGATCACACACCCACCAAAGCTCAGAGAAATGTGACTACCAGCGAAGGTAAAACATATGGTGCCCATTATGAGCCATAATGCCTGCTTAACTCGCCTTCTCCTTCTCTCTAACTCTTTTTCACTCACGCACTCTCTCTTTATGAAATGTTTAACATTTTGGAGAACTTATATGCTCCTAGGATAGCCTGCAAATTGAAAACAAACTCAACAATCCCATCAAAAATACCCCGTGGGCCATTTGTCTTGTGAGCGAGCGAAGCAGAGAAATCCCCAGGGCAGGTTCATATCTGGATATTAGCTGCAAGACTGCAGTGTGTGTGGCTGTTTTTGTTAGACGTTCTGCTGAAATTAGGAAAACATCATCAAGATGTTTTCCTCCACGGTGGACATTGCCTATTGCACCCCCATATTTTACTATAAAAACAGCTAATAAAAAAAGAAAGTAAATCTGCTTATCTCGGTGTGAATTTTCCTTGGCTTAGTTT
This sequence comes from Barbatula barbatula, assembly GCF_947034865.1. Taxonomy (NCBI): domain Eukaryota; kingdom Metazoa; phylum Chordata; class Actinopteri; order Cypriniformes; family Nemacheilidae; genus Barbatula; species Barbatula barbatula. The sequence continues at coordinate 9,234,819 of NC_136786.1, forward strand.
TGCTTGGCCTACTTATTTTCCTAGACAGGAGCTTTCCAGCAGGCATACACCACATATAAGACCAGTCCAGAGATGTTTTGTAAAGTGATATGTGTATGCATTGTGGTTTCCTTTAATTTGACACACCTCAAACACATTTAAAGCCTAAGTTTATAATATCATCACGAAAGTAATAAAGCAGTAAATATTAATATGTGTTATGTGTGTATTTTTATACAAACTTCATTAATTGGTTGAATTATCTTTTTTAAGTTGGTTACCATAAATATTGGCTACATGCTTGTAATATTTTTATGATAATTTAGCGTGTTCTTCTGGGAACTGCAACGTACTTTTACGGATGTACGTTGCAGTAATTCAGCTGAACTATATCATTTTCAACACAATCTCATAGGAATGCGTAACAGGGGCGCTAGGTGTGGGCTACGAATGTTTTCAGTTAACCCCTGAATGTTTGATCACCATGTCATGTACCAATCATTTTGGGACATTTAGCATTTTTGCGTGCAAAAGTTAGTTATTTTAAAAGAAGGTGTCAGGTGCATTCAGGCAGAAAGGATGCGGAGCACATGTGGTGTGACACGTTGCTGAAAATGTTCGCAACGGCAGACTCCGACGCCACGACAATTTTTTGCCAGTTTACAGCTAGCTATACCGTAGATTAAATCATTATTTTATATTAAATACTGTAACAGCAACACAAGAAGGCACATTACGTACCTACAATACAGTAGTAGCATTTTTACTTATACGTATTATACAACACTTAATTCTGGTACTTGAATATTGCGTGTGTTTGAAATACACATTGTCGAGGCGTCCGATGATGCCTCCAGTTCCCGCAATGATTCATTTTAAGATGTTTATCAGATTTTTGTACACAAATAAAATGCTTTTGTAATGTAGAAAGCCGACTGTTTTCTATTTAACAGCCAGGAACTGGTTGGGAACTACCACAGCTCTCTGGAAAGCCGTTTTCTAGCCTGGCACTGCTTTCATTACACTATTGCACCCGCCCAGCTCAATCCTCATGCCAAGGAAATCAGCTCCAACTCCACATTGTCCCCAAAATAGCGTATCTGGTGTGCGTGAAATTGTTTGCATGTGCGAAAAAAAGAGCGAGACCGGTGTTAATAGAGTGTGACCTGAGATTATAGTTGCGCTCTGTTGTAGTATTTACATTTCTTGGCTCAGACAGGTGGGACATGGAATAGCAACTCATTTTAGTAAGGAACGCCCAGCATTAATGAGAGAAGCACAGCTTGTGTGAGACAGCCAATTGTTCTTTTGGTTCTGTCAGGGCAACACAAAACAACATGGAAATGTGAGGTTAAAGTCCATATTAAACTCTACGATTAGGTTCTTGTGGTGCGTGAAAAACATGGAAAGCTAAACTTAATAAAAAAACGTATGTGTTCGCATAAAAAGTTGAAATGTTACATATACAAAACTGGTCTTAGTAGATGGAGAGCTAAGATTGTTTCTAGAGTTTAACCCCGAGATCCTGTTTAAAGTCTACATGACATGCATTCACAATCCATTTTACTTCTACTGTATCTGTAGTTTTTATGTGGAGACAACATTCTGGATTTGGCCACAAGTATGCAAGGGAAATATATAAAATGCCATATAAACCTCCTTTATCAAAATGAAAAATGTCATGACTGGCTTCCTGACGTATGGGTCTAAATGGCAAACACATTTGTTTTCAAATGCTCAGAATACATTTTTTGCCACCATCTTCATTCATTTGATACTGAACAGTTCCATCAATCACATGATTTTTGAAAGAGGTGAACTAAAGAGCAGAATATGACTTCGTGTTTCTCTATAGAATTAATTACAGCATTATAGATTGTTTTGGACTTCTTACATGGAGCAGTTTAGAGGTTCGGTGGTAATTTGACTAAACACATATTTTGAACACCTGTAGCCTTTGTCTGTTTTCCAATACAATCTCTCAGGCATCTGGTTGTTCAGCTGGACAATAAAAGACCACCCTGATCCATTTAAACTTCAAGGCATATTTACAGGTTTTTCTCCAAAGAAAACAATATATTAAAGAAAATCTAAACTATCTTCCATCAAATGGAAGGTCTCTGAAAGTGGAGAAGTCAAATGGAACACTTTGCCATCTTAAAAAAGAATCTCCTGTCTCACCTTTGCAATTCAAATGCAACCCAGACAGATTTCCTCAGCATTTCAATTGCCAAATTTAGCAGTGCTCCGTCCTTACAAATGGCCGCCATACATAACGAGAGAGAATTTCAAGAAGTGCTTAGCCAAAGTGGTTCAAATGCACACGGTTTCTGAACTCCACATTCCTTATTTGGGATGTGGTTCAAGATATACAATATAAGTTCAGTTCTGGCTCAGGAGCCCTGGATAGTTTTCTTTGGCTCGACTCATGGGTTTGAGGTGTGGTTTTACTACAGATTGTTCAAGGACGAACTAATAATTACTGTATGAGAGCAGAGCTGTTAGCTCAGAATGATTGTAAGTCATGTTTATAGTATTACGTTCTCAGATCTCTTCAGTGACGGATTGTGCTCCGTTCATAAATCAATGTCAGTTGATAGTGTGTTCTGTAACATTTGACTTTTTTTGTATTGCTAGTGTTTCCTGTGGATCATATTATTATAAAAAAGTATTTTTCTTTTAAATTTGAGATCAAACCATACCAAAAGTGATTAACACCAGTAGAAGAACCATCACTAAAAGAAGTACAATTCAAGTTTATTTTGATAAGTATACTTAATTTGTGGTGGTTGAGGAGATCTCCCCTTCAATGTAAAGCGCTTTGAGTGCCCAGAAAAGCACTATATAAATGTTACGAATTCATTAATTAAGTATAATTCTATTTTTAAATATACGTTATATAGTATACTAATATTAATGCACTAGAATAGTATATACACAATAGTATGTACTATTTCAATACTACTTTGGACTAAATTGGACTAAACTTATTTTCGAGTTGACTTTAAGTGTGCTTTACGAGTAACAGTAATAAACTTTTAGTTCATAACTACTTTACTTTACTACACTACTTTATAGTGAACTTAAGTCACTAGCACATTTTAGCTTAAATATACACTTTGAAGTATAGTCTCAGTGGACTACTAGTTACTTTTATTAGAATTTGAACACTTTAACATTTGAGTTTATAAGACAGTATGTAAAACCGTAAGTACAAGTAACAGCCAAACATTTCTGTCATTGTAGGTATACTTAAATGTAGTTTTAAGTTAAGTACATAAAAAAAGACTGACAGTATATCTACTTATTTTAGTTTAGAAGTACTAAAAATATTTGCAAATAAACTTCTTTTTTGCTAGGCCAGCTATTATATTTAGTTTGGTTTTGAACAAACAATGTGAGAGTATGGGTACACTTTTTGCTGTGACAGTCATACAGATTTGCTAACATCTTTGCGCAAAGTCTGCTCATTCATTCTATAACAGTATATCTTCTGTAAACCCTTTAAGAGGACAGACATTTTCTCATCAAATATGTCTGATTACTACCTGTGAGTAGTGTCAGTGTTGAGTTTCTGTTCAGCAGGTAGTGGATATTTGTTATACAGGTCCTCAGAGAGCTGAACTGATGAGTAATGTGGTTATAAATAGGGCCAAGTGACAGCAACTGATTCCTGATGGTGAACACTTAATAAAAACACATTAGACAACCCCAGCAAAACCTAAATCAACATCTCCCCATTCTGATCGCACTGCCAAAGCCTTTCAGCTTAGTAAATGTTGCATAGGTGGGAGAGTACGGCAGATTGATTTGACCATTATTCATACTGTACAATACCAGTGTCAGATGTTGAAATCTGGCATGCCAGCACATGTGGTTTATAATACACACGAGATGCGGTTTGCTATGTCCATTTCTCAGGGCCATTTTCATATTTTATTGGTCAGAAATGGTTACTGCATTCTATGAAACACACGATGAAAGAATTTATCCCGCTATTATTTAGTGCTTCTCTTTTCAGCGCTGATGAATTATTTCTAGGGTTTTCAGACAGATCTTCACCTAAAAATGAGTTTGGCAAGCAATTAACTAAACAGTGTCTGAATGGTGGGAATACATTGTAGTGCTGCAATGTTTTAATAATACTTAAACACTTATTACCAAAACATAGACCAGAGGTGAGAGGTGTTTAAAAATCTAAAACCACCTTAACCGCTGTACAATACTTTTTATCTACAGCCTGACTTACTGCTTTCAGAATATAGTTGCAAAAATGAATTTGCTACAAAACACCATTGTTCAACAAATAATATGTGTATATGAATGAATATTAATGAGTAGATACTATATTAATATATACATATATTTTATTAATAAATATAAACATATTATTAATAAAAAAGTTTTATTCCAGGTAATATTGTGTAACTGAATATAGTTAAAGGTCCAGTGTATTATATTAAGCGGCATCTAGTGGTGAGGTTTTGAAGTGCCACTGGGGTTGCACTAAAAATGAGCTCAGTTGCCACCCCAACACTGACCATGCTGACTTGGGTACTAATGAAATGTACAAAAATTTTTATATTTGGTTTGTGGAGAGATTTGCGTTCTGCTGTTTGAGTTTAGACCGCAATATGCTGTTGTTTGTAAAATACATGCAACGTGCCAAGAGTATTGTGTGCATTTATAGTAGGACTCCATTGAAAAAACATGGACAGTAAAACAACTCATAATCAAAAACCTACACACATGTTCACTCGCTGCGGTTTATAAAAAACAGATATAGAGGTTTCATGTTTACCAAAACTATTAAAAACAGCTCAATTATGTCTTTGTATTTGCTGTATGCATATTACTGTCTAAGGAAGAATGTGCTTTGGTTTGTGGCAAAAGGATGTGGCCCAAAAACGAATTGTTTGAGAAATTTGAGGGATGTTTTTTCTGTGTGTTAAGTAGATTGATGTTTGCTTTCGTCGTCATATTTTTCTTCACTTTTTAAGAGTCTAGGACACAGAGCCATTTTCTGTATTTCTGTATCCAAACATTAGTCGCGTTAGTTGACCATAGTCGGCCATAGTCAGTTTCAAAGTGGCAACATAAACAATCGTTACTGCGCATGCGTGCATTCATGGACTGCCCTTAACTTCCACTACACAGTTCACAAACAATAGAGTGCCTGTAGATTATTTCTGATAACAAGCAAAAGAAACCGAGAAGAACTGTTAGATTGCTAAACTTTTCTCTCCAATATTTTGAACCGCATCGTGCAACACCACGTCCGGTGAAGCCACGGAGTTAGACTGCGATACCAAGCTCAACTGCTAGATGTCAATGTACCACACGGTTTCTTTAAGTGCGACCAAACTATAGGACCCATTAAAACGATTAAAAGGTCTATAAGATCACTGCGCAGTGGGCAGAGAGAAGTCAAGACTTTATTTAGTCAAACCAATAAGAAGGGTGATGTAGTCTATCAGATGGTGTCTGATTCAGTCAAAAATCATCACATTTTGTGATATCAGTATCAGTCCTCAAAGGAAGCACCCTTCTCAATCATTAAGTGCTGAAACTATGAAAATATGGATAGCAATTGACAGTCTGTCCAGACCTGTTTACCCTCTGACTGAACCATTACACAAGCAGCAGCCGAATTTTGACAGAGCCAAATTTTGGTCGAACCTTACGGGGTCCAACCCTTTCACAACATTCAACCGTTTCCTCAGAGGGACATGATTTTACCGCAAGGTTCCCAAACAACAGAATTTTATTATGTGTTTGGGGATAATAGTTCATGGAATGTTGGAGCCGTTTTTTCTGGTTAAAGCCGAGCCTACAGACCGAATCTGGATGACATAGCATTACCTCACGAATCTCACTCTTTCCAGAACGGGGGATTAGTCGCTCTATTCCCCAGATGTCCATGACCACATTACAGCAGATACCACAATTTGCTTCTTGTCATAACTGTATAGAGCAGGCCTTCCCAAAACATCTTGCACCGACTATGAGTGTTTTGTATGTGATTCGTGTGATCTGCAGGCGGTTGAGCATGTCTGCTACGCACATGTTGGGATATAGAGATCATTAAGCGTCAGTCTTTGATATTCCAGGCCAATTGCACAGAATTGCACAAGAACATTTGATCTACGGTTCAAGGTGTTAAATGATACAGCAGTGCCGGGATGGATATCGGATGGCGTTGAAGTCATGATTAGGTGCAAATGTAATACATCTGATTAATTGGTTCCTGACTTGGCAGCTTGGGAGGGTATTAAACACAACAATCTGATTCTGTTGAAAGATCTTCTCTTAATAGGCAGGTTTTTTGCCTTTGCACTTATTTGTCTTCATCTCAGATCTCTTAAAAGGTGAAGTGGACGAATCTCTCTGACGTCCCTCACATGTCTGATCGAGTCCACCTTTTGTATTTATCCCCATATGTTGTATTTTACCATTTTTTATATGTGTCACATCTTTGCCAGTTTCAGATTAATGAGCAGTGTTTCTCACACTCCACCAACCACTTTGCATTTGGCAGCTCATCTAATGTGGAAACGTTTGATGGAAATGAACTCATCATAAGAGGTCTTGAACTTTACTGATGTAGTCAAGCACCGCCGCTTAATGCTCTTGGCACAGGTAGTGTAGTTTGTTCTGCACACACATGGAACATTTTGGCTCGAGAGTTTTAACTTATCACTAGACTCCAAATCCCTGAAGATGTATTAGATTTTTTTACTCCTTCATGGACCTTGTAAAAATGAGTCTTATAGTGCCTCCCCCTGACGCTGTCTTTTTTCATCTTCACAGTTTTGCAATATTTACTACCCAGTTATTTTATTTCCTGCTCCATCATTTGATATTGTCGCTGTATATTTCTATAGTTGTTTCTCACGTTTCAGGATATTTTGTCGGTGGTGCTTGCTAAGGCATTAATATCACTATTAGTACCTTTATATATATATCTATGTGGACCAGGGGTGGTTGCAGTACAGGTCATAAACCCCGCCCTCGCCATTTAAATTAAAGGGACAGGAGCCAAACTATAAAATCCAATTGAAATTCAGATATTTTTTAATATGTTACGTAATATAATTTATTTTAGTCAGTTTTTATCACGATGATGAATATCCAATTGTTAGTTTTTTGAATAAGTTTGGTTTTAGTAAGTTAGATGTTATAAAAAAGGGGTGTGGTACGTGATGTCCTCCTATACGATTGTTTCATTATCAGGGAATATGGGCAGGAACCTGATATTGCGCTCCACTTCGTGCTCATTACTGTGGAGACTCTGGTTACACTGTAGTCCAGGCTCCAAACTGCCGTTTTTGCGTAACATGTCAGCGCCCATCGTTGGATTTTTTACGATCAATTCATTTACAATGGAAGGAAGCAACGTCACGCTTTCCATCTTTTATACAGTCTATGATGTGGACTAAAGAGGGATCATCTTTTGTACCCCTTTAAAAACATACATTTCCATTTCCTTAACATTTTTATGCCTTCTTGCTCTCACATTCTCTCGTGGCACGGCCGGAAACTGAGTTTTGGTATTTGCATTCAGGTTGTGTATTAAGGTATTCTGTATTGCTATTTTATTATAAAACAAAATGAATGTAATGTAGAAAAGCAGAATGCTTTCATGTTTTGAACAATAAAAGGATGTAAAAAGAATGCAAAAATGATATAATTAAATAATGCAAAATAATCTTTCTTTGTTGATGGAAGCTTCACATGCAAGTACAACATTAAGACATATAAAGAGTTCAGGAGGGGCATGATCATGTAATACATCTAATCGGTACAAGAAGAGGTCCGCATATGTAGACGTTCCTTACCTCTATCATATGACAGTTTTTGCAACATCTGTGATCTGTTTTGCTGATCCCTGGTCAACTCTTAAGTTCAGTTTATGCGTGTACGTAGGTCCAACGCTGTAGCATATGCAGAGCCGCGTACCCTACGCCGTAGGCTGACGCGCATGTCTCCAAAAACGTAACAACGTGTCAACTCAATGCGGACCCTACTCGAACCGCAAGCGCTGTGATTGGTCTGTTTGAACCCCTCCCTCAGGTAAAAAAACTAAGCGAAAGCGCAATGTCTATTTAAACGCATTTCCGAATGAACTATTTAGGCAAATGATTTTGTTCTTCTGTATTTAACATCTCAAGCTCCAACAAAAGTGACTGTTTACTTGACGGTATCACTGCTAATGCTTCTCAAACAAGCTGCTTCTTCGGCTCTTGTCTTGGTTACAAGCAACACCCGCGTGGGCACTGACACCTAGTGGTCACAGCCTGTCGACGTGGACAACGACGCAGAAGTATAAATGAAAACCGACACGTAGCCTACGGCGAGAGGTTATGGCGTAGGTCCGTCGCAGAAGTACAAATCGGGCTTTACTCTTACTGTCTTACTGTGGTTAACCATTTGAAATGCACATGCTTTTGTTCACTTGTATTTTTCCCTTCACTGCTGTGCCCAAGACCAGATGGTTAACCTGTTTCTCTGATATCTCAAACATGTGGACTCCTCCATCGTACAGCCTCTGGCAGTTCAATCTAAGGTCAGGCAGCTGGAAGTGATACGGGTCTAATTATACATTTAAAAACTGATTGAAAACATCAACTAAATATGAAACATCACAAGCTTCTGAAAACTCACCTGGAGGTTCTTCTCAGACGGGTAGCATTGCAACAACTTGCGAACCATGAAAATCTCTACCTAAATAGAAAACGTTTTTACAGCCTGAAAGATGTTTTGGCTGCTCTTCTGTGATTTGTCTGTTCTGTGTGTATTTGTTTTAGTCCGATATTGATTCGCAATTGACATTGAACAGAGAGTTAACCTTTGATTACAAGTCCAAATCCAACACCGCATGAGCCCAAAAGTAAACCGATCTTTCATTGTTGGTTTGTAGGTCTTGGATCAAACATGCAAAAGAATGATAGTGACTGCTATTTATCTCGACCTAATTTACATTTTATGAAACATTCTTGTGATCCGTATGACACACAAAACTATAGCTTTTGGAAATTGCTTTCTGGCTATCGACAGCTTGCAGTGCATCTTGCCTTGAAATGAATTGCATTTACAGGAACTGGAGCAAAATGTTGAGTTCTCTTATACAGTTTGTGATATTTTTTCATGTAACTGCAATGCTGGATCTTCAATTGTGTCAGTAAACAGGAAAAAAAGGAGAACAATTCTGGTAGTGGAGATAAGGTAATTTCATCACAGTCTCTTGGCAAACATTTAACAATTTTACGATGCTGCTACTTTTGGCTAAATTCATATGAATTTGTACAATCTCATTCGTACATTTTAGTGCTATTTCCTTTCGCGGGCAGTGACGGAAGGTTATGGGTGGGAGTTTTCAGTATTGCTTTTTATCTTGTAATCTTACGTTTTACATACGTTACTTACGTTAACATACACGAATAAGTCACCTCGTAAAATAGTTACGAATTCCCATGAGATGGTGTAAATTAGTGCTATCTAAGTTTTGGGGTATGGTCTGCACGGTGCTTTAGCAGAATCGCAGGGGAGAGGGTTTGGCCTCAATTAAATATTAAATATTTTGTACAGTAGATTTACAAACTAAATATGTTGCCTCTGTTATACATTCCCCTGTGTATAACAGAACCTTAAAATTATTTTAATACTATTTTGTATTTTTATTGCCTAAGGTCATGACCAAAATAGAAAACGTTTTTGCGTTATGTCGTACGCTGGTGTAAAGGAAAGGTTAATTTAGAATCAGCATTCCATGGTCAGCCAGAATAAGCCGAGGGTCAATACACTGACTAAACATAGGACACATCCATAACACCGGATATTAGCCTATGTCTGCTTTTCATTTATGGGGTGCTAGTATAAACACACAGACCTTTGGGACCAATGGTCATCATCACTTTTTCTAACAGGAATCTCAAGTATGAGACCAAATCAAGTTTTGTGTTGTGCGATGTGCAGAGTCAACTGAGTCCCTTGAGTGGAAGTGATATTTGATGGGCAGTTTCGTAATGACCCATTACACCATAATGGAAACAAGACCTCCTGGGACTCATTCCCGCTGTGTACACCGAATCCAGAGATACTGAATGTATTGCATGCTACACATCCCTCAGGAACAGCAATATGGATGGACCACCCGGAACTGGCGGTTTGGTTGCAGAGGTTGGAGAAGCTGTATTGCAAATGCAGGGGGTTCTAGCAAATTCCCTCACTGCCATTCTTGAATCTTTCATCTTTATGGGTGTTTTTGTCTTTAAGCTCAAAACCGATTGAATCTGTAGGTTGTGGGAGGTCAGAAAAGCTGTATTCAAGGCCACGAGAGCCTCAGATGGCCCACCCAAAGTCTGCTTACTGAAGTAATGCATTTTGCACCCAAAACTAAAAAGCAAACTTTTTTAATCTGGAAGGCAGAGATTAGATCGTGACGCAAAAATCCACGGCAATGTTAATATTTATAAAAACGGTATAAGTGCTTACAGTAGTGCCACGTCAAGGTTTGAGCAGACGTATGCACTTTTGCTTGTCCGAGTGCTTCAGGTTTTTGGAAATATAAGTAATTCTTGCCGTGATAGATAGATAGATAGATAGATAGATAGATAGATAGATAGATAGATAGATAGATAGATAGATAGATAGATAGATAGATAGATAGATAGATAGATAGATAGATAGATAGATAGATAGATAGATAGATAGATAGATAGATAGATAGATAGATAGATAGATAGATAGATACTGTACGTTTGCTCTATAAACCAGACGTACGCACTTTGAGAAATTATCGTAAAACCTAATTTAGGACGGTTTATATGCAACATTCTATAAATGAGGCCCCAGGTTACATCAAGCACTTTGAAGACTAAAATAAATTGTGCATACGGCAGGATTGTGACATCATGTTTTTAGTTTTGTTGAGCGGATAGTTCACCCAAAAATTACAACTTTGTTCTTCTCAACGCAAAGGAAGATATTTGGAAGAATGTCAGTAACCCAAAAGATCTCATCCCCATTGACTGCGTTAGTAGGGAAAACGTATACGAAAATTGCTTTGGAAACAAATATCCAAAGCAACTTACAGAGAGTTCAGGGAGCAATAAAGCGATATGTCATACAGGAGCAATAATACAATAGTTGCTATTGTATAGGTGCAGTATACAGATTTAGAACAATCTGAGGGTGAATAAATGATGACATTTTTGGGTGCAATATCCCTTAAAGGCACTAAGCATCTTTTTATTATTTATGTGAAATCTTATTTTTAGAAGGCCACACATTTGGATCACATATTGTGTATTTTCTTTGCAAGACCGCCACACCCTAGTTTAAATGTGGTATAATCCGACATCTTAAGAGATACATTTGTAAACCCACTGCGCTACAACTCATAAAACAAAGCAAACTGTCCTACATCACTTTACAGTCGTTTGTCAGTTTTGGGCCAGAATTTACTGCAATGTGAACCAGATATTATTTAGCCATATGTATATATGAGGCTACAAGAGAAATAATGCAGAAGTCCTTCTGTAAAATTGGTTCACTTGATGTGTCAGCTTGTCCGGCAATGGATATGTGAAGCATATATATATATTTACATATATAGATGTTTGATATTTTACAAACAGCTTTTTATACAAAAAGCTTTCCTGTAGCTCAATGGTTGGTGCTAGTAACGCCAAGGTCAGGGGTTCGATCCCAGGGATAGCACATACTTAGAAACAGATGTATAGTATAATGTATCGCAAATCGCTAAGGATAAAATCGTCTGCCAAATGTGTAGAAAAATGTTAAAAAACAGCTTTTCATAATAGGATTGAATAAACGGTAACGATTCATTAATACATCTTTTGAAAGTTGTTTTTGCTTGTGGGAAATCTTAATCTGCATTGTTAATGTTTAAAGTTTAATGAATAAAATACACACTCGAATCACAAGTGTAGAATTTGAAAATACTTGAGTTTATGTATGCAAAAGAAGCTACACAAGCACATTTTCACATGTTGCGTTTTGAAATGTGTCAAGAGCATGATTTTAAGGTAACTTCATCACCCCCCTTGAGGACTGAGGTTTGTTAACACCAAAGTAACCCAAGAACCTGCTGCATGAGTTTGTACAGGACAGCATGCTCATTTGCGCGCTTACATAAAGTACGCTTTTGTCCCACTTTACCTCAATTGACGGATAGGAAAGTCCACATTAACCTAGACATAACATAATGGATTGATTCAATTACCTAAACCCAATTTGTTTTTATATGTTCTGGATTACTCTCTTGATAGTGTGGAACATGACTCCAGCTGAATGTGTGTCTCTGTTCGAGGTCTGAGTTCATGGAGCTGTATTATGTCACGCCAAAAGACCTTTATCTCCCTTGAGAGGGAGTGTCTGAATATGTCATCATGACCTGGCCCTGAGTCAAACTGATCTCAGGTCAGGTCTGGAAAACAAATCTTCATGACTTACTGTTTACACCTGCAGACGCACACATAAAACACACTAAAGCACAAATCTACACAGCAGAGAGCTTTGCCTGTCATGCCAGAGGAAGAGAATCAGTCTGTCTCATGTATACTGTAAATCACAGTGGCATGAGAGTCATGTAAATTGTTTCTGGGGAATATGAGCCAAATTTCAGTCATAATGTAATTTATGCTAGACTCAGATTTTATGAAATGAATATTTCCGACTCTAAATGTCTATGTTTAATGCAGTTTTAGAATAGATTATGTATACACCTGTGCTCACAAATCACTTAAACTCAGAACCCAGCGGGCTACTCTAAAGAATGCACATTGTGCCACATTGCTAAGTTGAAGTATTGCTGGTTGCGCTTATTATTATTAAGAAATTATTTATTTAGCATTTTTATCTTTTTTCGTTTTCTTGTCATGCATGATAAGAATCCTTAAGCAACCCCGCAACCTAGAAGTAAAAACTAAAATGATCAAAAATGCTAAAATAGTCACAATATATAGTTATATAAATAATTACAAAAATTATAAAAAACTATTGTATATTAATTGAACATTTAAATTGTATTAATTAAAATGATTTTACCATGGGATAAATTGTTGATTACTGGGATGATAAGTGACAGCACATCATCAAATTATTTAAAATAATAAAATGTATCAAGCAATATTTTTCTTCAGTAGACTTAGACTGTAGTAGACTTGTGTTGCATATTTGTGAATTTGATCCAACATCCAAGTAGTTTGAATTAATGTATACAGACTTTTATATCATGTCAGAAGAATTTGAACTACCAAAGTAAACTATAGCAATATATCCAGAGTTTGAGAATTACTATCCATGAATCAGATGACAGATTTTGGAAATGCAAGTGAAATAGAGAGCAAGGAAGGGCGAGAGGTTGTTATAAACTGTTTTCCACCTTAATATTTCTCCTTATTATCTCTTGTCTCACGTCAAGAGGTGTCTTACACAGAAAGGGCTGCATTAGTTGTGTGATTGCAGTATACATTGAATTTCAGTCTACCTTTATTTAACACATTCTGAATATATCCTTTCAAACACAACACTCCACAAAGTCTGCGTATGTAAACATTTACAGTTACAGTAAAAGGCTATGCCATATGGTCTCTCAAGATTTTCACCACCCCGCGATACTTTGAACTATTTAAAATCAGCGAGATATCTGCACAGAATAAAAGCTTTTATATGAGCCATTAACCGAGTCTTAGCCATAACAGCCATTCCAAGTGCATTTGAGATAAACTTGACACTTTTATCAGCTTCCAATAACAAGATATCAGAAACATATCTCTGCCGTCTTGAGAAGAAAGAGATCGTAAGCGTCGCTCGAGTTAACACCACTTGTGCTAAACGTATTTCTCAAACCGGTTGATGGCTTCCATATTGGCTGTTTCTTTGAGCTGCGACTTTGTTTTCATTGATAGCATATGATAGATTCTCTTATAATAAATAAACGACTCTTTTATCGTAAAGACATTAAATTGCTTTTAGATGAGGCTATCACAAACAGAACTATGTGGGAGTCTACCCAATAAAACTATTATTGACAGACAATAAGGTTACACAGTTATAAAAGTACTGTGTAATAAATTAAAGTTGGAAGTTTTCAATATTCAAATTGAAATGTATGATTTTTTATTAAATTTGATGATATAAGGTGGGGAGAACTTTGTAAAAGTGTTTACATGCTCTACTTTTAATCTAATTTAAGTCTATTTCTCTCCTTCCAGAATCGGATCTAAGTATGAGGACACTTAGCACTTCAAACCCCACCCTCATTCTGAATCCAAACCCGCCCTCTTTTTCCACTCAAACCGTCCCGAATGGTCATGAAACCTCAAAATCTTTCATCATTCATGGGGAAACTGTTGCACTGGTGCACGCGCCTCCAGGGACACAATCGTACCCTTCCAAAACTACTCATGTTGCCTTCATCGATGCTCTGCCAGATCCCGTTTTACTGCACATCTTCTCTTACCTGTCCACCCCTCACCTGTGCTGCTGCGCTAGAGTCTGCCGTCGCTGGTATAACCTGGCCTGGGATCCACGGCTCTGGAGTGCCATCTGTCTAGCCGGAGAGCTGTTGAACGCTGACCGGGCTCTTAAGGTTCTTACTAACAGGTTATGTCAGGACACTCCCAATGTTTGTTTGACCCTGGAGACGGTTGTAGTCAGCGGCTGTCGGAGGCTTTCTGATCGTGGGCTTCGTGTGATAGCTCAGTGCTGTCCAGAGCTCCGGCGTTTGGAAGTTGCTGGTTGCTATCACGTGTCCAATGACGCTGTGTTTGATGTGGTATCCCAGTGTCCTAATCTGGAGCACCTAGATGTATCAGGTACTGTATGTATGATTGACACAAAAAAAGTCACACCAAAATCCAAGAAAAAGATTATTTATTTTATGAAATAAAATTTGTATTTAAAAATATACGTTTAAAATTAAATAAAATATCAAATAGAATTAAAATGTTTGCATTGTGACATTGTTTTCATGATAATTAATGTTCCCGCTCTCTTTCTCTCAGACATTATTCAATATTAAGTATATTATGTTAGTATTTGGTGTAATTTATGTAATTTTTACTAATTACAAAATAAATATTATAAACAAGAACAATATTTTTATTTATTCATTTTGAATCTATCTCATACAAATTTCTTATTTTAAATATAGCCTAATAATAAAGAAATATGATCTAAAAAAATTCCAGATTGACTCTTCACAAAAAATAACATTTAACAAACTGTTTGCAAAAATAAAAAGATGAAAAAGATTTTAAGCACGTGCCACAGGTTCTGTACGTTTTTGGCTACATGACACATTGAACCATAGACAACTGGCAAAACATACTTACAAAAGCTCTTGTGATGATTAACTGCAAGTATATGCATCCGACAACCATGTTTACTTGTGGATTTACTCTGAGAATAATTCATACCATGAAAGCTTTTTAATGAAAGCTGGGAAAGGCATTATGAAATCAAGGAATTTGCTGCCAGTCCAGCAGTTCTCTCTGGGGAAAGTGAGGTTTGCTTGATTTTTAAAGATGGACTCTGAGAAACCTCAGAGAAAGTGCAAGAATTCATCTGCTGAGTTCATTTTAAGAGTCACACACCGTAAAGTTATCCATCACGCAGAGGGCACAGCATGTGTTCTGTTAAACTTATGTAATACACTATCTGTTGCAAAAGTAGCCTTGATTTCTTGTGGTTGAATTCAAGCAGAAATACAACTTATAATTATAGTAACAGCAGATACGGCCCGGTTTCTTTATCAGGTTCTTTTGTTTTGTTTCTTTGCAGTTTGTCCAGTATTTTCTATCTTATATATTAACCCTGATGCTTTTTACATTTTAACCTATTTTCACTGTGACTGTTTTTGAGTCGATTGGAGTTTTAGAAGAGATCTCGACAACTTCACAAACTATGCTCAGATTTGTCATTATCAAAGATTTTACCTCTACAATCTACATTTATTTTACACTTCCATTTTCCATTTTCTTAATGTATTTTAAGTCTCATTTGTTTCTATTTTTATTGATCTAAGCAGTTTTTGTAGAATCATCTACTTAAAGTTGATACTAAAATTTAATTCTAATTTTTTTAAAGTTTAGATGAGAAAACGAACATTTATGGTGTTTTCACACTAAGAGCAAACTGAATTATTTGCCTGAGTGTATAACATCAATGCAAATCAATGCAAAGATGCGAACAAACGCAAATCGGGTGGTCTTCCACACTTATTGAACAATTTTGACTCCTATGGGACATTTGCATGAAGCGCTTACTGACACCTACGGTTTGACATGTCTGAATGTGCAAAAATATTTCCTATTGCGCAAGTAAAGATGTTTGGCGTAAGTCATATAGAGCGAGAAACCCTTGCGTTTGGTGTAAACACACCATTACATCATGGTATAATAAATTATATCTGGTGTATTTTCTGCTAAACTTGAAAGACACGTTCTGTGTAACTCTAAGATTTATATTACATCTTGTAAAAAAGGCATGATAGGTCACCTTTAAATGATCTTGGCAAGAACTCCATCAAATCTTCTGAGCTGTAAAAGCGCAAACCTCTATGAAAGAGCAATAAAAAGGCTGTAAAGTTTCTTTTTAAAACAATTGACCAATAGTCTGTGGTCAAGGTTTCCCCTGTAAAATCATGGGGTCAAGGTTTTATTGGTCAGCCTTTGACCCTGAAACGACATCTAAGTGTGTTACACAAAAGTACAGTACGAGATTTATGAAAGCCTGTCGTTTGTAACTCTGACAGATGTCCTTTTCTTTTACTCAAGGTTGTCCTAAAGTGACCTGTATCAGTCTGACTGAGGAGTCTTCTCTTCAGCTCATACCATTACACGGACAGCAGATCGGTCTGCGTTATCTGGACATGACAGATTGTGTATCATTGGAGGACAAAGGCCTGAGGACCATCACCTTTCACTGTCCGCGTCTCACACACCTCTACCTGAGACGCTGCAGTCGTCTAACCGACGTATCATTTCGACATCTGGCTCTGCACTGCACCTCTTTACGTGAGCTCAGTCTCAGTGACTGCTATCTGGTGGGAGACTTTGGACTGCGTGAAGTTGCTCGTCTGGAGGGTCGTCTGCGGTATCTAAGCGTAGCGCACTGTATGCGCATTACAGATGTTGGTCTGCGGTACGTGGCGCGCTACTGTCCACGGCTTCGTTACTTTAATGCGCGCGGCTGTGAGGGATTAACGGATCAGGGTTTGAGTCACTTAGCTCGTAGCTGCACGAGACTGCGTTCTGTTGATGTTGGTCATTGCCCGCTGGTGTCAGACGCTGGGCTGGAAGTGTTAGCGCGGTGTTGTGAGGGTCTTCGAAGGCTGAGTCTGAGGGGCTGTGAGAGTGTGACGGGGAGAGGACTGACCGCGCTGGCGTCCGGATGTCCAGAGCTTCAGTTACTAAACGTACAGGAGTGTGAGGTGCCACCTGAGGCTCTTCGACTGATCAGACAGCACTGCCGACGATGTGTGATAGAGCACACTATACCTGCTTTCTACTGAGAATTCACATCTCTGTATCTCTGACACATTATAGATGTAGATAATCTCTGACGTTCTATGACTTGAGACACAGCTGGACCAAAAGCTGTGCCATGATCTCACCGTTTAAAGATCTACATGATTTATACTGTATAGTATTTATCACATGAAACATTGTGTAATTTTCACTGTACAAAAGTTTGTATTTTACCAAACGTTTTAACCAGGTTGTTGTCCTTTATACATATATTTTCAGATTGTTGACTGTATATAAAAAGTATTGTCGTATGGAGAACATGCTTCATATTTGTTAAATATAGAGCCTACATTTATCCCAGTCTCACTTGACAATTCAAGATTTGCATTTGTTCAATTTAAATGCTGAAAAAATGTGGACAAACAGCACTTTTGAATGCATTTATGATCACACAAGTTTTATTACATATTTAATATTCCCGATGACAGTTGTTACAACTTAAAGAGATTAGCACACTTGCATAAAATATCAGTAAATTATAATATAATGTTGCTGCTAAAAAGACTCAATAAAGGGCTGCTTATATAAAATGGCTGTTCAACTTCACACCAATGTACAGTACGTCACAGCAACAAAATGTATTATTCGCATGCCAGAACCATGATCGTGTAGTGTTTCTGAGAGGGTGAAAACATGTTTTTCTCTTTTTCCCAATCACAACTGGATCTGAGTTAATGTGATGATGTATTGTTGCTTGTGCTGTAGTTCCATCCCCCTTGCCTGCCTCCAGCAACTCGTCTTTTCTCTCTTTTATATATTTGATCAAACCAACTATTATTCGAAAATACAACGTATGCAATACTACTGTATAGACCAGGGGTCTCCAACCTTTTTGTAAGCGAGGGCTACCAAAATATCTAAAATCCTCTAGAGGGTTACTTGTTGATAACATACTTTCAAACTTTAAACATGTGATGCCTTATTATTACTCTCACAGAACCAAATTCAGTTTTCTTATATTAAAGAATATATTAAAACTTATAAAACTTGTTTATAATAAACTTTCATGGCGATGTAGCACTTGGCTGATCGGTATAGTCACAGATTTATTATTGGTGAGCCCTGTGTTTATCGGGCACCTTACAGAGTTCATGCGGGCTACCAGGTGCCCACGGGCACCACGTTGGAGACCACTGGTATAGACATTCAATATTAATATGATATTGGCAGTAACTGCATGTTTCTTTAATGATATATTTTACTTTTAGACTCCTTCAAATATGTTCTGCCTATGAATTTTGGTATTTGGCATTGATGTACAGACACTTTTCAGAAATGTCTTGACTTCATTACAATAGATATAATTGTCAAATGGCATTTTATTATAGCCTATAATTCACTGCTGCCCTCTATTGGTTGAAGTCTGTTCCTACTGTCGTGGAATTTTCTTATTCCTTAAACTAGGTGAGTCAGCCCAGACACGCAATGCACAGAGAGGCATGAGGTTTTTTTGCAAATAATTTTATTGTCGTTCAATCTGCATCATACGCAATGAAATGGTGCAGAGAGACGGCGCTCCTCTCTTCTGCACTCACAGTATATGTAGGATTCAAACCTGACACCCCTCCCTTTTCCCTCGAGCAAGAATACTTCTGTGGTATACAGAATACGTGATGACCCCTTATCTTAAACAGAACATCTTGTGCTTTGAGGACAAAGGCAGAGTGGTATGACACGTATGCACAAAAACATGATAAACACCTCAAAAACAAAGATATAGATCATGAAGCAAGGCTAGAAAATTTCCATTACACTACACTTACTTTACTCCTGACGATCATACTAAATAGGGATCGAACATATTTTAAATATGCAAATGGTATAGTAAACATTTTTCAAATAAATGGTTTAAAGCACACTTTTAATTTTCATGTCTGGCTTAATATTGACACACAACTTAAGCAAGTGCAACATCACACTGAAACAAACTTTTACTTCAAACATAACCAAAATGTCTAGAAAACTGGCCATCTAACTGTATTATAAATTTTGTTTCTAACTTATTAGCATTGTAATGTTAAGTTTCTAGCCTTCAAAACATTAAGGTAATGATCAATAAATGTGACAGCATTTAGAGATAAGACATCAAGTCCAAGTACATTAACTTACTTTTTGCCTATATCTTAACATACTTATTTATAACGTGCCATGATCTTTATGTAGGTAGTTGACACATGAATATGTAAATGTATCCTATGGTGTGACGGTAAAAGAAAAGAGAAAACTACAGTAACAATGAAGATAAATCTCTCTAATGCTATTGCTATTTTATATTATAAATATAAGTACAAATATGTTCAACTATGATAATCAATTACCCATTTGCACATGCAATATTATAATAGGCCATTTCTATTTACTCCTTTAACCCAGAATTTAACAGTTTTACTTCTCTATGGTTTATTTTTTGTGACGATACACTTTCACTGATCCATTACAAACATAAAATCCAGGATAAAGAGGATTAGTGAATGTGGTTTGGACTCTGTGGATGAGGGAGATTGTTTTAGAGACGCTGTAGAAGGACAAATTTCCTGCTTTGTGATTCACATACACTCCTATTCTACAGGAGCTGGACACTACAGGGAGATCAGTGTATTTGAAATTGTGCCAGAATGAGCATTTCAAATCAGTGCAATATAATCTCCAGGACTGATCATTGCATCCAAACACACACTCACGGCTCTGTCCCTTCCTGCTCAAGCTCTTATATGACACTGATATACCCACATCACCACTCCACTCAACCTCCCAGTAACAGCGTCCACACACACTCTCTTTACACAACACCTGAAGCCTCATATCAAATCTGTCTGGATGATAAGGATATTGACGGCCTGTATTAGTGAATGTCGCTACTGTGTTTCCATCAGACAGACGAATATATTCATTCACTGTGTTATAATCCAGTGTGAACTGCTTGAAATCTGATGGAGATATAAATACACAATTATAACAGTTTCACAAAAGTCAGAATTTCAAAAACTGTATGTTTCTATAATTGCATTTTCTTTTTCATTTCCACAATAATTATAATGTTTAATATTATACGGATACACAAGCACAGATAATAACAGATTCATTTTCAGTCAGATGTAGTATCTGTATCTTCTAACAGCTTATTATACTCAATTAATTTGGGATTTTAATATTTGTAACCTTTCTGTTTTCTTCAGGCCATAAAGTGCATTTAAATGACATAAATACATTAAATGTCTTACATTTTAAGAACTCCTCTCTGGTCTTGAACTCATCGGAAACATTTGAGATATATGACACTAAAGACATAAACAGACATAATCAGTATAATATCCATATCAAATACATATGTTAAAACAATAACACACAAAATCTGTGTGTCTGTGTGTGTGATCTGAGCAAGAACAAACTTCGGTAAATACAGTAGTCACACATATTTACAACACAGAGTCCACTTTGGATGCTAAAAAGGGTTATTCAGAAAATTCAACAGTCCCAGAATTATGTGATAATACAACACTTAATTCTGATATCTTCTATTTTACCTTGATCGGAAATCTTTTCTATCTCCTCTGTACAGAAATCTTCCAGTTTTTCTTTTAGCTGAGAGACAGATTTTCTCACGTCATCAAAAGACACGAGAGACTTGACAGTAGTGTTGTTTGAAACTGTAGATTCAGGGGATGAAGACAGACTCTGAAAACTCTGCAGAAGAAAAAAAAAGATACAAAGAGTTTCATTATCTCCTCACTTTTCTCTTTTAGTCTGCATTACAACTGTAACAGCATCTGTGCTAAACCATTCTGTTACTTTTGTATAACTTTCTTTGTGTTGTTTTGGGTTGTTTTGGGTTTAACTTTAAACATTTATTTGAAACCTAAACAATAGACAGAATCTGGAACAAAACTGTATTACAAGTGCATACAAATATAAACATTTAACACTTTTGGCAGTCTGAACCCACAGAGGAATCTTAAGATCAAACCAAAAGATATTCTTTTAGTTTCTAAATAAATAAAAACTGTTAAAATCACAGTAAAATAAGAAGACAGACTACACCTTCAGGAAATGGATGTGATTTTCTATGTGTAAAAGCTGCTCCAGTTCATTGTCTCTCCTCCTCAGATCATCAATCTCCTGCTCCAGATGCTTCAAGACTCCTTCTGCTCGACTCACTGCAGTCTTTTCCTGATCTCTGATCAGTTGCGTCACCTCAGAGCGTCTTTTCTCAATGGAGCAGATCAGTTCAGTAAAGATCCTCTCACTGTCCTCCACTGCTGTCTGTGCAGAGCGCAGGAAAAACACACATTACAATCACATCTTACAGCAACACACACAACCTGTGACACACAGTGAACTTCAGGAGGAGTAAAAGTCAATTCAGATTTATCTGAAATATTTTTGATTTATTTGATTATATGTAGCACTATATACAGTACAGCATGTGTATGTGTGTGAAGTATGTGTGATACAGAAAATAACTTCTGGTTGACATACAATTGACGTACAGCACTGATGTGGCAGGGGAGAGCAAGATGAAATGTTTACATTTGTTTAGAGAAAAATATTTTTGCAGTGGTCAATAACTCACAAGTGTGGTCTAGCAAAACCAGGTGGTATTTTGTTCAAATGTAGAACAACTTCTGTATAATTTCACTTTGAATAAACTGTAAGTTGCATATTGTTACTTTCGACGGGGGACATAATATCGGCGTTTTGATTGGTCAATCAAACTGCTTGCGAAGGGTAAATTGCGGCTAAGTATATAAAGTGGGAGGAGTTAGATCTGGATCCACCCTCGCCCCCTGGATCTTGTGGTCTGCAGTGAGGAAAGCAACTAGATGGAAATTCTACAACCTTTAACGACTAATGCTAACGTATTCGACTGCTCCGTCAAGGGTCGTGTGCTGAACATGTCATAGCTGGAATGCATTAAATGTAGTCAGGGCTATGAGAAAAACGCTTTGTTACTTTTGTTGCTTTGTTGCATTAAGTGTTAAATAACTAAGCTTGGGCATTTTTATATTAATCTAGATACAAAATATTCTCCAGCACTGCAGGAGGAGGGTTTCTCAAAACTCACCTTGTAAGATTTCACAGTATCTTTGAGCTCCTGAAGCTGCTTCTCTCTCTCCTGGATTCTCTGCTTCAAGTTTCTCTGTGTCTCTCCCAAAAGCCTCTGTGACAAACCAAAACCTCATACATTGGCTATAATGAACCTGGATGCAGTAAATTAATCAAACTTCAACCATTTACTAAAGTTCTCTATTTGTTTATGACATGTATTTAGCATTACTGATAGCATACAGGCAAAGATGAAAAAGATGTCTGTTTGGGGTTCATACCTGTTTCTCAGTTCTTTCTGCTACAGCTGTTACCGTGTCATGATTTTTATGTTCATCCATCAAACATGGATAACAAATACAGTGCTGGTCAGTGCGACAGTAGATTTCCAGTTGTTTATTATGCTTCGAGCAGATCATCTCATTAAGTTTTGTAGTGGGATCCATCAAATGATGTCTTCCGTCTTTAAAGAGATTTTCATGTTGTTGAAGGTGATTTTGACAGTAAGAGTTCAGACATTCCTGACAGGACTTGATAGCTTTGTATTTTCTCTCGGTACAGACATCACACTCCACATCTTCAGGTCCAGCGTAACATTGATCAGAAACAGCAGTTTGAAGTCTCGTCTTCAGTTCTTCCACTATTCCATCAATCATCACATTTTTATTTAAAGCAGGTCTTGATGTGAAGGTTTGTCTACACTGAGGACAGCTGTAGTTTCCCTTATGATCATCCTGATCCCAGTAGTTTGTAATACAGCTCATACAGTAACTGTGTCCACAGGGAATGGTCACTGGATCCTTCAGTAGATCCAAACACACTGAACAGGTGAACTTGTCTTGAGAAATATTCCCTTCTGCCATTTTTCAGTAATGTATTTACAGGCAGAAAGACACAGGAGCCTGAAATAAATGAATGAGCGGCTGAAGTAGTTTCCTGGTTTTGTAATCATGAGACGTGCGCAAAACAGGTTAATCCAGCCTGGACCCATCCCTTACAGAAAAGTCACATGAGTTTTACACATTTTTCACACGTGATCAGGTTTTTTACATGTGATCACGTGTGGCCACATGTGACCATGTGTGAACAACATGTGAAATTAATATGGACAACCTAACACCACAAACGGGCAACATGTGACCACATGTTGCAGCACATGTGGAAAAGCTGTTTCCATAGGTTATGATCACATGTAATCCCATGGGATTCACATGAGAATGAACATGTGTCATATGTGATCTTATGGGTTTCACACATGTATGTGCATGTGTTTCACATGTGATCCCATGGGTTTCACATGGATTTCACACAGCTTTCACACAAAAACTGTTCCAAAAACACACATTTCCCATGTGCACTTCACAAGGGATTTTAACATGTTCTCATGGGATTTTAACATGTTTCCACACATGAAATTTCACATGTGAAACTCATGTGACTTTTCCGTAAGGGATTTAACTGCTGGGTGTGACTCATTTTCACATGACTTATACTGTATAAAAACATCCACCTGGTGTTGGTCTCTCATAAATTGACACACTTCTATGTATCATGACATCATAACAAACACCAAAAAAATTGGGGGCCAAACCTTAATGCCTTTGACATTTTAGAGATTTAGCCGTTTTGCATATTAAAGATATGATAGAACACACTATACCTGCTTTCCATTGAGAGGACACATGTGGACCTCTAACAAATTATATTTGTTTACACTCTCTGATTTTCTATGACTGCACGAGAAGAAGTAACAGTGACTGTGTTTTAGTGAACTGAGTATAAACTGAAATATAATGTCCTGTTTGTCAATTCAGTTCCCATATCGATATTATCAAGAACTGTGAAGTAATAATGATAATTTAAATTCTGTTAATTCAACACATACACTCACCTAAAGGATTATTAGGAACACCATACTAATACTGTGTTTGACCCCCTTTCGCCTTCAGAACTGCCTTAATTCTGGCATTGATTCAATAAGGTGCTGAAAGCATTCTTTAGAAATGTTGGCCCATATTGATAGGATAGCATCTTGCAGTTGATGGAGATTTGTGGGATGCACATCCAGGGCACGAAGCTCCCATTCCACCACATCTCAAAGATGCTCTATTGGGTTGAGATCTGGTGACTGTGAGGCCATTTTAGTACAGTGTACTTATTGTCATGTTCAAGAAACCAATTTAAAATGATTCGAGCTTTGTGACATGGTGCATTATCCTACTGGAAGTAGCCATCAGAGGATGGGTACATGATGGTCATAAAGGGATGGACATGGTCAGAAACAATGCTCAGGTAGGTCGTGGCATTTAAACGATGCCCAATTGGCACTAAAGGCCTAAAGTGTGCCAAGAAAACATCCCCCACACCATTACACCACCACCACCAGCCTGCACAGTGGTAACAAGGCATGATGGATCCATGTTCTCATTCTGTTTATGCTAAATTCTGACTCTACCATCTGAATGTCAACAGAAATCGAGACTCATCAGACCAGGCAACATTCTTCAACTCTTCAATTTTGGTGTGTTTGTTTAAATTGTAGCCTCTTTTTCCTTTTTGTAGTGGAGATGAGTGTTACCCGATGGGGTCTTCTGCCGTTGTAGCCCATCCGCCTAAAGGTTGTGCGTGTTGTGGCTTCACAAATGCTTTGCTGCATACCTCGGTTGTAACAAGTAGATATTTCAGTCAAAGTTGCTCTTCTATCAGCTTGAATCAGTCGGCACATTCTCCTCTGACCACTAGCATCAACAAGGCTTTTTCGCCCACATGACTACCGCATACTGGATGTTTTTCCCTTTTCACACCATTCATTGTAAACCCTAGAAATGGTTGTGCGTGAAAATCCCAGTAATTGAGCAGATTATGAAATACTCAGACTTTCATAATCTCAGACAACATCCAACAAAACATAGTAAAAAATAACAGGGGCAGACAGACAAGAATAATTAATGGGTTGGGGTGACATAATAAAAATAACAAACAAGGGAGGGGGGGAGGGGGAGCAACAGAGTTCATGGGGGGAACAAAAGAGTCCATGGGAGGAAGTCCAAAGGGTGTGGGACATGGGGGAACAATTTTTGAGAGCGCGAAGTCCCCGGCAGGGCAGGGCTTGACGTCGGCTGGAAGGCCTCAGACGAGGACCCCCAAGATTCCCGTCTCCCCCGCTTGCCAGTGAGACTGGGCGGTTGTGGAGAGGCTGCAGAGGCTGGAGAGTGGTTCGTGGCAATGCCCACAACACCGATTTGCAGAGGACCACTCTCGGGTATCGCAACGAGCGGAGATGAGTAAGACGGGTTCGATGAGGTTGCAGACTCCGAACGCGCTGCGGCAGTTAACCACACGGCGTCGAAGTCCAACGGCCTCATCGCCCTCATCTCGGAGCGAGAGAGTGGCTCTCTGAGACCGGTGTTGAAAAGCACCGCCAGCTCCCTCTCCCCGAACACACCTTGTTCCGCGATGTCCAGGAACCTCTCCACATACTCATCCACAGTCTCACTTCCCTGGCGAAGACTGCAGAGGCGACGGGCCAAGCTGGACCGGTCAGTGTCCATGCTGCTGCTGGGTTCTGTGATGGCTCGTTGGTTCTGTCAGGAATCACAGAGAAAGAACCCAAGCGCAGGCAGCGGGGATAAGGGGTAACAGGATTTTAATAAATAATAAAACAGGAACAAAACAAAACCCCACGAGGGAGTAACAAAACAGTACACAATAACAAAAATGATAAACTGATTACTAAACACTCAACAAGGACTCGACTCGACTCGACTCGACTCGACTCGACTCGACTCGACTCGACTCGACTCGACTCGACTCGACTCGACTCGACTCGACTCGACTCGACTCGACTCGACTCGAAGGACACAGTAAGGCGTACAAGCAAGGGATCATGTACAACCAACGAGCACAAGACAATAGACAAGAGGGTATTATATAGGGAGACTAACAAAGCAGATAACAATGGGCAGGAGTGGGTAATGAGACACAGGAGGAAAGCTATACTAGGAACGAGAGGGGCGGGGCCAAATGACGAGACAGGAGAGAACGCATATTATGTCCTGATTGACAATAATATGCTTCTCTCCACATAAAACACGTGGGTCTGTCATGATTCTGCCCCTAGACCAGAAAATCAAGACAAGAGCAGGCAGAATCATGACGATGAAAGACTCGTTCTTCTTTTCAACAATTAAAAAAAAATCACGAAAGGCCATGGGTGTTGTGGCAAGATTCGGTAGTTTCTTCCATGATTGAACTTATAAAGACATTGGCAGTCAAAATTTTATGCTGTTGCATATTTGACTTTGAAATGTAGTGGAGTTAGAGTCTCCTAAAATTGAAATACTTGAGTAAAGTACAGATACACAAATAAACTACTTAAGTACAGTAACGAATAGGAGAATACACCTCTATGAGGGAACTGGAGATGATGAAGGAGGTAAGTCACCTCAAGGGGATGAGCGAGTGGTGAGACCAGATGAAGAGTGTGAGGTCGTTGCTTATATGGCTGGGTTGGTGGCAGTGGTGATGAGGTTCAGTTGCGGGTGTTTAATAGACAGTTTAAATAACAATGAAGTTGAGTTAAATTACATTTTTAAGATCTCTCAACAATATTTGTATTATTATATATAGGTGAAAAATCTATTTATTAAGTAATTTATTATTCACTGCTGCCCTCTGTTGGCTGAAGTCTCACTTTACTCCTACCAGCACTGTACTAAGGAAGAACCATCATGTATTTAAATGCGACAGTGACATTGCAGAAAAGTACTTTATTTCTTTAAATTCGGATGGCAGTTGAGACACCAGTGCAACAAAAGCAGCATCACCCACAAACAAAGTATTGTTTTATCTCATAAACCAACAGTGTCTGAAATGATAGGGGTCTCAATATTTTATGATCTGTTTGTTAGATTAGGGGGGAAACACTTCATTGTGGATCCTTTACTAATAAAACCCAGGATAGAGAGGTTGAGTGAATGTGGTCTGGACTCTGTGGATGAGGGTCATTGTGTCAGAGACGCTGTAGAACGGCAAAATGGAGTAAGAGCAGTACAATCGACTGATCATTACATCCAAACAAACACTCAACAACCCGTCCCTTCCTTATGTCACTGATATGCAAACTCTCTCTACACAACACGTGAAGATAACCATGAAATCTGTCTGGATGATCAGGATACGGGAGGACTGTATTAATGTTAGTAGCTGCTGTGTTTCCATTAGACAGAGGATTGTATTGATTCACTGTGTTTAAATCCAGTTTGAACTGCCTGAAATCTGATGGAGAAATAAATACACAATTATAACAGTTTCACAAAAGTCGTAATTTCAAAAACAGTTTCTATAATTGAATTTTCCTTTTCATTGACTGTTTTCCTCAATGTTTATAATGTTTGATTTTATACAGATTATTCAATGAACAAAGACACATTTACATTTTAAGTCAGACAAATTATCTGTCTCTTATTACATCTTATTTTACAGTATGAGGACTCTGTAGGCATGCCTGAGATTAAACTGCATGACTGTTTGGCTCTGGCTGAAAATCTGTGTGTCTGTGTATGTGTGTATGTGTGATCTGAGCAAGAACAAACTTTCATGAAAACAGTCACATATATTAACATGCTAAAATCACACAGTCCAGTTTGAATGCTAAAAATGGATATTCAGAGCATGACCGTAAAACTTATACAGAGTCCAACAGTACAAGACTTAATTCTGATATCTGATATAAACTGCTTTCGGTCAGTGTCTCTCTCTTAATAAAATTAACATTCATGGTGTTATAATTACCTTTGAGCTCATGGTGACAGAGACGTAGCTGTGTTAGTTTTGTACGGACATGGCATGATTTTCGCCCAGTAGGGTACACTATGAATTAGACTTTATGAACACTAAATCCATGAATGTAGTTTACCAGTAGTCACTCTTGGAAACGTATATTTATCCATTCTCCAGTAAGCTCAGTATGGGAACATTCACTAAACAATATAATGTTATTTTTTATTTTCATTGTTGATTATGGAAAGTGGATAAATAAGGTAGGCTCCTGCCCTTAATTTCCAATGCCCTCAAAAGTTTCGTATTTAACAAAATGACTGCCTATCTCTCACAGCACAACCTTATGGACAGTCAAAAATCTGGCTTCAAGAATGGACATTCTGGATGAAAGCGTATTAAAACCTCTCTGATACAAAACTCCTTGTTATACCCATATTCCCCATATAATACATTTATATTTATGTTTTGTGCCATATTAAACACGCTTGTCAAAATGATTTGTAGCATTCAGGTTACCATGTTTTATTCGTTTTGAGCGGTTATTATCTGCGAATATCAGACCTTGGAATGCAGCGGTTGGACAATCAGAATGAAGTATATAAGAGCGCCAGGTAATAGTAATCAACATAAGAGACTACAGGACATTTCACCTCTGTAGGCTAAATACAAATAATTAGTTGTTAGAAAGGAACACATTACAACTGTAATTTTATATTTTCTTTTAATAAATAAATTCAAAATGGCAATATTGAGCATACCAGAAAAAGGCACTTTAAACCAAACTAATATCTTAAGCTTAGCACATGGGTGTTTTTACAGAGTATTATATCTTTATTCTTCTGGATTTTAAATTAACAACTTACTGTTGCATTCCAATACAATAATACAAAATGCAGGTCGTTTGTACCATTTAGTATTAGATATGAACATCCGCACATCTCCAATTCTTCATTTTCATTATAGATGTTTCCAAGGATCTCTTACTCAAAAGATTTTTGCATCATACAGCATCATTTCTTACTTCATATTTATGAATCATTACCACTTTAGATTGATGTGTATTTTGTTACAAATA
This sequence comes from Barbatula barbatula, assembly GCF_947034865.1. Classification (NCBI taxonomy): domain Eukaryota; kingdom Metazoa; phylum Chordata; class Actinopteri; order Cypriniformes; family Nemacheilidae; genus Barbatula; species Barbatula barbatula. Next base: position 9,264,255 of record NC_136786.1, read on the forward strand.
ATGTAAAGTGTGCCAACTGAAGACGTGAGTTTAACTAAGATTAAAAACCTTCATTTATGGATTTTGCTCCTTTCTGAGCAATTTATGGCGTTTTTCTTCCATACCGGAGAACTTCATACAACAGGATATCACCTGAATACACTAATACTCATCAAGAGCCACATGATAATTCAAAACATAATCCTTTCATAACATTTAAAAAGCACAGACAATATTTTCAGCTTTAACTTCGATCACTACACATGTGCCATTATACAAGTAATATGTTAAGCATTGTCTCAAAGATGTTTTTGGCATGAAATGCGTGATAGAGTCTATAAAAGTGAACAAGTATGCATAGATTATTACCAAACAAGCCACACTTTCTCAGTTTACTGAGAGAGAAGATTTATCCACTAAACTTCAGCATAAGTCTTTCTCTATCAATATATAATAACAGTACTCATAGATACTTCATTTAAACATAATGGGAAAAAAGTTAATATGTTTTCAAACATGACATTTGTTTTGTTGTTTTTTGGAATCTTTTGGGGATCCCTTTGCACCACAGGTTAAAGTCAAATCCTTTAAAGCTTCAAGAAAAGAAACATGTATCTGTTCTGTGTGAAAAGAGAAATGTTAAAATAAACAGATAAAAGTCTATACAAACTGTACACATTTTGCAAAGGATGAGGGGCAGACAGTCCTTGATAAAATACTGCTTACTATAACTACAATATTGTGTTTAAAAGAATAACATGAAAATGTGAAAAACAATGAAAGGGAAAATAAAGAATCTCCCCCCGGCCCATTCCTTCCAAAACACTCTTGAGGTTATCATCAATGTCCATTATTTGCCTTCGTATTTGGGGTTGATGACAGTTGTTACAGCGCTTTTATAAATAGGATTTTCACCCTGAGAAATAAAATAAACATTATATAATTAGAATAAGCAACAAATGTACAGTGCACTTAAACTCAAAACATCAACACATGCAGCTATATGTGTGACATCCTGCTATCTATAGTAAGGAACAAACGTTGAAGTATTGCACAGCACTGTCAAATGCCCATGCAGGAGCCGGTTAGTTGTTTCCACCCAATGCATAAAACTATTGCAAAATTTCGATTCAGGGATGATAAATACATTGTTTTATTAATGGTTGGAAAATATGGAAAAAGGACCTTGGGTACACACACATGCACAAACTGAAAAAGAAAATGCAGAAAGAGGAGAGTTATACAAACTTAAAGAGCAACAGCTTTACGTCCATAGTTTGGATTCTTGAATTTATTAATTGGACTCTTGTAAATTGGATTCTCTGTCTACAGGTAGAAAGGAGGCAGATATGAAGGACAAATAAAGAAATACAAGAGATAAAATGATAAAAAAGAAATATAGGACAAGAAGTACAATAGTTGTGATATTATGGAGAAAAGAAACAGTACGCAGAGCATGGAGAAGAAAAAGAGATATTGTCTGCATGCAAGACAGTGAACGTATACAACCTTCGGATTATACCTTTAGGGACAAAAAATGAATGCTAAGACAATGATCATTTCATTTTTAAGGGTTAATTGGTTAGAAAGAATATTAATTTACCTGTGTAAAGAAATATAACCCCTGCATAAAATATTGTTTTGTGTATAGACTATAAAGGAATATTAGCAAATGAAGCGTGATTAAACATAAAAGGATTATTTACACTTATTCACTATTTACGAAAAATAAATTAAGTTGTTTTTCATCTTTTGTGAGAAGATTTTGCATTGTGTTTGACTAAAACACAGCGTTTCAAACAGCAGGGGGCGGCAGTGAACCATCCTCACTGACCACAAAAGGTCCAGGCCACACCCAGACAAATGAGGCCTTGAAAATCCAGAAGCCTTTTCTCCCAGCTCCACATTTGCCTACAATCCGTACAGCTCCCTCAAAACACATTCTTTCAGCTCATTAATACCAAAACAACTAATAATGAAATAATCTGTCAATTCTTCAGATATCTTGATCCTATGAAATACAGACTATTTGCTTTTCGAACTCATCAAATAAATCTGTTTTTTTTCTAGCTAAATGTGAGCTTTCATACCGTGTCCCACTTGGCGTTCATCTTCTCTTTCTCAAATTTGGCAAATTCGCGTCGGTCGTGAATGATCATGAGCAGCTTCCAGATCAGCAGCAGGGCTAAACCAATCAGAACGATGCCTGCGACCACACCGGCCACAATGGGGATGATGTCAGGACCAGCTGGACACTCTGATGAAACAAAAACAACAAACATAAAAAAATACCAATTAAAATCTGTTTTAATTAGGATGTACACTCTTAAAAAAAGGTGCTTCAAAAGGATCTTCGATGCCATGAAAAACCTTTAACATCCGAAGAACCGTTCTGTTGGTTCCTTGTGGTGAAAAAGGTTCTTTACAGAAACTTGGACTGAATGGTTCTTTGTGGAACCAAAAATTGTTCTTCCATGGCATCGCTGTGAAGAACCGTTAAAGCACCTTTATTTTTAAGAGTGTAGAGCTGTTGTAGGATATCCACAATGTAACTACAGTATGAATACATGAAATATATTTTCCACAACCCCACCTAAATCCTCCACCACATGGACTTCCTTCTCAGTGTTGTTGTTAACGGCGTAGGTGTAGTAGAACCAGCAGTCATTGGCGTCTCTCTCCTTGCAGTGCATAAGGGGGAAAGCCTGGACGGGCTGAGGGAGCTTGTCTCTGTCCTTCACTTTGATGAGGTTAAAGTAACTACAATCTCTCTCGCAAGTGTCTTTCTTCTCTCCTGTGCCGAATGCCCGACACTGCACGCATTCCCTGTGACAGAAATGTGTTGTTAATGCATCCGGACAGCATGAAACTCACTTGGAATATCGTCACTTACTTATGCTCAGTGCAGACTCCAGGACAGGTGGGGCAGATCTCACAGGTGGGCCCCTGGAATTTAGGGTCCGTGCACCTGCAGGTCCCACACTCGCAGGTCCCTCTGCCGTTACAGATCTGCTTGTTAGAGGCTAAACATGTAGATGTGTCCAAAGAGCAGTCACAGGCACTTCCAGTGTAGTTAGCGTCGCATATGCACACTCTGCACTCACAACGGCCATGTCCTACAGGAAGGAGATAAGATTAATTGAATCAACATAAACACATTTGAGCTATTCACAGGTACTTTCTGTTAAAGGCTTGTCGAGTAATGCAGCGTCAACACTCGTGTCCTATTGCGCAAAAAACTTCCTGTACCTCCGCAGAGTTTATTGTTGGAACGGTCGCAGTTGAAGTTGTCGCACTCGCAGTATTTGCCGCTGTAACGTTCCTCGGGATTGTCCCTCTTCTTGCACTCGCAGGTGCCGCACACGCACTCGCCGTTGTTGCTGCAGATGTCTGTGCCGTTGTCCTTGCGGCAGTTCTTGTCCAGGTCCTCTGTGGACACCTCGTCTTTACGACATTCACACTGTCGGCCAACGCGTCCCTTATTGCACCTGAAAGGAACCCAGTAGAGAACTGTGAGTTTATTGTGCGTTTTTACCCATTCGGAAAATCTACATTACAACTGATAAACAGTTTTATATTCTACTCGAAATCTGTGTGGATATAAATGATCAAACTAGTGGTATCCAAAAAAACTGGTATTGAAAATGATCATGATATTAAAAAAACAATGATTTTTTATATTGTAGTACCCTAATACTACACATATAATAATATTGTAAACTAGATAGTAAAGTTTGAGAATAAACTAATACTACACATATAACTACACATATCATTTTGGAAAAAAGAAACAGTACGCAGAGCATGGAGATGAAAAAGAGAAATTGTCTGAATGCAACACAGTGAACGTATACAACCTTCCAATTACAAATTTATTAATGCTAAGAAAATTATCATTTAATTTTTTTAATTGACAAAGCCTGGCCTGAAGAGATTAAAATAGTTTGAAAGGTTTTAGGTTAAACATTTTCCAGCATGAAAGAATGAAATAATATGACCCGCGAATTATGCTTGTTTAGACAAAGTCGGGTCAAACTTGTAGCCAATCAGCAGTAAGGTGCACAGTGACCAGGACGGGCATTAGACGAGCGGAGCACTAACAAAAGCGAAAGATGGGGTAGGGGAGTGTTTGTTTTGGTGATTTGAACATCAACAACGGCTAAGAGAAATCGGACACCCCGCCTTTAAGAAAACCAGGCTTAGTATGTTGTTAGCTTTAATTAGCATGTCGTGAGCATGATGCTAACACCATTAGCATGTTGCTAGCATGACGTTTACACAATAATAACATGATGCTAGTCTTAAAAGCCACAATGGTAACAAACTCTTTGTCTGTCCGTATACCCACTTGAAGTGTGATTCATTGGCCCAAAAACACAAAATGAACAAGATTATAATTCAATATCAATTATATATAAAGACTAAACTAACACTGCAATTGTTATGTGAACACTCTCACCTGCAGGCTCCACACTCAAATGTTCCATTGCCGTTATGGCACAGGTCGCTGTTTTTAATGCCTTGTTTGTGACACTCACACTCGCAGATAAAGTAGAGCACAATCTCGACCTCCTCGGTAAAGCCCAAGGGTTTGATCTTAATGGTTTCTGACTTGCCTTGTCTCGGGCAGCCCTGAGCTGTGATATTAATGCTGAAGGATACCTAGGAAACATTTGAAATAAAAGTATGTATTGTATTTCTATTTCATGCACACATGAAAATGAGAACTTGCTTGAGAATTTGAGTATGTGGCAGATTTGTTCTCACCTCATCTCCAATGGAAATGTTGGAGCATCTCCTTCCATTTTCACCATCATTCACAATACCATTTTTGCAGTGTGATTGATAGGTGATGGTCACGCCTTCAGGAAGTTTACTGTTCTCTAGAATGACCTCTGAGGAGAGAGACTGACAGAGAGCCAGTTTTAGTGAGACGCTGTATATGGTCAAATTTCTTCAAAACACTGTTGATGGTTCTGATGTACTCACATTGTAGGCATCGATAATAAGATTGATAACATTGCTGGAGTTTGCCGACAGCGTGCCCACTGCAGACTTGGGAATGAGGTTTTTAAGTTCCTGTGGAAAGGGGAAACAAGAAAAACATTCAAAAACATTCATGGACCTCAGGCACAGAGACTTTGTGTTTGTTTTACAGCATTCCTACGGACAAGAAGGTTAAATTATGACTTTGTCTTTTCCAAGTTTGGAGGTAGAAACTATTTTGGGGGTTGTGGCTTTTCCAAATATAGAGAAGTGGGATTCAAACTGTTCAGATGCCTGAAACACATTGTACGTGGTACTGTTTTACCAATAATATCTGAAATATGTCAGATGCTTTTGTTATTTGAAGTTACCCATTTGGAAAGTCTTTCAAATCTACACAGAAAAACACTTTTCTGGAGAAAAAGCGACTTACAAAAGAGAGAGCATTTAATATTTTGTCAAATGGTGCAAAACGGTGATCCTGTCCTTGGCAAACCCCATAAGTAAATAAAGGTTTTATAAGTTTTGAGAAAAGTTTGAGGCATAGACAACAAGGCTGGTGGAAAATTTAAAATCTTATGGCTTAGTAGAAAAAAGACAAAATGATCTTCCTCGGTACACATAGTTTCCAAACACACGATTAAGATAGTGATCTATGTAAACCTACTTTGTAAACAGGCTGAAACTCTTCTGTGACGGCAAATATGGTCTGAATGTTGTTTTCGCTCAGTTTCTGAACCAAGTGGGCGATGGAGGGATAATCCTGGTAATGAACAAAAGACAGAAATTAAACCTCTGTTGACTTGAAAAACAAACCATCTGTCTGACAAACCAGAGAATGTCATATACATACATAATAATGGCTCATTGTGTACATGTTGTTTTCCAGGTGGCATTTCCCATCGTTGGGTAGAACGATTCCACCTAGTTTTCCATCTCCGGCAAAGTGGAAACCTGCGTCCGTAGAGAACACCAACAAACGAGTGACGTTTCTCCAGCCTATGTGCTCCTGAGAAAGTTAAAAAAGAAAAGAGCCTCAAGTCTGGATTCAAGTCATAGTACACCATCTCCCTGAACAAATTAAATAATGATGTAAAAGAACAGCACTTTAAAACAAACCAAATGATGGATTAATTTAGTTTTTCACTCACCCCACAAACAGCCACCTGCATGATAGCATCAAATCCTCCCTCAGGTGAGTCAAGATTTCCAGATATCTGTTGCTTGCCCACCAGAGTATTGAACTGCTGCCCATTGCTGGTGAGTCTCAGCACATTTTTGTAGCTGAAGGGACTGGTGCAGTTTTGGTCCCCAGTACAAGGGTTAAGAAGTTTGGCTGGAGTGGTGCTAATATAAGGCATGACAGTCTTCTCCACAAAAGATCCAAAACCTGACAGAAATTGAGTAATTTAATTTTTAAAGTAATCTAGCCTGTCTAAATACAGTTCATAATTATTTTAAATTAAAAGATGTCAAAAGATGTTTTACACACTTGTTTAAAGGCTTCTCCTAGATTTAACAATGTGAGAGGTCCTCATACAGTAGATATGCACATTAGGGCTGTCACAATATACCGATATGGTCAATAACCGCAATATTAAAAACCAAGATTGATAAAGACAAGATCGATATTGTGTTAATTGTACACATATTGCAATATCGTAAATATATTTCTCAGCATCCATAAGTAGCTTTAAGAGTTACAGTGGTTACAAAGTCTTTCTCTTTGCCTCCATACACTCCAGTATTATGAGTGTGATTTGTTGACCAAATAACAACATCTGATATCGAGAAGTTTTTACACTATACAGTACACTGTAAAATACATACATTGTATTGACATACATAACATTTTTAAATATATATTTACAGTAATTGCAAAATGCTGCCAAGGTTTTAAAGTAACCCTTACAAAATATATAGGAATGTACTAATAATGCCATGTATCAAAGTAATATAATAAAAAATAAATAAAATATTTCTTACATTTTTAATGTTTTCAATACATGAAACGCAACTATTTATTATGTATTATTCAATATATTATATTAACAATGTACTACAATTGATTTAATATTGTCTGTAAATATATAAAAATATGTTTTCTTTGAGGAAAGTATTGTTTTTCAGAAGTATTTCAAAAGACTCTCACCAATTCTGAAATCTGAGGTAATTTTGGACATCTCCAGCATCAAACTAGTTCCCAGGTTTTTGACATTCTCCAAATCATCCTTCATAGAGTAGGACAGGTCCATAAGGTAATACAGGTCAATGGGATAGTCCTCAGCCCTCTTGAACTTCAGTTTAATATTCTGAGGCTCACCTACAGGAATAACATCCATTTAACTTCCAATAAGGGATAAAAACAGTCTTTCTACCCAGAATTCTCAGCAAGGATCAGTAAAGATTAAATTAAAGGATCAATGACTCATAATAAAAATGTTACAGGTACCAGATCTGAGTTTCAAGCTGAGTTTTTGGGGCTGGATCTGTGTGATGTCCTCAGGTCGGAGTTTGTCGGCTCCTTTCTTGCGATTGGTCACTGGCTTGTTATGGGTGGTCCTTTGACTTCCACGAGGGTTCTCCACTTTGGAGACCACACAGCCTCTCTTTAGGAGTGACTCCAGCTCATCACAGCGGGCCGATGTGGGTTCTCCCTGTTTAAGAAAATCCTGTTGAAGACAGAGGGCGAAAACTGTTGGTACTGCACAAAGCTAAATTAAATTTGAAATCTGTTAAAAATACGTAGACGATCAGTGTTCAAAACTGTAAAGATTCGTTTGTTAAGTAATTTTTATTTAACGGTAAGAAAAGGGCGACTATTAATAATATATATGCATAAAAGCACTGTTTGTTTTGGTTTATTTGTGTCTTAATTCCATTGCTTGTCATTTGTTTCTTTGTTCTTATTTTGCAATAATTTGTTTACTTTATTAATTGCTTGGGAACTTAAAAGAATGTTAGAAATTTAGATAAAGGAACAAGTATTAGATTTTTCTGTAGTATTGAAATCAACATTGACTGGTAACAATCTTAACAGTGCAAAACATGCCTACACATAACAAAAAACATTAAATAAGAAGTTTAGTAGTGCACAATTTTATTTTTGCTAACAAATGAGTTACGCTCTCTCTCATAGTCCCCAAATGATGCAAATGTTCCAATGCAATATGATATTTTGGAGTCCTGTGCTATTTTCCACAACAAGCATTCCTAAGATGTACCTTGTTGTTCCAGTCTGGAAGCACGGTGGAATGTCAATCGTCTTATGTCATAAGTGTTATTGACGTTATTACACATATCTCATTTTTATTTGCCAACATGGCAGCTGAAATATCATGACAGTAGAGAGTGAACAAAAATGTGTCATCCAGAATGAATATGACCCTTGACATAACACAGGCTGGTTTGTTGGGAAAATTACTTTAAAAAAATGACAAAACTGGAATTCATGTGCCGTCAAAAGAAATGCAGTTTTATTACAGTGAGTAAAGAATATTCTTCCTCAAAAGAATACTCTCTCTCTCTCTAGCCAGGTTTCCATTACCCTTCAAAATGCTCAAGTGAAACACGCTAATTTCGCAAAAAAAACATATATCGCAAAAACTTTCTCACGCTCGCACAAGGTGTTTTTTTAGGGCAAAACGATAAAGGCATATTTCTCAAAACTCCAATAGAAACACTTTTGGTTGTGTTTACAAGCCTTATAAAAAAGTCACATGACAGTTCGCGGTACGTTTTGGCATAGTTTGGCATAGGACTCCAAAGATAGGATGTAAGGAATTCACATTAAGTAATATCTGAAATGATGGCCCAATTCAAGAAAACAAGTGAGTGAAGTATGGAGATTTATTAAGAGCAGTGAGGTTATTTGAAAATATATAAGGAAATATATAGACATTTCTCTTCACTCTTTCATCACAGTAGGTGGCACTATGCACAAAAGTTTGTTCGCAACCTGCCATTAAATGTACAAAGAAGTACGGCCAGAATTACTTATCGAGAGAAATATTAAAATACACTTTAATCTCATTACATCACTTAATGGAAACGCAGTCATTCCGCGATATCTAGAACAAAACGCTTAAATTTTGCGCAAATCTGTAATGGAAATCCGGCTTCTTTCTCTCTCTCTCTCAAAATAATTAATAAATCAATATATTTGGTTAGTGAATGTTCGCTTTAAATGTGTTTAAGAAAAAAAGGAGATCACTGTATTGGAATGCTACTTACTGTATCAGTGCACCATCCACATTTAGCCCCCACTTGTATGCACTCTCCACAGGATAATGCATTGGCTTTGATGCACTCATTGCCCTCTGCAGAAACAAGAGCCGCAGTCACATCCCATCATGCATTGCAAAGGCATAAAGTCAGCGTGCAGCACTCTACCGATGAACGAGAATTCATTTACATCACTCTGTCACACTGTAATTAATGCCAGCGATGAGTACTCCATGTTTTCCATTATGGGTAAAAGCTGGGTGGAGTGACGTCTGAGAAATGACATCAGTATTTAACCATGAACAATAGCCTTACTCACTTGAGTCAGGGCAGTTAGTTATCCTTCCTATAAATGACCCTATATTAATTCTGATTTAATTACAAAGTAGCTTTATAAAAGTGAGTGACTTGAATCGACTGAAACAAAAACACATCACATTACCTTGCTGTGCGCTGCTGTAACAAATAATGCCTAATAATGTTGATATGAAGAGTAGCTTCAGGTCCATCTGAAACGAGACAAAAAAAGAAGCATAAACATAACAACAACAGCATGATATTTGAACGTTGTAACGCATGGTAACAACTTGTTTTTTACATACCGATTATAGAAAAGTGCCATGTATACACACAACCTAGGTATCAATATACCACGGTATTAACCAAACATCCAACTCATCCCCCAAGTACTGCCTTGGTAGGGAAAATAAATAGTGTCAATGAGGGATGATATGAATGTTTGGTCACTGACATTCTTACAAATATCTTCCTATGTGTTAAGGCGAACAAAGAAATGTATGCCGGTTTGGAACAATCTGAGGGGTGAGTAAATGATGACAGAATTTTCATTCTGGGGTGAACTATCCCCTCAATAAAATAAACTTTACTTATAAAATAAAGTTTACTTATTTTGTAATGGAAGACAAATGCATATATCTGACAGAAACGTCATACAGATGTACACATCTTTACTGAGTGATGCCCTTGAGTAGCCCGAAGGTCAGAAACCTGCGCCCAGCATGGCTTGTCTATTCTCAGCCCCTGGAAGAGGAACCGCTGGCTGGGCTAATTTAAACCTCCTCTCGAATGCCCTTTCTGGATAAAAGTGACGGTCATTCAGCAGTCAGGTCATTTCCTCATAGCTCTATCCTCTGCCAGAAATAACACCGGTTCAATTCAGGTCGATTGGGACTATTTTGACATTGAGATGAATGTCACAGAACTATAACAGAACTGGGGTTCATGACTATAAACGACACGCTGTATAGAGACCATGAACACAACTGTGCTGTTTTATCCACAGTACTACACCACATTGACATTGAACTGACTCATAATGTTGTTTCATGACATATATTGCTATATCAAAAATCATTTTGTGCAGAAAGAAGTTCCTGTGAAATTGGCCAGTGATCTCTCACTTCTGAGCACTTTTGCCTGCTGAAAGCACAATTGGCTGTTCGCCATCCTGCCAGGTAAAGCATTATTGATTGGTGTGTCCCACGAGACTTTGTTGTGTCTGGTTAATAAATAATCCCTCTGTTTGGCTTCAAAGCACTTTGGACAGTTTAGCCGGGACAGCGGCGTCTACTTTAAAGGGAATTACTTAAAATGATCAGTAGCAGAAAACATTCAAATCAAGTTATCAGAATCATTTGCATTGACATTTTAGAAGATAACCCTTTTCTGATTCTTTTTTTAAACATTTCCTTCCAGGTTAAAGGCGTTGAACAAATCACATTACATTAATTTATCATTACATCACCAACTATTGAAATATTATAATTAGAGATGCACCGATACAAAATGTATCCACCGATACTGATTATTCAAAGTGATATCTGCCGATATCGATTCCGAAGATTAAAAAAATATTTCTAAACTTTAGTACGTTATTAATTCATATAATGACTATTAACATTGAACATCAGACTGTTGACGTTTCTTAACCTTTTTTATACACAGAGCACAAATTCATTCATTCAGTGTGAGTCTGAAACGGTATATTTCTCCTCCACCCGATGTAGTGCATGTGGTTTCCATTAGGCTCAATGGGCAGAGATGAGGTGGCTTTAGAGAAATTCCACTCTGTTGAACACGAAAGCGGGCCACTGTGGGAACTGTGGCAGTGGAGATTAAATCATAAGTAACCTTATAAAAGATTGTTACACTCAATCTTTCAACAAGCAAAGTCCAGAGTAACTCAGTCACTGGGAGTAAATGTGTGTGCTTTTTATACACACAGCGTGCAGACAGCATGTCGGACAGAAAGACCAGATTAGCCCGTGTGTCACCAAGAGTTTGCTGTAACTTGGTGAAGCCACGCTGGAGTTAAACTCGGAGGCAAGTCAGTCCTACAGCTTCCAGTTACACACTGAACTAGTCAGTGCCAGTAAAATCACTCGCTTTATCTGGACGATTTTACGCATATAGATGAAGCCATATTCAGATGTAAGTTTCTGAGTCTTGACTGTTTCATTGATTTGTCCATTTATTTGACCATTATGAGTTTAAAGGGATAGTTCACCCAAAAATGAAAATTCTGTCATCATTTACTCACCCTCAGATTGGGCATACATTTCTTTGTTCTGCTTAACACAATGGAAGATATTTTGAAGAATGTCAGTAAGCAAACAGATCTCTTCTCCCATTGACTCCCATAGTATGTATTTTCCCTACTATGGCAGTAAATGGGGCATGTGATCTCTTTAGCTATTGACAATCTTCCTAATATCTTCCTTTGTGTTTAACAAAACAAGTACATTTATACAGGTTTGGAACAATCTGAGGGAGAGTAAATGATGACAGAATTTTCATTTTGGGATGAACTATCCCTTTAACAAATGGAATGGAAAAGTCAAAGCAAGTTTATCTATTCACTCAGACAATAAATTATGACAATTTCTTGGACCCTAGTTAGGAGCTATAAGCCTATGAAGCACCGCGTGTCATCATTTTCGAACGTCTCTGTTTTCATAGTCCACACTGCAATGTAAAAACAGTGTTTTCAAATGTATCCACTTTGGAGTAAAAGCTTTGTTTTCATCAACAAAGTCTCAGTGCAAACAGAAGGTCAAAGCGAAGAGAAAATTATGCATTTTCAAACTAAATGTAGTGTGGACTAAGGAATAAGGTGTTGCGCAGAAAACAACACTATCTGTTTCTGTTCAGAGGTTTCACAGCTGGACACAGGAATGCAGGGGGGAGGTCACAAAAAGCATCATGGGAATGATATCGCCATCCACACAGTGTTGAAATGCCTGGTAGAGTTGTGGGGCCTAGTTGCATAGCAGATTGTGACCCACTGGTTGTTGAGAACATCGAAGACATTAATGTCGTGAATTAAAAGAAATGAAAATAAATCAGATCTCTTTTAGATCGTTTCGAACTGTTTTTGAACTTTCTTCTAGTTGTTTTCTTTGGCACATTCACAAACAGCGAGACTTAAGTCCCATTACAGTGAAAGCATATTTTGTCCTAAACACAAAAAAGGAAAGAAGATAAAATAACAGGAAGCCCTCCGCTCTGGGACACTGAGATCCCACCTTCAGTCCAGACAGACTTCAAATCCCCAAACTGCTCTGTGGAAAGATCTCTCTCTCTCTCTTCTTCACTTTCATCCTTTTTCTACTCTGGACTGGGAAAGAGGAATCAGACCGAATGCCCACAAATGCTCAGTTCATCCTCTTTCCTTAGAAGTGGGCCAAACACAACCATGACATAATATTCCTTAAAAAGTGGGGGAGTGTGTAATGAAGCCCAGGTTTAACAATCTGCCTGCAGCGTAGAGGAAAGTCTCCCTTTCCTCCCTCTCTTGCTCATTTAAAGATCTATTTTTCATTTTCTTATCACACCTTTTTGGTAACAATATCTAAACAATATATTTGGCTTTTAACGCGACTACGACTTTATTAGAGAGAATTCTTGAAGTTTCATTTTCTTATCATATCTTGATTTTAGTGAATGTAATAAAAATGTGTTAATTTAATTTTAATATTACCAAATTGTCCTCAACATTCCCCTAACAGGGATACGTTTAAGACAGGACTAGGCCTTGGCTAAATTGGGATATTTAAGTCGTTTTGAAAAACATACATTACAGAAAGGATTACTAGTCAAAAACAAAACAACTGCTTTGATATATTGTAAGACATAACATCGTCTGATAAAATCTCTACACACACATGTTAAAGAGCGGAAGCCAGGGCAATAGCATTAGCCATTACGCTTTTCAAGGTTGTAGGCTTTCCATTTAGTGTCTTTGGCTTCTCCCTGCAGTCTGCCGCTCACTCACAGACGCGTTTCCAGCACCAGGAAAGTGAGACTTTGCAGAGGCCATTTTCCCATTGAATGAGCGGTTTATCCAAAAAGATGCTTGGTTTGTCGTTATACGCATCTTCTGAACAAAAGCCGGGTCGAAAAAAAGTCACTAAATCTAGTGAAAGAGGTGCAAATTTAGCAAAACAAATTATGAATGGGAAACTGTAGCATCACTGTAGTCATGGCGGGGCAGATTTTTGGTGTGGTGGCCAGCAACGGCGAAATGAATGTGGTGGAAACACTGTCTTAATTTAGACTGGGATAAAATGTAATCTCTGTCTGGGAAACCGCCCCTTTATTATCCATATAAAGTATCAAGACAATTTGCTCTTGACTGCAGAGGTCAGTACCAGCTGACCGGTACCACTCCACACTATAGTGGACCAATCCAAAATCCATTTAGCATTACTAATTTGTTGAATTTTTGATTGACACTGTAATAACATGCTTTACAAGCTAAACTACAGTAAAATAAGACCATTGGAAGCATGTTTATTGGTGTAATAAGACAATTCTTGTTGATGACGAAAGAATTTTTTATTTTTGGGTGAACTGTTTCTTTAAGTTGCTACAAAAGGTTTCTTTACAGCGAAGAATAATTTCTTTCTTGCCTTTTTTATGAATAAAACCGTTTTAATAAAAAACAGAATGTTTCTGCAGATGTTGAATGGGTCACCCAAACATTTTTTAAATAAAAGATATTTTGAAAAATGTATTTGGTTTTGTTCATATACAATAGAAGTGAATGGGGTCCAGTGCTGTTCGGCTACAAACTTTCCTCAAAATATCTTCTTTTGTGTTCTGTGAGTAAATGATGGCAGAATTTTCATTTTTGGGTGAACTATCACTGTAAAGGTTCTTTATGGAAGTAAAGCAGTGAATATGGCTTTTGCTTTCTAAATGTCTATTAAAGGAACATTTAGGGAAATATTGATCATGCTAAAGCTAATGCCCATCCCTCAAAGTCAAACACTTTCTGCAGCATTGGACATTAAATACCCTGCCACAATTCAACATCGACATCAACAAAACTGTGTCTAAACATAATGAATGTTACAGTGTGTAAACAAGAAACTAGATTTTTACATTTGCTAACTATATCAATGATGGGTTGGAATGCTGTTGCAAAGGTTTTATGACAGTTTTTTAGTGGAGCAGTGGTGTCCTGGGCTGATGTTTACTGGCTCAAAGAAAAAATAATCTACGATTTTACTATCCCGCTTTAATATATGCCACACTGTAACCTGTGATCAGTCTACAGTGGTCCTATGTCAAGATTACATAATAGTAAAGTTGATATTTAAAACTGAAGTATAACTAAACTCCCACTCTTTATCCCTCCGTTTGCAATCTTGGTCCCACCCTGAGCACCACTCCTTTATTTCATCTGTAGCTAACCACAACATCAACCAAAAAATCCTGGAATCCATGAGAACAACGGATTGTAACCCCTCATTCCCAGCATCTCCACCAGTGCCAACAAACCATACTCAACTGAAATGAATCCAATTGAAGGCTGGATGGTTAGAATCAACCCCCATAAATGCTACCTCACATATAATGCATACAATACGCTGGCCGTGATTTATTATGCTTTTGAGACCGGTGGCAGACATTACAGGCTACATTACTGCCTGAGAAGTCCCTTTAAAACGTTGCATTGGCTTTAATTCTCTTGCTTTGCAGGAATCTTCCCCTAGGATCACACAGGAAAGCAGCATGTAGTCTGGCTAAAAGCCAGAGGCCCCCTTCTGTGAAACCTTGCCCATAAAACAAGACACGACCAGTTTTTTTCAAGGCACATACAAAGAACTTTGTGTCAATGGGACGTTCTAAATAATATCTATCCAACCGTCTGTCTGTCTGTCTGTCTATCTATCTAGCCAATAGATTATTAGATGACAGTGGAAATGAGCATATACTATTAAATTTTTAAAAAAAATAACGGTGCATGAAAGTTCTTCCCAGCGATGCCATTTGAAAACCATTTTTGGCTCCACAAAGAACAATTCGGTCAAAGATTCTTTAAAAAACTCTCTTTCTTACCTTTTTATAATCTGCAGAACATTTTTGTATTTACAGTATATTCAATGCAATGCACAAAGGAAACATGATTTTTGATCATTTTTTACACATTTGGGAACCAAACTCTTTAAATATATATATTTTTTAATTGAAATAAATTAAATTGAACTGAATGCAGTTTACATGAGGGTAACTTCCAGTCACTTGTTTGGTAACAATTCAACCATTAAAGTAAAGTTTATATAAGGTTAATGGGGCTGTACTTCAGCTGGCAAATAAAACTGTGTGAATATATAACATGCGAGAATTTTATTTGAGAAAGATTATATAACACAAATATATTATGTGTTATACAATATTAAAAAAGATATTGTTTTCTTGAGGTTAGTGTATGAGATTGACATGGCAGTCATTTAAACAGCAGAGAGTTTACACAATACTGCATTTACCACATGCCATCACAGGTCAATTTCAAGCTAATTTACTATGTGACCTTGGTGGGCCCGCGTGAATAGTGCTCACATTGTACACTACCGAATAGGGGTTCTTTTTCATTGGCTGATCGGTATAGAGCAACGAGAAAAGAAATCATGCAGGAGCGGACCGCTTACAGGAAACAGGGAGGGGACAAACAAGATCAGATTAGAAGGGGCCTGTTTTCTATGTATTCAACTGAACCTTCAACAGGGGTTGAATGAGATACGTACAGACTGTAGCACGGAGACAGCTCACTTTTAACCCACAAAACAAAATAAAATGTATACTTTTTAGAGAAAATAGTGATACAATAATCTATTAATATACATCGCATGAAGCACTCTAAAAACTAAAACACCAATAAGCTAACCTTCATTAGCTAAAACATATATTAATTCATTATTAAAACCAATGCATTCTCCTTATATAATAGTCTTTCACACACGTTTTAAGATTTACATTGGACAGCTTATAAAAGACCCACACAGACTACAATGTCTTTTATCAAAATAAATGTATTGAAATCATATACGTATATATGGTCATTAGAAAACCATTCCAGTTACATTATTTAACAGAATATCAACATATTACACTGTAAACCACATGGTATAACCATATTTCATTGGTGACTTGAGTGAGAATTAAACTTTGGTTTCAACTGTTTCAGATACTTCCATAAGTAGCCCTGCTGTTGAGAGTCCCTAAATATTGATGAAGGCATCACAATAGATGCTTAAGTTGAGCAACCTTTGATCAAAGCTCCTTTCAAAATGACTGCCAAACATTGTTTTTAATCTTTTTGCACTGTAATCTGACCTGCCAGGAAAACAATGTTTGGATCAGTTCCTATAAATATTTCTGCTGAGAGTTCAATAAATGCATAGGGAAAATTCTCCATAGATTTCCAGACTAAATAATGTTTACCGGGCTACATTCACTTTACTGAATTGACTTATGTTTCTCCTGATCTTTTGATATAAAGGTCTATGGTTATATCACACAATATATGACTACATTTATTTGATGTTATTTTAATTTTTTTACCATTTGAATCTTATTCTAAAATGTAAATAGTACTAATAAGAATGCATATCCAAACTGTTGCTGTAAAAGACACACTAATCTTAAACTTCACTTAACTATTAGTGTGGTATACTCTCTAAACGCTCCAGTCTGAAAATAAACGTTGGATCTCAGTTTGTTTATAAATTCCTTTTCACCCCAACAAAAACAAACTTCTTGTAAGAAAAACAAACCACTCACGAGTGACACTATCACGTGTATTTAAAGCTTTTCAGGAACAGTGAGACATTTTTGAATGACCAACTAAGTATAAATGAAAGCAGGACACATCTGCTCTGTTAAATGTCCAAGAATAGTTTTTTTTCTGTCCGTCAGCTGTCGTTAAGGTTAAAAGTCATGTATAGTCAGCTAACAGATGCAACTGACCACACAGCAAAATACACCTGATTTATTCTACCTACTAGAGTCCAACCGTCCACTTACATGATTAAAAAATCTCCTCTCCTGTCAGATGCACGCTTGTCCTACAGGACAAAGGAAGCAGACGTCCTTTTGAGATTAAAACGGGTACAAGGGTATAACTGAATCCAATGAATCAATGCAGTTTGTGCCTTGACATTACAAAGGATCCTGAGAGCTTTAGTGAGACTAAAATACCACTTTGGGATCTGCTTTGGTCCTATGTTAGAAACAGATTGTAAACAAATACATCAAATGTTTTCGCTTGTCCAACACATTCTAAATTCTGGCACCAGTCAACAAGAATAACAACTGGGTAGACCATATTTTACTATCTGGACAGTTAAGGATAAAAAGACATTTAGTAAGGCTTAGCAGGAATATTTAATGACTTATTAAGTCCAAATCAATACCACAGAACGTGTTTAACATACAAACACTTCAAAGCATTTCCCTGGGAAACTAATGACCAAATTCATTAGCTAACCAATTGAAGTCAATAGAAGCCTCAGTTTTGTTGCATTAGCTGGTTATTTATCATATAATTTATTGTTTTTTTATTGTTTTTATTAACAACAAAGTTCTTTACAAACATTCGTGTATACAATGAAATACAACATAACAAAACTTTGGGTCAAGCTAATGATTAAAACCTGTTTAATTTGCTGCATGACGTAAGCACTAGTTTATTGATACGTTAAATGACGTCATACACACGTTCAATAAGTGGATAAGTCACAGCTACTTTTTCGTATTAGGCCTACGTCATAAATAATACAAACAAATGAAGTAATGACAATTATTGTTAAAAATGTTAATTAAGGCCAGTTAAATGGACGTGAGATGGGTCAACACAATAAAAAATAAACATTGCCCTTAGCAACAAGTGTGGTTGTGCTACAGTATTGATGGTGAAAACAGATGAGACCTAAAACAATACAAAAAATAAAAAGTAGTCGGTCGATTTAGCCATTTGCAAGAAAAGCTAAATACATCCGAGACAAACGACGAAGCTGGACGTCTTTTTATAAACCCACCCAAAAATATCTGTAACGCGGACCGTTATTCACGCCTGCGCAGCGACACGAGCAACTTCACACACATTTGTCTCTTTACATCACGTAAACATGTATTTTACGCACCACTTTAGCGTTTTCTTTGGACGAATTCAAATTAAACGCGAAGAAAACGGTGTCATTCCAACTTTACCTTGTGGCTTTTTTTCCCCTCTTCACTTTCGAAGCCTCATAGGCGTCTTTTGTCAACGTGTAGGCTATCCGTCTTCTTATCCTCAACTAAAACAGCTCGTCATAAATCCTTCAGTGAAAACAAATCACACGAAACAATCCATTTTATACCCGTCCGCTTTAAAATACTCCACAAAGTTAAAAGGGCGCGTTTGATCGTCCGCGCGTATGCATTGGAAAAGAATACTTGATAAACGTCTGGATGAAAAAGTATGAGGTCGGCAGACCGGCGAGAGAGAGAGAGAAAGAGACAGAGAGAGCGAGAGAGAGAGAGAAAGAGAGAGAGAGAGAGAGAGGAGCCCCTCTTGCAGAGACCGCCCCTACAGGAAATACCTCACTGCGTCATCAGCTCTTCTTTATGACGTCACGCCCTCATTTTTTTCCAGAACTATAAAAACGTAGGAATTGTTCTGTTATTTGTTTGTTTCAGTTTGCTATATTGTATCCTTTATACATATTGTTTGTCGATTGTACTGATTATTACGTTCTATTTTTTCCTTCAGTAAAGAAGATACATTTTTTTTTCCCCAAACTGTTCCTATTTAACTTCAGTAAAAAAATGTTTTAACTAAGTCTAAATAATCAGCACATAAGCACAATATAGGCTAAATTCCTATCTTTTCTGTTGCTACGCCAGCCCACCTTTTCATTTACTGACCAACAAAGAGGCCATTTAGATCAATCAGCAGCATTCTCCATTCCTGCTTCCATTTGTTTATTTACGTAACATTTATCTTCTGTTCTGGTGTTTGAGCAGCAAATGGAAACAAGTCCGTATTGGCTTTACCATTACAAGGGAATTCATTCTTAGTTCATTCATGGAATTAAGACACGGTCCAGAACCAGATGCTTAACACATTGAACGACAACAAGTGCAAATGAAGCCTTTACATATTATGAATGACCAGCAGAAACATGAACATATAAAGTGGCCTCAAAAAGAAAGACCAAAGCCACATTTTATGAATTAGAAAAAAATACAACTTAACCACACTTAACATTACCACTTTTGAATTTATCCCACTGGAGATATTAGAGGAAATAAGTGCTATATTTCCGTGAATTAAATGCCACCTGGATTAAAATGTATTTTTACGCAGCCCATCATGACATTATTGCATTGTTCGATTTAAATGTTCAATGTCAAAGACATTGAGTGTCAAAATAATTGTAAAAATCAAGCAGAAGCAGAAGACAGAGACAGAACTGAAATAAAGAGGTGCTAAAAAGATAACTGACATCAGACCTGTTCAGTAAACCTGAGAGAACATTTTTTAAATAGCGAAGCTGAGCATCCTGATGACAGTATCGGGTGGATTCATTTTAAAGAGGAGAAACAGAAACAGATACAGTTGCTATGATTACTAAAGCAGAAGTAAAAACGCCCAAATGAGGCAATGTAGTTTTCACAATGAATGTCTGCATGAATACAGAAAAACATTTTAGTGTCTATGCAAGGGAGTCAGTTCAAACTCAGACTCAGTTAACAAGAAATAACGTTGGTATTTATTTTCCTACATAATTTCCCATTTTGTTTAACTTTTTAGGCTGATGATATTTTCCAGGAGCTAATACAAGCCTATAGAGCGCAAACTTCACAGACCAACATTACATGGTTTCAGATAGACTTTGTCATTATGTTCACTATACTGCCATCTTGTGTTCATATATGCGTCCCAAGAAAAGAGCTGCAATTAAATGTCTGTTAGAATATTAATCCCGGAGTAGTTAATAATAATGTCTAAATAAATAACTATATAAAGGTTAATAATTAAACAAAAAAGCATACGTTTTTTGTTAATTGAAGTTGTTTTAACTAAAAGTTTGATTTGAGTTATCGATTTGCAACCCAACCCGCTGTTCTTTATCCTCGCAATGGTTTTTGTCTTGATCAATAGCCTTTAGGAGCGCAGGGGCGGAGCCAGACGTAGACATTAGGGGCTTAGCCCAAATCAACGGGCATTTATGGAAGCTATATTACATTGTTTAAAATGTAATTGTTATTTGTATTATGATTTTGAAACCATAACAAAACAAATGTTCGCAATGACATTTTCTCTTCTCTAAACAGGCAAAATATGTCTGCTGTTACTATATAAGAAAGGTCCATTAGGAATTTGTGAAAAACAGCTTTACTAATATAGAACCTTGAAACCTGTTAAGTATTTTTATTGTCTGAATCTTACCATTTCACATTTTATTGTTAACCGTTGGCTTTGTTATATCTGCTTTCTTACGTTTCACCAGTCATCTCCGCACTGGAATCACGCATTGTTTCTTTTAAACGCCTGCTGCCGATTGGCTGAAGCTAGGTCTTCTTCAATCTGATTGGCTGACATTCTGCTTGGCCTCTGTAATTTGATTGGCTGGAATTGCGTAAACTCTGTCATTTTCGTTTGATTGGACGAGCGCTAGCCGTCCCGCTTCACCAAGTTATAGGGCACATAAGTCTCGGGAAAAGGTAGTCGGTAAAAAACGCTCACTGTTATTATATATTTATACATTGAGCAACATAGAATATTCGCCTAGTGTTAACATTAGCCATTAACCGGTAATATATGCATCAGCTTACATAACTATAAATTAGACACTGAAGCCACTAATGACCGATTTGTTTACTGTCAGTCTGTCAAAAGATTCAGCATCTTAATTTACATACATGTCATTTACCTTTGTTTTAATTCTGGAGTGGAGTTTAGCGCTGAATGATGCACCCAGCGTACTTTAAGAATTCGGAGCTTTTAAAGAAACATTCGTGGATTGAGCCCCTAAGCTTCCGCTCCGCCCCTGATGTTCTGTTGTGAGATAAATGCTTTTG
Organism: Barbatula barbatula; assembly: GCF_947034865.1. NCBI lineage: Eukaryota > Metazoa > Chordata > Actinopteri > Cypriniformes > Nemacheilidae > Barbatula > Barbatula barbatula. Next base: position 9,285,816 of record NC_136786.1, read on the forward strand.
TTATTTATTTACTTATTTGTACATGTAAACGCAACCTTAGTGGCATTATTGTGTTTTTAAAAGTGGATTTTGTTGTAAAATAGTTTTCTTCCAAACATCTTTTAAGAGTGCTTTCAATTGGAACATGGGTAACACAATAATGTTGTTTATGTTGTTTGCCCTTATTTCGTGTCTTACCTTTCTTATTTTATAGGCTATATGTCTACATTTGATATATGTGTATATATTGCATGATAAGATTGAGTTATAACAGCTCATCTAAAGGATATGTTGGTTTAAAAAAAGGTAAAGTTTAGTCTCTGAACGTCCTACGCAAATATTTGCATACTAGCTCAATATCGCCGCCTGCTGTTTTCCCGCAGTTATACACCTACTTACTGACTGTTCACTGTCCAAAGCTTAGTGCAGCTCACAGATGGTCAATACACTCTTACAGTGATTTCTACTTTTTATTTAAAATCTTAAAATTTTCTGAAACATTTCTAGATTTTTATTTTTTTGTGACGCAGATGTTCAAAAACACAAAACACTGCTGTCCATTTTTAAGGCCTTGCTGTTTTTATTCATTTTTTCCTTCCTACAACAGCAAATTACAGAGGCAGTATTGAAAATAAAAGTTTTTCTTTTCTTCCTCACCTTCTCGTAAAAAAAATCAGCACAAAATTTGAACGACAGTACAAAAACGAAAAGATAATCAGTCAGGTAAATGGGAACTTTACTATAGGAAATCTGTATACCTTTTTCAATAATGAAAACATCTTGATATTTGACCATTTCAGAATCGTATCACATATTCTGAAACTATTTAAAAAAATGAACACTGTCTTTTTTTATTTCCATTTTCTTTTTTACAAATGAATGCTATAAACACATAAACTTCATCAAATATATTGATCAGTGCAACATTGTTTCTTTTAGTTAATGCTACAGTACGCTTTCTCACAGAATCCTGACTGAAGCCAGTCGCCTTTATAGTTTCAGCTGACACACACGTAGCATCGACACGTGGATTCATGTATCTACCGGAAATAAAAGAAAAAGTGTGTTCGCCACAGTATACAACACAGTACAAGAACATAGCAAGAAACCTGTAGAAAACATTAGTATTGTCAGCAGTGAAGCCCTGTTACATGTGTAAGCCATTGCCAAGTACGAATTCTACTGCCAGGCCTCTCCCTTCTGAATCAAACAGTGAGTGATAAAGTCATGTAAACATATTAATGGATGTCAAATGTGTCCTTATTAGCTTGACCCCTTTCCAAATGCCGTCTTGAGATGCCTGGAGATATATGGGTGGTGACTGGACCCTGCATTTTGAGGCAACAGTCCTTTGGTACAGACACAAGGCCAATAAAAGATCTCCACTATGACATCACTCGTCCAACAATCATCAGATGATGTCACAAGCAAATGAATAGTAGGCAATGCATGATGTTCTGAAATGCTTTCAGCGGATATAACTTAAATAGCACCACTCTTAAAATTACAGTTCCCGCTGATACAAGAGTTTTATTCAAGACGGACTGATGGACAAATGAGCTCTTTGAAGAGAGGCAGATGAAATATTCTGGGATCATTTACTTTAAATCAAAGCAAGGCAATGATGATGGGTTTATTTTTTCGCTTTTTGGTATGCTGGTTGGACAGACAGACATTCTGGGTGTGATTATCTTACTATCGTTGTGCATGAGAGGCTTGAATGTTAAGATCCGATGTCCACCCACAAATCTGCATTCCAGGTAAATGGACCAGAAAATTGACCTTCTCTCTGATATTACAAAAAAAATCGCTGCAAGGTTTGAATGAAATGTTTGAGAGTATAAGATGATGTTCCCATCCTGAAATGGGATGTGAATGTGCACTAGATTTGTATTAACACCTGTTTTGAACAAGAGCTGCATCTTTTGGGAATGTAGCAAAAGTAACCAAACTGGACGAAATAAAGCACACAATTTTCACTTTCACAAAACAGTCAAACGATTGTATTTACAACATACAACCCAAGAAAAAAGGGATACTGCAGCTTCTTTTTTGTCCTTTTACTCATTTCTTTGAAAAGGGCATTAAAATATATTAAAACTTATATACAATATGCAGGATCTTTAACATTAAAGCGCTATGAATTTACTGGATCCGTTTCGCAGATTTGACCAACATCCTTTTTTAGGAACTAAAGGGTTAAAAACAACAAAAATCAACAGAGGAGGCCAAAAAAGATGTACCAAAGGCACTGACCGAACCATACCCAGAATGCAACAGGGCTGGATGATATTCCACCCCCTTTGATCCTTTTTCCCTACCGTGGGGTATTTGCCTTCTGTTACCCACGTATGGTTCATTTGGGGTTTTTACACATCTCCTTAAAGCGCAAAACAATCTTTTAAAATAAAAATAAATGATTTTTCCTCCTAGAAAAAACAAGATAAATACTTTATAACATTATTATATATTGGTCTCAACACCAGCATCCGATTGTAAAAACGATCAACTCAAATAATACAAAACCAATAAAATAAAAATTTAAAATAATCATTTCAATCATCTGTACATATGCTTATGGTTCATTTTTGATTTTTTTCTTTGAAATCCTTGTACTCAATGTTTTGTACACAGTGTCCCCTACTGGTAGGTTCTGTTCACTGCAGCTCCTGAGAAAAGCATGGCTCAGTCCCAGACGTCCACCCATCGGTTCCCTGAACCACAGAGCCTTGTCCTCCTCCAATCGGGTGGCGTCGGCAGTCCATTTAAAGCCCCGCCCTCCCTGAAGAGAGGTTCCCTCTCATTGGTTAGCGCGTTACGCTTCCGAGTACGAGTTCTGTGAGTTGAGCTTGTCCTTCTTTAACTTGACACCATCCACTAGCTCAAAGTTATAGTTCTCCAGGGCGGATAAGTTCCTGTCGGACATGCTGCTGTGGGAGCAGGCGCAGTAGAGAACCACGCCGCATATGGCGCCGAGGAAGACTCCCAGAGCGCTCATAGCGATGATGGTGATGAGTATGGGGTCCAACGTCTTCAGCATGTTCCCTGCTCCGTTGATCTCGTGGTTTTCAACAATCTCAGGGAAATCTGTGATGTCCACGACTAAACAGGAAATAAACCGTGAGTTATGAAAACAAGTCTGTTTCAGGCCTGACTAATAATTATATTATTAGGTTATTGGATTCCATTTGTGATGGATTATATTCAGCGTCTTTTAACTGATTGGTGTAGCGAATTTTGGAATGTGACTTACTGATTTCATTAAAGTCTTCTTCAGGTAGAATTGGTTCTGCTGGGACAGCTGGGTCTAACAAAAAACATAAAACAATAAGCCAACTAAGTCCAATGTAATGATCATAACAGTATGCTTGAAGTATAACTGAAGAATGCTATATGGCAGACCCTTTAATATAAAGCACTTACAATGCATTATAAAATGTATAGCATTCAAGCTATACATTTTGCTTTCTTCTCATTGAGCTACAAGAATGACAAATGCAATTTAACTCTGTAGTAGACTGATTGACTGACCTTTACAGTCATTAATGTTCAGATTTTCTAAGATTTTGATGTCGTCCACTGCAATGTCTCCCCAACTTTTCCTTTCCACTACACCTTCAATTACCACCTGAAACAACAACACAAAGAGTCAAATTCAATGTAAAACATTTTAAACTGCTGGACCAAAATACAGACCAACCACTACTATATACCTAAGCATATACATAAATTATTATATAGTATACACCAGTTCCACTCAAACTGTGGGCCGTGGCCCCCTGGTGGACACAAGATGGCCACAAATTTTGTAGCGTTGTATGAAATATAGACATTTATTATAGATTTTAATGAATAAGACCACCAACCAAAAGAATTGATATTGCAGCATTGAATAACTGAATATATGAATATGTGATATCTTTAATATTAACTGAATATGGCATTTTTGGGCAAAACAATAAAACAGTATCAATAAAATCATTTTAATATTTAAAATAATTTATTTACGTATTATACATGAAAATGTAAGAGCTGTTTCTCAAAATATGTCTTTATATATATTTATATGTATATATATATTTTGTTTAAGTACTCAAAATCTCATAAATAAGTTACATATAAAACTTACACTGGATGCATTTTACAGACAAAGTCACAATTTTCATCACACAATAACAACCAATTAAAACATATTTTATGTTTATGTGAAGGCACATTTTAAACCAATGAAATGTCATTGTGGGCGGTACTACCCAGCCTATATGACAAAACCCCTATTTTCATACCTGGTAGGGTTTATTAGAGTGCGGTATCAGCACTCGCCCCTCCCTCCAACGGTTGCCTTGGTGACCGCTGACAGTCCATAGCAGCACATCAGCTGTGCCCTTACTGCTCTCTCTGCGCTGCTTAATGTGCAGCGTGCCGATGCGGGCGCCGAACATGTGGTACCAGAAGGACAGGCACAGATCCGAGTCCTGTCCCGACACTGATGGACTCACTAACCGAGCCACCTCCGTCTCCTGTGCACCTGTTGCCAGCGTGTAGATGAAGTTTCCTGATCCGCCTTAGAGGAAAGAGTAAATGTGAGCTTTGGAAGCGCTGGATATCGGTAAGTTAATGATGCGCATCTTTTGCACGATGTTTGTCTCACCTGTGTGGTCCATGTTGGGGCCAGTGTTTAGAGTTGGAGTTCCGCTGGATTGGATCTGCCACCTGAACCCGCTGTCCTCTGATATCCAACCACAAAACGAGGGATCGTTCGCCCAGCCGAAGTCACAGGCAAACCACAAGAAGGCTGCAGAGAGATCATGTCCAGGTTAAGACATGGGAGTATTGTGGCAGTGTGACATTGCTCAACTAGCAACATAAATGCATTTTTTGTATATTGTGACTTTTCTTTCTGAAACCTCTTAAGTCCAAGTGAACTGTTTATAAAAGAAATAAATAAAAACACTGTACTTTTCAAAAGATTCAATACTGTTAGGGTCAAAGTAGACGAGCACTTTTAATATCTTTTATTGGTTTAATACCTTTATGACAAACATAAAGGGTGACTAAAAATAAGGGTTTATGTCATACTATGACCTAATATTTTTGAGGGAAAAAGCATATTTCTTAATTGACAGAGTTTGCATGCAACATATACATTTTGACATTTTCATTACATTATAGTAAATGTTTTGCCATAGAATGTTTTTGTAGGGCCTTATAAGCATCAAAAGGGGCCTTATAAGCATCATTATAAGCTTTATATATATTTGTTTCTGTCTGATGCTTTTCACATCACAGTGACACCCATTGAGATGAATGGGAACGCTTACTCCTTTTATTCACTTTACCTCCTTTATTCGACTTCTTGGGTCCAACAATACTTTTTTATAGATATAATGTCCACTGGGTGGCAGTAGAGAGTTACTTTACGAATTGACTAGTAAACGTTCACTCTATTGCACTTAAGCCAAACGCATTGAGGAAAATGTATCATATATATGCAAACGGAGGTTCTTAAGAAAAAATGCAAGAAATAAGAAACAGTGAAGCTTTAAAATTGAGAGTGATGGTGAAGAAATGAGGGAGGGATTTAACGGCGTTACACTGAGTGAGTGCCAGAGAGAGAGAGAGAGAGAGAGAGAGAGAGAGAATTGAGACGGACAGAGAAGCAGAAGCACATCTAGGATGTCAGTTACGCCAGCGTCTGCTCAGCATCATCGCTGCTCCTCCAGACAGTTTAATAAAGCTGAAGGCTGTGCGCCTTAAATAATGCCAGAACTCTCCGAGAGTTTCCGACGGTATTTGGGGAGGAAAGAATTTCCCATTAAAAGCCGCAGCTCGGGCACTCGGCCATCGCTGCAGCGTAAATGCCCGTTTCCAATTAAAAGTTACATTTTCCATCTTTTCGCATATCGGGGCTTCTCCAGTGAAAGGCAGCACGTGGATGCGATTGACCGCAGCCCGAAACGTTGAGCCGGTTTAATATGCTTATGATAGCAACGAAACCACATCCAATAAGCGCACGCGTCCAATCGACGCTGACCAGAAATGACCACACGCACGCAAGGTCACGTGCTCATTAGGAGCACGATTCTATTCCGTAGTTTTGATGGCGTGATGAGACAGACGCACGCACACACGCCGCCTAATTAGTCAAGGTCAGTTTAGGGGCATTTCTCATTTGCTCATTAGTGAGCAGTCTTGAATGGCTAATCATTCATTATGCTGAGTGAGCGAATTAAAACGCCTCCTTATAGACTTTCATGAGAACACTTTCATACTCATCTTTGAGTTTACGCACTGACCGATGTCAATCCGATATCATCACCAACTAGAGCACAAAATAAGTGTTTTTCTTAAAGGGCGAAGCGTCTCCTTTCGGTGCCATTAGCGGCACTTTGGAGTGAACTTGCGGCCGTGACTCCAGGGTGTTGTGGTGGGTTGCCAGATCGTAAATTCTAACTTTAAGTAAGTTCAAGGCACAGCTGGAGGTTTCCTACTCTAAAAATAAGAGACTAAATGCATCACCAACGGTTGTCGTGCATTCACCACTAATAAATGTTTAGCAAACAGAAAGTCCCACACCACTCACACTATTGAGGTCAAGCATTGAAAACACGTTGAACCAATGTTTTGAAAGTCAACTCATGATTCATGAATGACCCACTTATACTGTAGTATTAGCACCTCAAACTAGTATAGCAGTAGTAAACATTGAAATAACAACACACTTTGCTGTTACTTAAGCGTTTCCATTAGACATTCCAATATAATTACACAAATTACACATGCTGTGTGCAGAGAGAAGGTAAATAGTGTGAGCGAATATCTTTCTCACCTGGACCGGTGCTCAGCTCCGTGGTCATCTCTGGCACAGTGGTCCCACCTATAGTGTGGACACAGTGAAGGCCATTAGATTGAAAGTTGAAATAGGGGAATGTTTTATTTGGATAATTATCAAGAGGCGCGGATTTCTGACTGCCTTAATTCTCAAATGCTTTTTTTAATTAAGCTTTGAGACATGAAAAAAACATCTTGTTTATAAGGAAGGTTTACTTTGAACATTTTTAGACTGTAATTCTGCGCAACACACACACTGTGAGACTGCACTGAAGAGATTAAAGACAGAGTTTAGATACTAGCGTTAGCAGCTGAAGAACACAAGAAGCGTTTGTATTCAAATAGATGTAATGTGCAGATCAAGGTTTAGTGCAGAGGATTAGTACTAAGGCCATAGCTGTGTTTTGAGATGGAATACTGGTGTACGGTTTACTACATCCTATCTTCACAAAACAGGTTATTTTTATGTAAAGCATGTGAAACGATATGAATTATACAAAGATAAACTTTAGTAGTAGTGGCATGCTATTTTGTTATATAAAATCTCTGCAGCCTTATTTAATCCCATGATGATCCTCTGTGCTCATAGCTCTTTGATATAAGCCTCAGTGTGACTGTGCCTGGGTTTGGCCACAATATCCATTAAAAAACTCACTAATGTTCAAAATGGAATACCTCATAAAGCATGCTACCTACTAAATAATATATACTGCATACTACAAAGTATGAAGTATATGAAACAGTTTATATCTAAAAATTTATATTTTACATCGGAGTCACATGACGTTGCTAATATTGCAATTGTAAGTGCAATTCTATAAATTACTCAATTAAGATGGCATTTAATACTGCTTTTGGTTCATTTGTCTCTGTGACTGGGATTAATAGAAATGCAAGTGTGTTTGAAGAAATGCATTTGGCAAGGGTAATGTGTTTGCTAGATGCATGTAGAAGATCAGCATACTGTGCACAGTAAACATACTGTACATCACAGTGTATCAGTACTGTGCCAGTGTGCCATTCCGAACATTGTGTGAGCATGGTGAGGATTAGGATGGTGTGATTAGCAAAGCAGAAGGTGCAAGGTGCAGTAAAGAAGGGTGCAGTCTCTGCAGGCGGGTGTTAGCACCTGTCTGGTCGTAGTCATCACCTGTGCCGCTGTGGCAGTTGGCCTGCTCGTCATCACACTCATCTGATGGGGTGGTGGAGGGAGCGGGGGTAGTCGGGGGCACTGTGGGCACTGTGAGAGTGAAAGAGAGAGAAAAAGAGAGGAAAGATGAAAATGGGGTACATGTTGGACATTCTCTACATATTAAATTTCTCCACCGTTGATGACATTTTCTTTACACTGTTAAAAACCTGTGCATTGTGGCGCCAGAAAAACTATTGTGAAATAACTTTTTCACATGAAATAACATGATTTTCATGTTTTGATTGTAAGTTTGCAGTATTTTCTGATATTGGACGTTTAAACCGTATTTTAAATAGTAAAAAGCTGTAAAAAATTAACAGTTATTTCACGAGGCAACGCTTCCCCGTCATAGACTGAAATTTCTGTCAATTCATCTTTTCATGTCTCACATTTATTTGGTAGGGGCACTGTTACACACTTTCTGAAAGAGTACATCATGTACAGATCCAAAGAGAGAAAATACAAAAGTTTTTATTATAAATCTGAATCTGCACGATTGCCTCAGCTTTTTGTTGAAAATGTTGCATTTCTAAAGAAACTTACCTACAATTCACAATGTGTTCATTTTTTTATAATAAAATAAAATAGTTTATTTGTTTAAAAGAGAGGTTCTGGATATTAATATAGGATTTTTATATGGGGTCATTTTCATATTTTGTAAATGTTATAAAAATGCTGGTGCTGACTGACAACTTAAAAAAACCACTGGCGGTAAAAAAAGTTCATTAGAAAGTCACAAGATTTATTTTAGTCAAGGTTGTTTTAAATTTGATTGTGCCTTGCTGGGTGACCCCACCCACAGTGAAATCTCATTTGTCCAGAGTCCCTCTCCATACAGTTGTGTATTAAACATTAGGTTATAAGATTTCTTACAAAAAGCAAAAGCAGATCCTTTACAAATCTCTTTTAACACTAAAAAAGTACTATGGTAGTACCATGGTAGAGTTATGGTAGTCGTGAATGATATTCATATAGCAGGGTCTTCAAATGGTATCTTCACTGAATAACATTTCATTAGCATAGCGCTTAAAAACATGGTAAAACTATGGTAGATGTATATTGGTGCTATGACAAATCATCTTAATGATGATCCTCTGTGCTCATAGCTCTTTGATATAAGCCTCAGTGTGACTGTGCCTGGGTTTGGCTGTAGATGTTATGCTCCACCCTGGGCCGGCACAGCACGCAGAAACTGCAGTGTCCTCTCATTATAGCTGCTTGTGCCCCTTTGGATGTGGCCTTTGGCTGCATCTGCCTGAAACTCTGTGTTTACTCTCGGCTTGTAATGAGCTGCCTTTAAGCCTAGATGGCTTTCCCGGGACAGATAGACAAAAATGTGCGGGGGACAAGAGAGGGGTGGAAAAGGGGGAAACGGGAGCTGTCGCAGAGGTATCATGAGCGAACCAGGGGCAGAATCCCTTGAAGCCGAAGGGTCGTAGAAAGGTCATTGTGCAGGACTTTGGACAGCCCTGTTGACTCCAGACGTCTGCTAGGACTTAGCACCCTGCTGTTAGGAGCGTGTACATGTGTGTGGGGTCACTTGTTTGATTGAGTTTCAGCAGAGACAGAAAAGAAAATGAGTGCATGTTTCGGCATTAAAAGCGAAAACAAGCATTATCATCTGACTAAAGCTCCCGGTGGGACGCTGCGGCTTACACAAGCAAGTCTTCCGGTTTCGCAGAAATCCAATATGTAAATCCACTTAACGCTGCCTCGACAGAACACAAGCACCCCATCGGAGCTAAACTAATTCAGAGAGAGAAGTGAGATAGGGGAGCACATCAAGGACCTCTTCCTAATCCTTCAAGGCAGGTGGGGCAAAGATGATCTCCAGCTGTGAGGGGCCCTGTTATTTAGAAGCATTGAAGGCACATGGCTTTCTAGGTAGGAGATATCCTTTGAAGCGTCATCTGCTGGGCAACTAATTATGAAGAAAGCTAAACCGAGCCCTGTCCTGTTATCTTCCGTAGAGAAGTCCAAATTTAATCAAATAGCATCTGTGCCGTAAGACCACACGCTTGAGGATCCACAAGTGCCTTTTTCGATCAAAGGGCTATAATTTCATTTGTCTTGAGTTTACATTACTTTGGCTTTGGATGATGTCTTTGGATTTCAGCAAGATTGACCATTACAGGCATGAATCAGTGTCCATGTGGGAACTAGAAGCTACATTAAAAGCTACTCAAGAAAACTTGATGAATAGAAATTTAAGCGAATCATTTGTGAAAATAATCACAATGAAACTATAATAAACATAATTATAATGTACACTACTGTTTAGGGTCACATTACTGACATTTTTCTTAAAATATTTTAATTTGAATCTTTAAAAAAAATCTTTTATTTGGTACATTAACACATGATATCAAACAAAATGGTATCCAATTTCTTTTGTGGCATTCTAGCAAACTGTGATTGATGTCAGAGGACCATTCCAAGATGGCGGATGCATCTATGCCTGGAGCGCTTGAATGAGGCATCTAGTTATTTAAACCTTTGGGTGAAGCGGTCACAGCTGTGCTTTATCATGAATAAAACACCATCAGAATCAAGGTCTGGAACAAACTGTTTATATAATTCCCATAGTAACACTTATACCATTTAACACTTTTCCATAAGTTTGCTATTATTCTAAAATGTAGAAAAACATTATTAAAATAAAGTAAGTGAGTCGCTACTTGGTACTGTATTACCGTGTGGTTATGTACTTAAGTGTGTGGAAGAGTTTTTAACTTACCTTCCATTTCACAGCCCAGGATTTCCAATCTAAGTCCCATACCAGCAGGAGTGGCTCTGTCTGGATATACTCTAATATAGCGTGTCAATATAGGCTCCACGGTACTCAGCGCTGGTGTGTCGTAGTTCAAATTCCCCTCGAAAATCTGCCAAGATTAACAACAGGAGAAAAACAGTAGTTATCGGGCGAGCAGTGAGAACGAACTGAAAAATGGCAAGCTTTATTAGGAGCAGCTCGACGTGAGAAACTAAAGCACAGAGCTTTAATGATAGAACAAGCGCGAGGGCACCGAGCGCACACCTCTCTCGACTTCATTTCTAATGCAACAAAGCACCAGAGGAAAGAAAGCCTTCGACTTTACTTCTGACATCGTACAGCTGAGCTAGAGCAGAAAAGAACGGCTGTGGGCTAACACGGCCGTCTGCAACAGCAGGATACCCGGACCTTCAAAAGCATCAGCCTTTGACTTCACACTTCTGAAGTGCTCCAAACCAGACACAAGGTACCACAGGAGACCGACAGAAAAGACACGAGGATGGAATGATATTTGCCAGAGGTAAGAATGGTACAGGACGGAGAATTATGAAGGAATGTTAATGGCCATCAGCTAATGTGTATCTCCTTTAGTCCTTCAAGTGAAGAATATAAAAAAGAAAAGGTTTTGAGACACCTGGTACTTATATATTTTAACTCAGCTTTGATGGAGGATGAGGTGCATCACTTTATGCTCTCTTCCTCCTTACACAAAGAAATAAATGAACCTCCAATCAATATTTATCACCCTTTTATTTATTTATTTATTTGGTAGATAAGTAATAAGTATGATAATGTATAGTCATCATGTCTGCTTTGCATAAATTCTTGATCACTCTGTCAGGGTTTATTTTTATAACAATGATTGTCTGACTGTACATTTTCACTTACATAATATATCAAATTGTTTTGCATTATGACTGCTATTAGCTGTATAATAATTAGTAATACTGATGAATGTATTCGGAGGCCTCTAAGTGTTGTGCTCACAGCGTGCCCAGCTATATGCCGGGGGAAGAATACATTATACATCCATTTTCAACTTCCTTAAACTCATCAAAAACATCATAATAAACAAACCAAAGCTGATCTGGAACCAACAAAACACAACCATCGTGAATAAACATCCATATTTCCCAAATTGACATTCAACATTAATTATTTGTATCTCACCTTGGGTTTATTGCCAGTGTCGTCCATCACCATTTTCCAGTCGGATATGTTGTTAGTGTAGCCCAGTCGAAACTTCTTCATGAAGACCTTGTTATCTCGATATTTGCCTCCCTGGATGATCAAACCTCGGACCAGTTTCTCCTCACCCAAATCCAACTGCAGCCACTCATCCGCGTAGGGTTGAGGCTGTGGCAACAGCGTCCAACCGGAGCGGCTGGTCAGCAGACGGGCGTTCTCCGGCACCCATGTGCGCTCTGTGTGGGAGGAGACTGTGATCTGGGCATCTGTGATGAGGCCTGAGACCATTCCCAACATGCCTGAACATGGGTACTCTGTGGAGGGATGAAGGTGTAGTGTTAGACTCAAACCTATCAATGGGACTTGGCAACACAAACTGACAGATGTTTAGCTCAAAAACTGTTGTGAAACAGTCGTGTTTTGATGATGAGCTGTTTATGGATCATCTCAGATCAGCAACCAACTACAAAACCATACTAGTTTAATGTGATCAGTGGTTCTCAACAGGAGGGCCTCAGGATGACTAATCATTTAAAATGAGACAAAATGAGCATTGGAATACTATTTAAAACAAATAAAAACTGTGAAAAGGATGAATAAAGTGAAGGCCTTGGAGTCAAAAAGGTTGAGAACCCCTGATATAGTTTTTTGGACATGGTGGCTATAGCCAAAAAGCTATTGATCATCTTAGACGCAGTTTCCATCTTAAACTGGATTATTGAAGTGGAAGAATTAAACAATAACTTTGCTTTGTTGTGTGTGGCTGGGTCTGAGGAGACGAGAGAAGATAGAGTTGATGTTTTCACACCTCAGTGAACTGTAAATCCTTTTAGCAACAACCCAAAAAAGAACAGAAACAGGATAAAAAAAAGTGATGAACAGATATTCACGGCACAGGAAAGACGGATGAGGTGCACAAAAAAATGATAAGAAACGCTGGTTCTCTTATTGTCTTTCTTTCTCTCCATCTTTCTTTTACCACTGACCTTACATTTACTCTTTTTTTTCAAGCTATCTAATTAAAACCCCTCTCCGGTGCTTTTGAATGCTTTCTTGCTTTCGTCCTTGATCACTACTACTTTTTCCTTCTTTTTCGCCTGCTTTCATATTGGCAGCATCATTCCCGCATCCACTTTGTAATCTTTATCTCTCCAAGCTCACTTCCTTCAACAGACGTAATATGATTTTTCACGCTCTGCTTCTTTTCTGTAAAGGCAGGTTTGCTTTAAAATTATCGGATATATACGTTTCACTGCCTGTTTGTTGGCTGTCACAATTTTTGTACCTTCTCCGACTCTTGGGAATTCGTGACCTGTCACCAATACAGTAATCTACAATCGGCACCCGTGAAGCAAGGAAGCAATGATTTCGGGTTCTTCACAGATGGACCTAATGTCCCGTGAAATACCACCAGAACAGAGTTTTCATTCACAACGCTGCCTTTATACTGATGGAGGGAACTTCCTCTGCAGTTGTGGAACAGAAAGACCACTTGTCTGTGACCCCTTCACGAGTCCAAATGTGAGATCCAGACTCATAAAACAACAAATGCTTGAGTCTTTGTTTTTTCCACTGTTTATTTGTGGGTACGGTCACGGTTGTATTTTATTTACCCTGCCAGATTTGGAAAACACATTTGTGTATAATTTCTCGTACGAGCATGTTAAATTGTTTCAGGACTTCGATGAAACAGATCTAAACTGAGGTGGTTGGACCTCAGCGGCTTGGAAGTACACCAAGTTTATTTTCAATCTTTTGGCAGCCACTGTCATCGGGTCCTGTTTATGGGTCTCAGATGTGATTTGGGGATGTTTGGTGAAAGCTCCTGGTGTGGTAGACCCTGGTGGACACGCCCGTAGGGTGGACAGGGTCACGTGTATGGCATGTTGGGTTGTTTTGGGCGCAGCACATAGAAGCTGGGCGGCCACACACTCGCAGATGGTTTTATTTACAAACAGAGGGAGGAAGTTTATTAATGGCTGTGGGGATGTGGACAGCCTATCAGGACTGAAATGTGTGCGAGACCACCTCCTAACTGCCAGCCGGCTTATCTAAAGTGGGTAGTGTCACTGTCTGGTACAGTTGTGATAAACATCTATTAGCATCTTCTAATGATATCTGTGGTGATACCATAGTACAGTGATTAGTTAAAATTGGTAATACCATGGTACTGCTTACAAACAATAATCATTAATTTGGTTACCAAAGTCAAACCCATAGTCAAACATGAACGGTGACCAATAATTTATTAAAATACAAATATACGTGAAGTTATAAAATATGGAGATACAATGTTTCCACTCAACAGCTACAAAAAGTTTTTGTTTGGTATTGGAACTATAAAGGCTTCTCTAATCAGCCGCCAGCCTTTGCCGCATCACCATAAGGGAGCCCGATGTACACTGGTGATGTCATGGGGAGGCCCTCGCTCTTGTGATGTGTTTGAAATGCGGTCTGTTCTCTCGTCCAAAACACGACTGCAACAGCTGCGCTCCAGATCTGCGGCGAACCGCACACATACAAACAACCCGAGCTAAATCTGTGTATGCACACGGATTCCAAAAATAAGCCTCCTATGGATGTTGTGCATTAAGCAGATAGACCATGCATGATGGCAAACACACGCTCTCCTCCTACACATGCAGAAATTGACTCAGCGGGAGGCGCATTATGATACGAATGCATTTGCAATCAAAGCTCTTTGGGGTGGAGCCGAGTCAAAACATCTAGATGAATATGCAAATGAGGCCAGGGCCAGCTGGGGCTGAGTGCCGCTAGTTGGTGTGGATCTCGGCATATGTAATGTGTGCATCTGTGAGTGTGCGAGAGAGGTGGAGAGGTTAGGGCTCAGGGGAGGGGGATAGAATGAGAATTTGTGTTGAAGAAGAGAGGTTGGGAGAGCAACAGTAGCACATGCTGTTCATGGCATTCATGTTGAATGAAGTAAATTCAAACGGGAGGTTACACGAAAGCACAGATCTTTTTGTTGGCTTGCACACTTGTATACAACGCAAGAGCCTCTCGGCGCACACAGGACTCACAAAAGGCTTTCGGCGGCATGAATAAACACTTTTGCAAAAAGTAAACCATCTAATTGAGCGCTCATGCTGGAGTGGTGTGTTGACAAAACAAGACTTCTGTTTGGAGCTTTTTAGAGAATGTAAATTAACAATTTGCTTCTAAACTAAATATACGACAAATCGAACATGCGCCAGCGAATACCAACCAGAAATAAGCCTGATTTATTTGTAACCAACCTGAGATTTTGCATCCGTACACTTCAATACGCAGTGCGATGCCGGTCTCCCAGGCGTAGGGGCGGATCCTGAGGTATCGTGTCAATGTGGGCTTGGGAAGTTTGGCTTTAACCACATCTGTAGGGTTGGTGTTCCCCTGGAAAACCTGGCAAACAGAGAGCAAACATTAATTATTTACACTGTTTCTTTAAAGAAACCGCCAAGTGGAGACCTTTGAGGTCAGCAATCCAACAATCCGCTTCAGAAACCGAAAAAACGTCAGGAATGCGCTTAGATTAGCGTCATCAAAAGTGACAACGTTAATATAGAGACTGAGCTGAATTATCTCTGGAGCCAACTGTGTACAATACAAAAGCCACTTTATGATGTCAGAGTCTGGTTTACGTTGAACGTTTTGAACGATTCGGTTATACAATACAATGGCCTCTGTTGTTGCAGAAAGCAAACGTAGCAGACACTATGAATCAGCTATGAATTAGACAGTGTTATGTCCATGCTGCTGATTCTTGCTGACAGCTACAACATGTTCTCCCTAACAGAGCTTTGTCGAAGAAACAAGAAATAGCACCAAGAACTCAAAACTTTCTCTATCATAGCACATCTTGTTTCAGAAGTCCCAATACAAAGGTCAGCTGTGGAATTTTGAGTTTAAGGTTCTTGAAGTTTCTCTCTTTCTATTCCTTGATCCTCCTTTCACTTTCTAACTGAGATTCACTGGGGTATATTTTGATATTTTTAAGAACGTTGATAACCAAACAACATTAGCCTTAAACACAGAACCACTGAGACAAAATACAAAATATCTTCTTTTGTGTCACACAGAAGAAAAAGTAATATACAGGTTTTAAATTACATGAAGGTGAGTAAATGATGACAAAGCTTTTATTTTGAACTATATATATATAGATTTTTATATATGAACTATAACATGTTTTATATATGAACTATAACAATTGTAATGCTCCCACGATTCTAACCATACAGGTCAAACTATAATCCGTAAAGGAAGTGCATCCAGTATGTTGCTAAGCACCAGGCACGCAGCATCCGTCTATCCCAGAATCCATGCTGGTAATCGTGTCCCTAGGCAGTACTTTTCAAATGCATGTGTCTGGACGGGAGACACATGATGAGCCGTCCACTATCTTTAAATGTCACACCAATGCTCTGCTCTACTGCTCTAAGTAGTCAAAAGGCTTTCCTTTGTGCAACAACCATGCAGCCGAACTGCTGTTTCAGCAGTCTGGAAATGGGCCCTTTACCTCACAAAAGCACTTTAGAGCCCAGCAGACAGAAACAAGGCACTGCATCTTAAAACGCACGCTCTAAAAAGAGAAAGGTGTACTTTAGTTGAGGGTCGGAGGAGAAATTGGACCTCTGGGTATATTTAAGTCCAATCTTACTCCCAGGCATGAAGATGTGTCTGCACATACTGTAGACACACAAATACTCGGAAGCATCTAATTGGCTTGCTTAGCTTGACAGGTCGGTTTCAAAAAGGTTAGAGATGGCACGCAAAGGCGACAAACGTATAAACACATATAAATGAGTATTGCTACGACTCTGCTGTGAACCTAGTGCATTAAAAAATGGTCCACCCTAAAATAAAATTCTGCCATCATTTATTTTCAAACCTCTATATGACTCTTCTTTCAGTGAAACACAAAAGGAGATATTTTGGAAGTGCAACTCAACAGGGATCGATGTTGTTTGGTTAGCAACATTCTTCAAAATATCTTTTGTGTTAAAGAAAGTCATACAGGTTCGGAATGACTTGAGGGTGAATAAATAATAAAAGGATTAAAATTTAAAAACGCAACGTATATATACTGTATGTTGCTAAGCTAAAACAATTGCATGAAACGCACATACAAATTGAATAACATAATTATTAGTAAAAAAAAATGTATTGATGTATTCTTATTATTACCATCGACCAGCTTGGATTTACTGAGTTTGCTGCAATGCATTGTGGGATTGCCTTTCCTATCCAAGACACAACGTATTAGTATTAAACTTACCTATAGCCGCTGTGTCCACTGTAACAGGTCCATCTTTGTTAACCGTTCCATGCTGAAGGAGACATTAGCGAGAGCTCACCTGATGGCTAATCGATCAACATCTTCTCGGCCCTCATTCAATCCATCACAGGCTCAAGTGCGATCGACCAGCTGTTCAAAGACTCTAAACCCTCTAAACCTTCCCAGAATTCCTCATTCTCTCACCCTCTTCGTTTGCCACTCTCTGTTTATTAATTCCTTTGTTCTCTCCTTTCATCCCGTAAGGAAAAATCCCTACCACAAATGTTGACATCATTCTTTAAAGGAAAAACGAAAACCAGTCAAGACTACTGTGGTGGCTTTGGAGCTGCAGTTCGGTTTCTTTTTACAGAGCTCGCAAATTCAGTCTTTTAAGAGGGAAGATTAGCATACCACGCTGGGCACATAATGGAGTCGGAGAAACACAAGCCCTGCAGAACACAAGAGCGTGGCATTCCCATCTGGAGCTGGAGCTTGGATTGGTGTAATGGACGCGTGCATACAGTGCATAGCTACAATGTGAGGAGATGTTTACTGGGCTACCTGCCAAGAAGCTCTAGAAACGGACCTAGTTATAGATTACCTTTATGTTGGACTGACTAAAATAAAAGTTTTTTTTACCTGAGCTCCAACCAAGATTTCAATGTTTAAATATCACATGTTTTATGACCAAAAATATAAACCAAATCACCTTCTGTTTTGGGCCATCCTTAATAGTGATCCAGTCCTCCCCGTTTGAACTCACATCCACCTTATAGGACTTCACATAGTACTTCTTCTTGGTCTCTTGTGAGATGGCTCCCTGCGTGCCGATTGCAGATACAAAGCGCAAGAACCCGAGATCAACCTGCAGAGAAAGAAAACCTTATTACTTCTATATTACTCAGAACTGAGGGAGTATCACTTTAAAAGTAGCTTATCGGGTGTCAAATATTGAGCTCAGAAGAGCTCAGGTGAGTATTAGAATAAAAGATTAATTTTAATGAATCTCAATTTAATAAAGCATAGTCGATGTGACGATTTAATTTCCTGAATGGGAGACAAGAGATTATTGGATGAGGAAGGATATCTAACCACACAGATCATGTGTTAGGAAAAAAGTAATAGAAAAAGGCACGGAAAAGGAAACAGAATTTCATATGTGTGCTGTGTTGAAAAATGAATGCTTCATAAAAAAATCATGAGTTGTGATGTCATCCCCTCGAGCCTGGAAGGAGAGGGCTCGTTAGAGAATGGTCAAGGGTTAGTGAAAAGGAATAGATTGCGTCTATAAACAAAATTCCTATATTTTGATTCGGTCACAGCTGTAATACACTGTGCTCTGTGTTTTTTTGGTGTGTACTGTATATGTGCCTGCAGGAAAGAACAATGATAAATGAGATCTCTTTACTAGTTCAATTGTCTCTCCTAGACAGCAATAAGTGGAAATGAAAAGCATATTCCAGTATTGTATATTTGTCATCCAAAAAAAACACCTGCATTTCACATATTCTTTAAGAGTTTCAAAGGGGACTAAAAAAATTAAGACATATTTGTTGGGTGTGCAGTTGGTCTGCTGGACACCCTGTTTCCAACATGATGTACTGTCTCTTCTTGGACTTCTCCTGTCTTACATTATTTATTCCCTGGACATGGACAAGAGACTTTATTTTGAAGCTTGCCTGTTTGGCATGTGCATTTTTAAATCAGCACCTTTTATTACACACAGAAGTGTCAACAATTGAATGTAGTTGCATATAAGCAGCACAGGACACATTGATTCAGAAAAAGAAAAACACTTTTTAGGGAATGTGTTTTTTTTTACCAAAAGGAAAAAATTAAATAAAAACCTACTGGATGAGATTCTAAAGATTCCCAAGTGTGCACAACGTGTATTTAAAAACAGTCTTACCAATATTGAAAAAATTGTTCTTTGTTTCATATGTTTTCAGTACGGACTTTAGCATTGATTCTATGGACGTGCTAAAATATGCATGGAGAAGATGAAAGCTGCCGAATGGCCAAACATCAGAGATCATAAAGCCTGGCTGAAGAAGAGAGATATTGGATCAGTTTCACTCACATCAGCTGATCACAGATCAGAAATAATGAGTGTCTCATGAGTTATTAATGACTTTCTGCTTCCAACAGAGGAAGCGAAAAAAGGTTAGAGAAAGATGAAACATCCACATTATGGTACTGCTGTAATGTTCTGTAAATGCTAGAAATACATATACAATAAATATACAAGTATGTATATTTGTGTTGCCCCTTTTAACTTTAAAATCAATCCAGTATGAATTCATCTTAAAGGGATACAGGAGAAACAAGAGATTACGGGGAAGCTCCAGTTCCTCATGGGAAATCCCTGCTTGACAGACTTCATATTCTTGCTCCAAGAAAAAATATCCTTTCCAAAAAGCATATCACACTTTCTTATTAGGAAACAAGTACGTTTTCCAGACAGTGAGCCTTTCATCTCACAGATTATGACCACACAAACAACAACACTGAGGTATTTTGTTATTTTTAGAAATAAACCACATTGGACTTAAAACTGAGTTGAACAATATTCATACAGTATTTTGCAGGTTTAAAACAATCAGTCCGGCCTTGAACGTTGCATTAAGAAAGTAAAAATCTATGCGTCCCTGAAGAACAAAGTGTTCTCAAACCATGTTGATGCTACGAACCGTTGCGTGACTGTTTTTATGTTTTTTATTTTAGGGGTTATGTAAGAGTCCAGACTGATGCCATTTAATTTTCATTTACAAATACATTAACATCCCTTCCAATGATATCTACACATTCAATGTGTGTGAGGATTGCAACATGAAACTGTATAAAACCACATTGTTAATTTCCTTGCTGTCAAAAGCCAAAGTGTAGCTCAGGGTTTTAAATTATTTATAATTCTGCTATGGGAAAGTTTTGGTCCATGTTTTCCACACAGTCCATCTGTGAAATACCGACCTCAGTAGATATTTCAGAGCTAATTCAATGAACAGTGTGTTTTTTATTACATTAAAGCCTGTGAGAGAGTGTGTGTTTTAGAAGAAAGCGTTCTTGCCTGAGATATCAAATCTGCTTAAACTCTACTTACTGAACTAACTTACTGAAGTTTCTCATGGTAATTGTACTGAACTAAACAAGCTCAGGTTTGGTGGTCTCCAAAAAATAAAATACATTAAATAGAAAATCTCCAATTTGCTCTCCACAGAACACCTTCTGTCCAGAAGATACAGTATTTATAAGACATTAGACAAAGACAAAGTTGTGATCCTTTTATGAAAAAATTATGTCGTTTTCTTCCTAATTTCACCCTTGTCTTTCATAAAGTGGACAACAAAAATCCACAAATTGCTCAATCATTGAAACCACGACTGCTCTTGTGTATCTAAGGCTCATGCACCATCTGGTGCAGGTTAGCCGAGAGGAACTAAGACATTGAACAGACAGATGCCCAGTCAAAAACAAACACAAATGTGGGACGGCAGGTTTCACAGGGCAAAGTTCTACTTCATCCATCAAATCGCAGTTTCCTCTCCCCAGCCCATAACACGACACCTGGTCGCTCTGAAGGCTCCTCTGAAATTCCATTAACTACAGGTATAATTAATTCACATTTTCATGAAAATTTTATTACTGCCAGCTGAGAGATCTATAGGCTCCTCGAAGACTTCCCATTCATCACCCAATTTACCTGGTGGAATTAGCCCGCGATATTTTTAGCCTTCTAGTGATTTTATTTTTCTAAATTATGCACATGTGCCCGAGTGCTGATCATCTACTTCTTTGTCATGGAGAGAAAACCCAAACCAGCCACTAGTTGAGGAAAATCACCATTATGTTAATAGAGATTTTTAAGTGGGGCTTAAAAATACCATTTTGCCAAAGTCAGATAGGATGGACTCAACCTAATTATTATCATTAAAACGAGAAAAGAACATGTATTTTAGATATATATTAATATTTAAATATACCGTATGTACTATTTATAAATATTTAAATACTATAAATAATAAGTAAACTACTCATGTTAACAAAACAACCACAACATAATAATAAGAATAAGAATAATGCATCCATTACATATGAAATCATATTTACATTTACATAAAAATGACTGTTGATTATTATTCAAAAAGAAATAAGAGTTAAATCAAAATTCAAAGATCCTGGTCTTGTTAGCAATTCGTCTGTCATGTGTTCCTAAAATCTTTCTTTAAACCTCTAAAGTAAAGTTTTATTTTCATATGTTTTCATCAAGCCTTCTTATTTTCCAACCCCTCCCCTAAAACGTCTCATCCTACAGTGACCACTTTCATTACCCAATCAATTTCAAAGGCATATAATCATGTCCCGCCCTTCTTTTTTAACAATAATCTGATGGATAACTAATAGACTATTCTGTCCATTTTTAGAAATGGACTTCCTCAGAAAACTATCAGAACACAGACTATGGCCTCTATGGACCTTCATGTTTTAAACGTGCACCTGTATTAATATTTAATCACTAGAATATAATTTCAGATTAATAACTCGCATGAAGATGGTTTAAAATCATGGTTAAACCGTACCTCGTGCAGGTGTGTTGCTAGCAGGGTGGCCTAGCTTGACACCAGCTCTGTGGGCTTCGTCAGTAGAGACTCTCATGTTAATTACAGTCCCCCTGTCTAATTACTCATCAGCTGGCAGGAGAACAGCGTCGGCTCAAAATAGCAGCCGCTTATCCCTTAATTGAAGAAGGAAAAACCTTAGCAAAACAACGGAAAGCGGATGTAGATGACCATCGCTAATAGAAAACAACACATGCAAGACGACACGCAAACGAAAACAGGATACGGCAAATCACGCTGTTACAGGGAAAGACATTTCACCCGACGAACTCTCCCTTTCGGGCTATTTCCCTCTCTTCCCAGATATACTCGGGCTCACGTGGCTGAGAGAAATGTTTTTCTCTGAGGAAGTCTGTAATTAGTATCTGCTTGATAGTTCTGGAATTCCGACCTGTTTTTGTAGAGAAATGGGTCGGCGACGCATTGGCACAGCGAGCAGGAATACGAGGGTGGGGTGGTGGCTTAAAATCATTGTTTTCATCTAGCGACCTGGCACATTCCCTTCTCACCTCCATCAATCAACTTGATGGCTTTCTGTTGAACTGGCTGACACGAAACCCGGCTGGCACTCCACAGTCACGGACTTCGTGGCCCCTTATTGTTTTGGCCGCTCTGCCCTCTTGTCCGGGGTCTTTTAATGAACATGATAAAGGCAAACATCCTTCCTGCGACGTTAAAGACGACGAGCACTCATGTCTCTGGGAATCAAATCATTCAGCCGAACAGCAGGACAAGCGTATGCAGCAGGTTCTTAAATGAACCGCTGTGTATTCAAGGCACCATTGCATATATGCAAATGGTTGACGTGTTTTGGTGAACCCATGGATGAGAGCGTTTGGTAGGCGGCGGTTAATGAAACAAAACACGCTCTATGAAGAGTGACTTCTATGCAACAATGAGGAGCTAGACGGGAGATGCTTTCAAGTATTGACGATTGACTTTTTCCAAGATCTTAATGCATAATTCATAAAAGCTCTTTGATCAGTGGCCGCCATTCGAGTGGATGAGCTCGCATTTATTGCATCTTTTGCAGTATGCGAAATATCCCAGCAGGTCTACCAATCAGAATTCATTTGTTATGCCAGGCTCACCAATGAGCCTTCCAAAAGATTTCTCACAATACAGGTTACGCTCTTCTGTAAATCGGAAGTCTCCTCATGTGAGAGTCATAATGTGTTGTGCAGATGTAAATATCAGTCCCCGTCACGCTTTAACAAAGTCTTCCGATTGAAACCAGGCCATATCCATAAATACAGCACACTGGAAGTCTTCATAGCCAGACGCTTGTGCTTTGGAGGAACGTAGTGTCGGACGACCGGTGGTTGATTGTTGAGTTCATCAAAGCATTCAGAATTCAAACATACTTCGTCTGAAACAAAACTTAAGAAAGCCATGTGATTGTCAGGTACACATGGACAAAGATTACATTTCCTGACCCGGGACTAAATATCAGGAGTGGCATGCTGGGAGCATAGACTGTGATTTAAATTTTAAAAAAGGATTAAGATGCATGGCAAATGCGGCCTTTTTGACACCTTCTAAACGAAACAGTGATATTTAACACAGAAGAACCTTCTGTGAATAATATAAGTGTCCTGTAAATTACATTTGAGAGCGTAAATTTAATAAATAATGAACTGATAATATGCGTAGGACGAGGGAGCGAGTGCCAAGATGTGCGTGCCAAGTGGACTGTGCCATTAGTTGGAGAAAGGCTGTTGTGGAGGCTCGTGTTGCTTAATGAAAGCCAAATGAAGAATTCCACTCTTTTAATAACGCTCGTTATAATTAAACTCCTCCACAAGTGCCGGGCACGCGAGAGGGGGAGATCGAGAGCAGGAATTCTACAAATTATAAGTCATTCATCCTCGGTAGGAATCCGCCTTTGTTCCCTTGGAAACAGATGTGCGAGGTTCAACTTTGACATGTGATTGGCGGAAAGGGATTCACAGGGCACGGCCCGTGAGGGGTGTAACAGAATACGTTTGATTTGCCGAAATCTCTCCAAGTAAAAAAGCACCCTTCCCCTAATCAATACTCTTTGGAGAATTCAAAGCGGTTGTAAAATGGTGCTCTCTCCCGCTCTATACGGCACCGTGGGAGGCAAGTCATTTAGAGTTTCATTAATATCTGTAATGACAAAACAAGTTCAGCAAGCCAAGAGGGTGAACATTTGCAAAGTCTACTTAATTATCCTGAATAAAATATGAAGTGGCAAGTGTGAAATGATGTGGAACCGATTGGTTTGGGTGCTGGAAGAGAGATATTGCTCGGTTTCTCTTCAGGCCACCAGTTAAAAAAACTAATTCGATCCAAACAGATGCAGAATCTACCGACAACTTGCGAATACAAGCAAAAACATTAAGCATGCCGAACAAATATATTTGCCATTGTCTTTCATTTCAAATGATGGGTTGTAAAATGAGTTGGGACCAATTATTGACTGTTTTTCAAAGAACATACATGTAATGGTGGCGTGTTAGTATTGTTCATTGCACAAAACAACATTCCCAATCGATACCACATTGACAAAGACCACTAATCTATAGCTTTACCGAAGAAAAAGACAGAAATAGATTTAAACACAGTAGTCACAATGCTTATCTTGTCTACGTCCTTTGAGCTACACAAAAAGGAATGCGCTATAGTTCCACAAAATGATTTTAAAACCACACATGTATCTCATTCACAAGAGAACCAAGAATTAAACATCCGGATTCCTCTCTGTTGGTGAGGCGAGGCACCTTTCCCTAATTCAATTACGCTCTGAATCAGAACACGAAGTCTGAGACAATATTTTCATAGCAATAAAGAAAATCTGCTTAACAGACCTCCCCTGGCAAATATTTGGCCGTGGGTCACGTCTGTTATTAGCCCCCAGAGGAGACTGTTTGGAGCAAACTTTCCAGTCAGGCAAAGATGATAAAACAAGTCTGGGTTTTGAGGGTACCCCAGAGATATGGGTTACAGAAAAAACCCTGACATAAATGGCCTTTTGAGATGCCGCAATGTTTGTGTAACTAACACAATGACCACTGCCCAGACTTTCTCACAGATTCATGGAACCGAAATAGATGTGCAAATGATCTGTGGAGAGCTGCGTTTAATAGAATATATAGAGAGGGTCATAAAAATAATTTTAATCCTGTCATTCCAAACACTGATAAATTATTGTATACTTCTCTTAAGATTTTTTATCGTCAGTGTCCATTCACTTTTATTGGGTGTAAAAGAGAAACATGAATATTCTGCCATATCTGTTTGGGTTTCCAGTCATTTAAACTGGGAATGACTTGAGAGTGAGTAAATAATGGGTAACACTTAACTACAAATACATTTTTGTTTGTTAACATTACTTAATGCATTAGCTAGCATGAACTAACAATGAACAATACTTCAACAGCATTTAATCATATTTACGTTGTTTATAAATTTTAACAAAACAAATATTGATATAAAATAATATTTAATGAATAAAACTATATTGCCATTTACTTTTTCATATCATTTATTAACAGAAACCCTACCGTAAAGTTTTACTAAATGATGAAAACTACTATGTAAGCAGGAGTGAACCAGTATCCTTGTATCCTTAAACATTTCATAGACAAAGACTAAAAGCACAAGTATTATTGCAGGTCTTTGTTAGAGAATAATGTAGAGTAGAGAAATGTGAAGAGAAAGCCAGTAGCAAGGCCGCTGGATCAACTTTACTTAGATTCTACTTGGAGAAAGTTTCAAACACAGAAAGCAAAAGTGTGGGGGAGTTTTGTTAACTTTTCTTCTGTAGCATCGCTGCTTCTCTATTCTTCCAAAAATACCACAGCAGCGTCTCTTCTCTCTGAAGGACAGATCCCTCTTCCATTACTCATTAATGATAGATAGGTCGTATGAAAGATCTACTGTATATGCGGGCAAGAGACTGCAATTCGTGCGGTACCTGAATCCATTGCTTGTTCGTGTCCTCCGCAGGGGTCCAACCATTTTCAGGGCTGTTTAGTCTAGAACGCTCCGGAGACCAGTGCTGGTTGTACTGGGATGAAGCTGAAATCTGGTCTGAATGGATTTCACCAGTTTCCATGCCCAGGGGCTCAGTGCAGTCAAAGTCTGAGAGAGAGAGAAAGAAAACTGTTAAAATGTCATTTCATGATCTAAATATAGAATACATCAGATCACAACCTAAACCAAGGCCTTCCTCTTGGGAAAGGACCACTTAGCAACAAAGTACCATGAGTCTCCATCGCTTTGCTTGGAATGGCACACTCTATCTCTCTCACTCCTTACAGGAAAAGTCTATTTAATGGAAGCACATTAAGACGCAGAGCTTTATTCATAAAACATTCAGGTTAAGCTCTTAAGTCCAGCATAAAGAGTCATGAGGTACATAAAAGAAATGCCTTTGCAAGGGTTCCCTTTCGCCATGCAGTTGAAACATGGCAGGGCAATTTCTCCACGGTCAGGATTTGGAGAAATGGAAACGCAGAGACGGCTACAGGGTGTCTGTGTTTTCAGAAGCAAGAAACAAGGACCGTACGTCACCCTGCATGCCACGCCACCCACGATGGACTCACGCCTGATTGTTTTGTGACGTTATGGTGCAGTCATCCTGAGGCATGCAGGCCGTGTGTCTGAGACAAGCAGAGTTCATGCTCTGACCCCTGAGGGTCTTCAACCAGACGCTTGGGCACAGAATTTAGGGCTCTGAGACGCTGCAAATTCTGAGACTGAAGTAGAAGACACAGTCATTTATTTGCAAAAGGTCACAGGTAGCAGACAAACACAGATGCGCAAACACAAACTGTAGCTTTGAAAGGAAAAGAAAAGCATGGAGGAACTGGCTGAGCTCACGTTCACTAATATTTAAAGAAAAGTGCAGAGCATGCAGGTCACATACACAATTACAGACAACATGGACCAAATATGCAGGCCTCATGAACACATGTAGCAGATGGAGAAAGCATCTGTGATAGATAGACAAAAATGCTGTAGGGATGTTCCTGTTAAGGGCATTTAAGAAACATTTTCAGTGTTCAAAATGAAAATGTCTAACTATGGGCAAATTCATATGAAACAGGGTCTGAAACTAGACAGGAGGGAATCATATTTGATCTAATACTAAAAAAGGAACTAATTAAAACGGACAATGTACCTATAACCCTTTAAAATGCACAAATGTTAACCACAGTTTATATCAAAATGCAACATTTACAACAGTTATGGTTATTACTAACTCTGACTAGTTGGAATAAATAAATGTAATCAACAAAAGAAAAAAAAATGTCATGCCATGTTTAAACAAGATCCTTTTATTTATTATAGTTAAAGAGAACCGCAGTGATAGCATGTAGGTGGAAACTAGTACTACTATGGTGTAAATTGTAAGGGTATTTGTCCGTTCAATCTTTGTTCTTATTATTGTTAATTCTTATAATGTTTTGTGCTTTAGGCTTATTTTCATTTATATTTTGTCTTTGTTCTGAGAGGAATGGACGAAATAAGAATTTCATTGTACCAAAGTACAGAAGACAATCAAAATCTTGAATTGTATTGAATTGAACGGATAATGTTGTTACTGTAGCTTTTCAACATGCGATAAACAGCTTATTTTAATTGCGTCTTAAGTCTTTTATATCCTTCATATGCTTCTCTCTTTCACCCTTCAAATTTACAGCTCCACTAAATCTTAACACGACGTGCACCTGATCGCTCATTCTCTTCTGCTCTGTTTTATCTCTGTATCTCTCTATTAAGTCATCTATCTGCTCTCCACCCCTTTTGTTCTTCAAAACAATGACTTGAAAACAACCAGATCTCGGGTCTGATAACATCTGGCATCTGTCAATGTTCGGTCCCATTCCACTAAGACCATAAATCTGCAGTTCTCAGACTTGCACTTGAAAAAATCCTTAGCACAAAGACTTATTGCCAATATCTAATCTCCTTCTTTCCTGCAGAGAACAATATAGTGGTAAACACGTTGAGCTGTGAGCACGGCGCCCTCAGAATTTAAATTTATGGGGGCAATAAATAATTGATAGACTGCGACTGTTCGGCAAATTCCCCGCTGAGAACACACTGAAAGTATTCTTGTACACACCTTGTTCTGGGAGCTCAAGCTGAAATATAACATGTTACAGGGCTCTTAGTATTAATGGGCAACATATTTAAAAATGAGGAAACGTTAAAGCAAATCCCATTTCATTGTAAATAAAATCACAGTTTAACCAGAAACAGATTTCTATGTGGATAAAATGCAGCTAGATGTTACTAAAAGAAATACAGCAGATGTTTCTTTTTGATCCAAGTCAGTTTTTAATGATCTTTTGTTCCAGGCTGGTCTACAAATTTGATAGACTGCTCAATTGTAGATCAAGTCTCAACATATAGTGAACCATCTCAGGCAAGCTGGTGAGCGCTGGTAGATCACTACAGACTCAAAACAAACCAACAAACAGACAGGCCGAGACAGACAAACAGACAGTCAGCTGGTTAGAGAGAACAAAATGTCATTCATTCAAGAGATAGTGGTCTGTTCCTAAATGTAATGTTTGCTCAGAGTATTTCTTAAATTAGGGTGAAGAGGTGAACCCTCTGGGATTGGGTAAAAGTGTGTGTGTGTAAAGCGACCTCCATCGGGGAGGGCACATGGGCCATGACTCCTGACACATTCACTTAATGAAAGTGAGCCACAGCTGGGTGTGGCGTATTAATGTAATAACTTCCCACGGCACTTTATATATATGTGTGTGTGTGGGGGGGAGGACATGTTATTTGAGTTTTCAACCATTCACACTCTAATTACTCGCTTAAATTGAAAACACTCATTTATGAATCATACTGTCCTACCATCTGGAGTAAAATACCCAACTACAGTAAACTCACTGAGGTTCTGCATGGACATGTATTTAGACATATTATCCAACTGAATATGGTGGCATAACAAGATCAGTATTCTTTCCCTGATTTACACTGGTCAAATTATTTTTCAGATAATTTGATGAAATTTGGCTTCACAACATATAAAGATAAGTATGTAAATTGACCTGCAATTTTATGTTTCAAACAGAGATGGCGGTATAGCGTCAATAGTTATTGACTGCACCATTAAACAATGCAGTACTGACTTACCATCTGGGACCGTCCTTTCCAAAACAGTGAAATTAGCTGAGAATCCCTCTTTTGCAATGGCACTGTCTGTGTTGATTGTCAAAGCCAAGATCCCGGTGTAGGATATGATCCGTCCGGGTGTATTCTGCCCACAATATCTGCCAATATATGGACCAACTGGAGAAGAAGAAAAAGCAAAGATGAGTCATTGAATTCCTTTTCAATGACTTTAAAAGTTGAATTTTATCAATCAACCAGGTCAAATCAGTAGAATTGTTTAAACTAGAGTGACATCGGTCGACCTTGTACAACTTTGCTGAAAGACCAGAACGTACTCTTTACATCTTGTTGTTAATGGAAATGAAACAGCCACTGTCTGTTAGTTTCTGTGACCTTGGGCTTCTGTTTTCTGCGGTGGTCATAAATTCCAGCACTTATTGTTCAGTCCAGGGTCACTCTGTTGTGACTTCCTAGAAGCCAACCATAACCAGTAAATGGAGATGTATGGAATGCATTCAGCTGAGGATAGTAAACGTATAGAAGCTGTGTTGAGAAATAAGGAGAAAAAGGTTATTATGGCACTTAGTTTACCCTTTGGTTAATATCTTTTATAACCCCAGGTTATGACCACATTTAACTTTTCCACACTTGCGATTCTGAAAGGAGGGTGACATGGTCCACTTTTAACCTTAATGTTCCAAAGCGGTATATAGTGTAAAATAATGCAGTGTCAGAACAGGGAGTTTTTCTCAAACAACCAATCATATGTTACCTTGAACGTATGCTGATGCTGAAAGCCACTAACATTGCATCTAACATTTCCTTTGGTGTAATTAATTTGTACACCGTAAGAGTAAATGGCAGAATTTGTAACAGTTCTTTAATAATGAGAAAGATATTGAAAAGAACGTGCAAGATGTGAGAGTGGGCGACGCAAATAAATTAATTAAAATGAAATTGAAATCTTCTCTCAAGGTCTGTTGTATCTCTGAAGAGGAGCGCCATGATTGGCTTCTCATAAAGAGTCTTTAAGAACATGTCTATTACAGCCCAACAGAGATGAAACAGACCTGCCTGTTTGCGTGTAAACACCCAGAAAGTCGTTCTGTCTTCATTTTAATCATCATAAGTCTCCACAGGATGTAGAAGCTTTCTTGTGGCTCATTGGTTAGAGCATGGCACTAGCAACGTCAAGGTCATGGGTTCAATCACAGGGGATTGTACATTGTCAGAAACAAATGTATAGTACAATGCAATGTAAGGATAAACCATCTGCCAAATGCATAAATGTATATGTAAGCACGTTAACTTCATATAAATGCATGTGCTTCTGTGTATTGGAAGCTGCTGGGTGTGGCGAACCACTCGGATTATCCGCATGACTCAACAGAGCTATGAAATTTTAAAGAGCCCCTCAATGAACCCATCCTGCATGTCGGAGAAGTGTGCGGCCAGTTGGCGATGGAGGGGTGGGCCAGGGGGATTGGCAGTAGATTGAAGTCATAGAAGCCTCATGTCTTTCCACTCTAATGCACTATTGATTGGTGTGGCTCCACAGGTAATGCAGCTTGTGTCTGAACCATAGAGAGAAGTAACATCAAGGCCCTTGAGCACAGAGGCCTTTCAAAGCCTTGCTTGGTGCCAACCTCTAAGCCCTTTCTCTGAACGTGTGCACCAACATCGGTGGCATATTTTTCATGACAGATTCCTTGACATATGTCTATCGAGGCTCTGATGAAGCCTACAGCCTCTGTTCTTTCTGGCCTGCTTAAGAAAACCTAGGGTTTGGTCGAACTTGATAAACAGTTAGTTGTGTTAAATTCTTTTGACTGTATCTAATGAACTCCATTAAAATTCAATTGAAAAACAAACTGATGAGTAAGCTGCGTTTTCCAGATCAAAGGTGTCATTTTATCTCGGCTTCACTTCTCTGGTGAGACAAAAGTCGATAATGAAGTGGAAACAGAACAAAACCTCTCCTCACTTCCTTCCCATTTTGAGCTGGAATTTGCCTGTTGGGCTGCTGGATGTGTTTCTGCAGCCCGAGTACATGCGCACACACAACAAAGTAATTATCTTGAAGAAAATAATATTTTTGGTGGAGTTATGACAACAGTCTGCGTTCCAGACTCCCCCACCCAACCGAAGGAAAACCGCAGTCTTGTGTCCAGTGAGACAAACATGGAAGAGAAAAACTATTAACCGAAAATGATTAAACCACAACTATTAACAGAACAGAAAGCTTCGGGCAACATATTTTCACGAACAGATTCTCCTTTCTTATACAGAAGAGTCACATGTGTATGTGTGTGTCTAAATAAGACTTTTGTCCATAGTTTGGACAATTTGTTTTGCTTATGAAACCAAGAACTATTTTGGGGCATCTATTTTCCCCCAGAGATCAATCACAATGTGTTGTATTCAGAAACAGTATCTGGCTTCTGTGTTAAAGGCCACGTTCACAAGACCAAGACGAGGCCCGCCCGTTCACTTCTGTGTCTGAGGTGAAGTACATTAGTGTTGCTTTTGTAACTTATTTTTAGTTCTTCACTCGTTCCATAAAACATTTGTTGAGAAGCGCATTGTTTACTTGGCAAATGATAACCCGGACAAAAACCATAAGACATACATTGATGGAGGGATACAAACCATATCTTGCTAACTAGTATATCAGAAAGATTTAAGTAACTATGACTCCAAAAGTCACATGACTTGATAGCATAGCACTGCCCTGGCAACTCATTTTCTTCAGAAATTGTATTACATCCATTAGACTCCGTTTCTGTTTGGAATTATCAGACTTTATTATCGCTAGGTCTTTGAGCTGCAATTATTTGAAACAAACATCATCTGCTTCTTTGTTTCATGCATTGATTTTTCTGTTCTGTGCTCTCCGATGACTCACCTCCGGGGAATCCGTCCCAAATCTCCAGGCGGTCGTAGCGGCAGAACACTCCGGCAGGCGGCTGAGGGTCCGGCTCCAGCTCAAAGCTCTCAAACTCCAAAACGATTTCCGACATCTTGGGGGCGAATATCATAAAGGTGCAGTCCAGGTTGTTGGGGTACTTCTCCGGAAAGCCGGGAGACTTGATGACTCCGCCACTGGAGGTGAAGTTCCTGGAACATTCCGGACCTGAGATGGGGAGGAAGAGAAAGAGTACGCAAGTTAGTGTTTTCGATTTGTTGACAGAGACAACGAGACTAAAGGAAAAAACAAACAGAAGGAGAAAACCCGGTGGTCTGTGTTGTGCTTCATGAGTGTATAGTTTATGGGCCGTGGTGGAAGCCCACCCTGCCTGGAATTAGGTTTTTGCCTCCATGAAATAAAAAGACGTACAAGCACATATGAGACTTTACTTATTAAATGTTTTAACTAAAATGTTTAACATCACTGTAAGGTTGATGCATAAAATAACACAAGAAACTGTGGATCATCATCATTCTTATAGTATTCCTTTTACAAATGTGTGCACACACTTTTACATCAGCGAGTCATAACATTGGCAAACTGTCTTTCTGTTGATGTAGTGTATTGTTGAAGTTCACACATACATCACCGCTTTACACTTAACACGACTGCTGCCCCACTAAAGCTGTTGTGTGATGAATAGTCTCCGAGTAATTACGCTCTTGTTACAGAGCAATGCACTGGGGATCACCTTTGGATCAACAACACCCAAATGTCAACATTACGTTATAGTGCCTAATGTAGGGTGGAATCTCATCGTGGTTTATTACAGCAGGTGCAAAAGTTTAAAGTTCGCGAACCAGTCTAGAGATTACACATGATGAATAATGATGTCATCATGGCTTCAGTTTAAATATTAAAAAATAAAACAAATCTGAATTGAATTATTTGGGAATCTTGTTGGGCGCGTAAGCCATCAAAATCTCCATACACACATTTATTTTTCACATGTGCTCTCAAGCAAATGACCAGCATGGGAATTTGAGTCTAAAGTGAGTTGACATTTAGTGCACTTCTTGGTTGCTTTTTAAACAGCAGGACATAAATTCCATACAGCTGTAAAATTCCATGGCTTTAATACCTTTTCTTTTATAAATAAGAATAAAATATCACTTAGTGGATGTGGTCTTCCCAAACCCAACAGGCCTCCATGCTAATGCACTGAAACATGGGACATCTGTGTCTGCACATGGAGAGAAGCAGGACAGGGTAATTGCCTAAACACTTTATCGGGTTAAAAGCTGTTAGCTGAATGATCTGCAATCACAGTTTCCGAAAGCTTTCCAAGTTATCAAAAAGTTTGTAGATTTCCACCAGAACATTTGATTATGGAGTCAAAAATGTTCAACTTAAGTTTTCGTTTTAGCTGTGTCTGTTCCGGCACTAGCAGACAGACGCACTGAATTTCATAAAGAATATATTCAAGATAATCTTCAGAGAGAAACGATAATATCTGTGGCATTTCCACAGGCGAAAAGGAATTGCACTCTGCTTATAACATCATTTTTTTCAGTAAAGCAACTTTCGACAGCTTTCATTTTACGTATATTAGCACTTCTGCTTCTAGCCACACATGCTAGGTTTCATTCACTGTGTTCTGAAATGTCCTGGGTTCTTGTGCAACTTTGCCACGTACTTCAAAATTTCCCTTTCAGGTCAAGTACTTTATGGCAAATTTGAAAGAAACTGAAAAAAATAAAAGAGACCATGTGAATGATTGCAATATAGTTATTAAATAGAAAGAATTTTAGTTCAATAATTTTTGTGTATATATATACATAGCTTCATTCTTGTTTACATATGTGGTAGGATTGTAATCTATTTGTGTGCAATTGTGATTGTGTTTCTCATAAGGGTTCGGAGTCATGCCACTATTATTGCTAACCACAAATGTTTAAAACCTCCACAAATTCCTATGTGACTGGGTTGGTTTCTGTAGGTATTCGCAAGTCGTTGAGAAACTTTACAAGAGAACGACTGAAGAAAACTGAGATGAGAAACAGGAGGAACTTTCAAGCCTGTAAACCTAAATCAAACAAATAAAGCGTTGTAAGAACCCTCCAGCTACTCTCTCCTCTCACAACCCCATATACTTTCACGTCATTCTTTACTACATTTACATTTAAACAGTAGAATTTATGGGTGAATGGTAAAGTGGTACTGAAAGAAACAGACAGTTGATTCACAGATGCTAATCGCTAATTCTGACGTTAATGGCTAGCTTTAGCACGATTTATTTTAAAGGGCTTGATGAACAAATGTATACACAAAAGGCTTGTTTTCAGTAGAGTGAAGTGGCTAAAGCTGTCAACCTCTATGGATTTCCCCAGTTTATTTTACAGGCCAGAGGCAATGCTTAAACAAATCGCTTGCAGGTCCTCGCCTAATAAAAACAAACCTTCCGAAAGTGTAGATTTTAGCTTTCGAATACAAACTTAAGAACGTAGCTTTTCAACAGCACATAAAGGTACTCCTCAGCTGTAATGCTAAAGTTTGTTATATATTAATCTCTATTACAGCGCAGTGTTGAAAACACACACTAACACGGCTATGCTAACATTAAGAGTTTTCTCAGTGAATGGCATTAGAAATGCAACTGATCCCTTGGCACACTACTAAGTTTGTGTAATGCTGAAGCAGGAATAAAATGGCCTAAGGTGTTCTGGGTCTAGTGAGCTAATCGCTGTTGTTTATATTCTATATATCTTCAGGGAAAATAATGAATCTAGACGCATACATCCACACACTTTTCCTCAGCGTTTACCCCCCTGGCTACGCTGAGACAGGTTAATGGCCGCGATGAGAAGCAAAATTTGGCCGCACTTTCCAACAAACATTAATCTGAAATCACAGCTGTGTGGTTACCCGAACACACACTTACACACACATAATCCACAATTGCTGAAACATCATTTAGCCAGCCGGCGTTGCTGACGGTTCCCCTTGAGAATGAGAGTAGGCCTGTAACAGTTTGTGTCTTGGATTTCATTAGACCTGTGTGGTAATATAAAGGTAAAGCTGGGGGAGTATATAGAAGAATGACACGCTTTTGCCAGATGTGACCTATGCCACTGGCCTGTATAAAACAACTAAACTAGTAAGAAACAACTAAACTGGTTACGGACAGGCTGCCCTTTGCATGTGCATGCAATCCTTTCGTGTTGACACAGGTGCCATCGTAAAGATGTTCAGATAACAACTCTGTGATAAATGGCCTAGCATGACATGAGCAACACTGAGGATGACTTTCGGCATGGCATAGCAGGTCAATGTCTTAAGGCAAGTCAGCTTTTCTTAGTGATGATTGCGATTTCCCCTGTTTATTTATTTACAAGTGGTCCTCTCCTGCACTTTCTAGACGAGTTTAATGTCCTTCACTCCCACACCTACAATCCATGCATCTTCCTTCTCAAACATCTGCATCTTACACTTGATGTGGCATGGAAAATTGCAGAGCTGTTAACTAAAGGCATATGCCTCCTTCCTTCCACCCAATGAAAGGCCATTTAGGTGACTCCATGGCAAGACAAGATGACACAATAACTACATACTCCTCGGATGGGATGCACGAGTTTCAAAAACCATCCAAAAGGCTCTTGTTAGGTACGCTGTGAGAGGAACTCTGATATAAAGAATGTCATGTCGGCGAAACTGAAGAGGTATGAAAACCCCAGAGGAATGATCTTCATTAGATAACCATGCTGTCCGGTTCGGGTCAGGCTCGATTGCATTTGTAGATTGTAGCAGTGGTGAGATTCTCATCTCTTATCTTTACTGTATGTGTGTGTGTGTAGTAGCTCTCAGAATTTCTCTCTCTCTCTCTGTCTGTCTCTCTCTCTCTCTCTTCAGTTTCTTTGTCACCTTCACACTTTTTCTGAACAGATTTTTCTCAGCTTCTCCTGTAATCTTCACACGAACCCTCTCCTCGTTTCACATACTCGTTCCTCTACAATCTCTCTGTCTCTCCTCAAGTTCCACATTTCATTATTCCTTACAAAATGGACAGTTCTTACTCTAAAATCTGTTGCCTCTGTTTTTTTAAATCAAAAGACCAGAGGCAGTGTGGTACAGTGATTTTACCACAGCTAAAGTGAACATCGAGTGACATTCACAACCCACTTTCTCAATAGGCTATGTCGTATTTCATAGTGAATCAAAAAAATGAATGACTATCCCTTAAAATACAATGCAATTCATTAAAAATGTCCATATGTTGGAACCAAGTGTTGCTATATATGAAAAGCAGCCATGTATTTTTTACATTGACATTTTAAAATATTAACAATGTATTATTCTACATTCTGCTTTAGTAACATAGAGAAGCAGCAAAAGATTGCCTGTTTTTAAAAGTTTCTTGTTTTGAGATGAGCTTATAAACTCTATAAACGCCCCAAAAAACTTGCATAGCCTTAATGAGATATTCTACTGTATTGCTGCTTCGAGCCATGAAGCCTACACGCTGCGTGAGAGAGAGAAAGCTTGAGAGTGTGTGTGATATCGACTCCAATCCACAGATTACAAGTGCAACAGCAGCCTCGAAATTAGCATTATTTTGATTTAAACGATGTTATATTGTTACATCATCCCTCATTTGAATACTTGAACACCTGCCTCCACACCTGCATGTGCATAATCATACACACACGGATCAGATGCTGATAAGACTCTCTAATCACTCTCCCATTCTTCCCTTTATTCACTACCCCACCACTACCCCACTATTGTTCTCTCGTGCTTTAACTTCTTGTTCTCACTTTCCTTGCTTGTGTTTTTAATTGATAGCAGCGCTTACAGGTTGGCACAGTCATAACAAATTCCCACGGTTTAGTCTCTAAACACACACTGTTTGTCGTCCGGACAGGGTCTAGCGGCCCACCCGTGCTGATAAACTGAAAGTGCTTTTTGGAGAAACACACCCAGCACAAGGGCGCCCACCCTGGCTGAGTGTCTGGTAGACCTCATGACGGCACAGAGAGCGTCGATGTGATTCAGACGTCTTCGCCCCTCTCCAGGGGAACCTTGTTTCCAATCAGACACATCAAGAAGATGAGTTCAAGTAAACCAGGACTGAGATAATGGAAAACTGCGGGAGTTTTATTGATGTTATTGATGAGAGCCAAATTGTGTAGGCTTGTCTATGTCTGTGTGGGGTTGGGGGTCTATTTGGGGGATGGGAACCGGGAGCAGAATGTGTTACTCAGATGTTGCTCTTTTATAGCTCAGTAAAACCGAATGTCTGCGATTTATGACGAAGTATCATATGTGATGATTATGTGAAGTATCAAATTTGTCTCTTTAAATTCCAGCAGTCCAGAATTATTCTGATGTCATTTCTGAAATCATGTTATTCTATATAATGTGATCATTCCTGCTATTGTTTTTTCCCCCATCTATCCTGATAAATCAGAGCACAATTTGAGATCTTGAGATGTTTTCTCAAGCCCTACTACACACAAACACAAAAGATTAAAATAAGCCTGCTGTAACATCAATCTCATCCTGAGGTCACATTCATGGCGGTCCAGGGTCAATGTTTGCCCATGAAGTCTACTGCACCTGTCCGGGTTACACATACACACTCGCTCGCTCTCCCTTTCTCCTCGCCCTACCTCAAACACAGGAAACAGATTTAAACAACAGGAAATTTCTGCTTATTGCTGTGACATCTCCAGATAAGAGCGACGATCCCGGAGCGTGTATCTGTGCATGTTTTTGTAGGCCAGACAGTGCCAGAACAAGAGACCCTGAAGGTTTGAGTCTGTGCTATCATGTGATCTCATCTCCTCAGGCAACTCTCCCACCGGGACTGACTAAGAACAACCAGGACGTTGTTAAAGTGTCTCACTTACTTCACTCCTAGTATCGTCATTCTACACCCCTTCAGTAAATTCTTACCATGCCTGTGACTGTCCTAATAATGTGTTAAAAACCTGAAAGGTTTGATTCTAAAACCTGATTGGATGAGCCAAATTGGAATGTAAAATAGCCAATCGATATCTCGGAATTTAAATAAATGCAATTATTTGTTGAATAACACAGATTTTATTATCAGATGAATATTTGATTCACTATAGTGTAAAAATGACACTTTTAGTACAATAGGGTATTACAGTGATTTTAACACATTCAAATGGGGTTTTACCCTCACGGAAATAATTTTGCTTTATTTTACGGAGTTCTTCAGGATTTACTCACCCGTTTTGAAGATCTCATAGCGGATGGAGAAGCCAGCTCCATGCGTCTCGTAGTCGGACACAAACTTGATGAAGAGCTGGTTCCCAGAGGAGACCACCGGAGAGGGTGCGATCTTTCCGCAGTACTTCCCCACCAGCTGACCGCTCTCATCCACCCCGTCCCTCACTTCCACATAGTCATATCTGCAGAGAGACAGAGATGCTTTAATCTAAACTATTCATTAATAATTAACAGCATGTATTTCACTTGAATGGTTCGTTTCATTAAACCAGTATAAAAAAATCAATTCATTAAAAAAGTGTTCCAAGTAGTCCCTGCATTACATTTTACGGTTTATTTGTTAGAACATTGTTTAGGTTAATGATGCTGTTCCAAGGTTTCCAAATATGTTATTTATATTACACAATATTTATATAAAAAGAACTAGGTTGTTTACGGTTCCAACACATCATCCGCCTCACAGTTTAATAGTTGAACGATTTACGAACACTTTGCAACTCAGCAACAATCCCTTCTCCATGCACAATGGAGCGTGATGTATGTGTGTGTTTATGTGGTAAAAAGTGAAAGAGACACACAGACAGGCCCATATCACTATGACAATGACAGCAGATGGTGGTATTGTTAGTTGATTTTACATGACGATTTGTCAAGTACTTTTAGTGTCAAGTTTGGGGACAGCAGATATAGCACATGTGTTGATTCCACACACATGCACGCTCTACTTCACCTCAAAATAGAATTTCAAGCCTTAAGCAATTGGCTTGTGCCGCCACATAATTGAGTCAGCGACAGTTCAGAAGACTGTTGCACACGCAGCAGCACGTGTGCACGCAAAACACACGCACGCACACACACAAGTGCTAATATAGTTTTTGTAATACTAGACGGGACTGGGTGGGTGGTCCTGCCACAGCTTTAGAATGACACAGAATAAAAAGCCAGAGCCGAAGTAAATGGTAAAACACACAGATATGTGTCTGACTGTACGTTCTGCATACTGATATAATACTGCTGAAATGGGGGAAGGCTCAGCGTGTAGTATGATTGACAGCGGGGTCTTGTTTCCATGGCGTTTAATCACCCCTGACACCCACACAACTGTGAAAGCAGCAGGAAGAGTGGAGCATCATGGGGTTCTGAAACAATCCATTTCATTTCTAGGAATACTAAAAAATATTAGGGATGCATAACCAGAATCTTACGGCATGTTATGTTAAGAAGAGAACAAACACTCACATGTATTATACAAATTAGTAATCTGCGACAGAAAGACCCCCTGCCCTAGAAAATGGTTCGTTCCACCTGCTTCAAGTTATTGGGGGAAATGTGTGAAAATGTAACGAAGAAGTTGAAATGTGTGTCGGTGTGTTAGCTCACGTCTAAGGGGGTTATGGGTGGTGTTACAGTGGGGGTTTGTTGCATATGTATTCAGTGATATAAAGGTTGGTTTCTTTCTCACAGTTGGGGGTGGCATGATACTGTATGTGTGCAAAGGGACGGAATATGAGAAGCGTGCCATTCTCTGAAACTGGGTCCCCCGAGGGCCCGGTAATGTAGAGATGACTTCACCCGTGTCTCTCCGCTTGGCTGGTCTGATGGAGGAGCCTCAGAACTCCATCAGTCACAGCAGAAAACAGTGTCACTGCTTTAATACCACATACACACTGAAAACACATTTAAACTGACACATAAACCTAAAGGAACATTTTATTGCTCAGAGGTTGCACTTTTTATAGCGTGCAGAGTTCTCGCTTATGTTTCGTTTAAGTATCAACTATGTGTTGGATGTTTCACCCGAAATTCCCAAGGGCAAATAAAAAGAAGTCAATTGCTGACATACAGTACGGAGGTAAAACAAAATGAACACAGATCAGATACTTTGGTCTGTCATTATTTATTCAACCTCATGTGGTTCAAAACCTGCATATGACTCTTTCTTCAGTGAAACACAAAAGACGACATTTTCAGTAATGTGGTTGTGTGTTCATACAATGGGAGTTGGTTGTTTGGTTACCAACATTCTTCAAATCGAAATATCTTCTTTTGTGTTCAGCAGAAGAAAGAAAGTCATACAGGTTTGGAATGACATGAAGGTAAGAAAATGGTGACAGAATTTTCTTTTTTGGGTGAATTATCCCTTTGAATTGTACCGGAACGTTATAATCAATACAATACAAACATTCACACTTGCACACATATACACTCTTTGCTGATCACATGACATTTGCCGAGCTATGACATCACTCTGTTTGGCTTGGGTTTGCTATTTTGCGCTTGGTGGCATTTTGGCCATTCTGTTTTTCATTCCCTGCCCTTTTCCTCTCAAGGCCAGCTGTGGAAACAGCATTACTGCACCCGCACAAACAAGCTCTGTTCTCCTGTTCTCCTTTTATCAGTCTGAGCAGGAGAACAGCGTATTCCTTCAGCTCCATCATGGTACATTAACACAGGAATCCAGCCAATGCACTTATGCTTTTATTCTCTGGCTTTACGGCCCGCCGGCTGTAAAAAGTGTCCATTGCCTTTTCAAACATCTTCTTTGTTTTCTGTCATCGTTCTGGCTTGACTTTCTTAAGTTGGGTCAATAGTACAAAGTTCTGAGAGAGTGTTTCGTAAAGATTAAAGAAGACGAACAATTTCATTAGGGATGCTGATGACCATCAACATCTTTACTTTCGTGTGGTTCGGATGTAAACCTCCACAATTAACAACATCTAAACATGTTTCTACATTAAAATCATTTGTTGAACATTTCCATTGAACAAACACACCCTTACCCTTAATCCTCGAAACTACCCCTAAAATCAGAGAATTGGTTGAATGATAAGAATCTTGTTCAGGCCAATTGCTGATCCTAAAACAAAAACTTTAATAGGATTTTAAAGAGAAAGTTGCCATCTACATTACTTATAAGTTGATCTATATCACGGATTCTCATAAGAACTTACAGACAAGAAAACAGAAACACACTAAACAATTGTTGAAATGTAAAAGTAACATGGACGACATGGCCCATATAATATAGTCTTAAAAGAAGAAACATTGTTGATATACAGTATATTGGCTTGCTCATGTTAAGCTAAAGCAAGCATCCAAGAAAAATGTGTAGGTTAAATCATAACCAAATAAACACTTTATCCTTGTAACAAATGTGCAATACTCTTATTTATAAAGGCAAGGACTTAAAAGAGGTTTGGTGCAGCAATGTGTGAAGATCCCTGACAGCTACATCCCAACTCAAAACGGAGAGTAACACTCTTGTTCAGCTCTGTCTGTTCTGTTCTCTTTTTCGGCTGATAATTTCTCTCCTCTCTCATGGCTTGCTACTGATACCTATAGACACACAGAGACACGCACACACACCCTACTTTAAATCCCACCCAGGTAAACCAGAGCACATCCAAACCATGAAAAATGTATGCGGGCATTCTCCCACAGAAGATTTGGGGGAGGGTGAAGGTGGGACGTACGAATCAAAGATGTGTTATCAGATTGCAGAATTACACTCACTGTTGCACAAGCCTACTCACAGCAGAGGTAACTTTATATCGCACTACAATCTCTCCTCAAAACATACTTTTCTGCTCAGTCTCATAAGAACAGCAGGGAGATTTCTGCTTCTTGCATGTAAAATCTTTGCACCTTGAGAAATTCCATGTTTCTGGCATTTTTTAGTAAGGCACTTGCATCCTAACACAGACAGACCTTGTAAAACTTGTAAAGTGGGAGGTATTAGAATAAGAAGCAGACGCAGTAGTGTCCTTAAGGCTAGAGCAGCTCTCCAAAGAAAAAAAGGCATCTTTATGCATTCCAGCCACATTCCTGTTCACGTTTTTTAAACACAACTTGGTACAAGCTGCAAAGAAATCCAAAGCAGAGTTTCATCCCGGCTGTTCTACAAGCTCGGTGGATTTTGAGGACCATTTTAGCCTCCCTAATCATCTGAAGGGCATTATGGGATTGACTGCGAAGACAATTTTACATTCGGGGAATGACTTTCTTCTAGAGAGCGGAGACAACTATGCGGGATGGGATTTGCTAATCTATTTCTTTGGGAACTCACGGGGGTCTGAGAGAACGGGAGATGGAGTTTGCCATTCACCGAGCAAACAGCAGGGAGCGGTTTTAAAATGGACTTTGGCCCCCGAAGCTATTAAGAGAGGTGTACTGCTACCTCATCAAGTACAGAGTCCTAATTTCTCAGACCAGACACCTCTGCACCTGCCCCAGGTCATAAACCTCCTCGTCGCTACAGCCAGCATTCGCCAGCTTTATTTTAAAGCCCCAGAAGAGACAAGGGACAGATTGTTTTTAATGTGCTCCCTCGCTCTCTCCCACACTTTTCTACCTGTGGCCACTTCACATGTGCAAAATCTGTACCCTGCACTGCTGGACTCGTGTCTGAAGTCTTCGAAGCCCCTTCACGCACTCACACACACCATAATAACGGTGAAAATAGCCTGCCAATCCATATGGGGAGTTAAAACAAAAAGGATGAATCTAATTCTCAGAGACCTTCGCTTCGCTGACTCGCAGTATGTTGGCAGACAAGCCTGTCTGGAGGGAGAATATCGAACATGCACTTCAGATAGGTCAAATGGGACCGGTAGCTCCTATTCGCGTGCCTTGGGTTACGACAATAACTTACAAGCTAACAATTTATCTTATACTCAGGGCTTTGAGGACTCTATCCCTACCCGAAAAAAAAACCCTATCTCCATAGTCGGTCAAAGAAATAAAATACACCCACTCTGACGCCAATCTCTGGTCTGATCTACAATACAGCAGTTCACTTTATTTACCACCAAAGGGAAAGATTAGATTTGACGTGACCTTTTCGAAACAATTGCGCTTTTCTCAACTCTTCCTTTGAAATGGAGATGGCTGAGGGACATACAAGAATCACTGTTCACAAGAAAGCGTAAACAAGCATAGCTGTAAACGCTTGTGGTACTCTGACCCAAACGTCGAGTGTTCGTGAAAAAACATCAACAAACTGTCACTTACATGCCACATGCCGGACAAGGGTAGCATTTCCACAAAGCAAGCTGGACTTTTTTGCCATTTTAACAGCTCGAGCCTTCCGGGGACAAGGTAGCAGCTCACTCACC
This sequence comes from Barbatula barbatula, assembly GCF_947034865.1. Lineage (NCBI taxonomy): Eukaryota > Metazoa > Chordata > Actinopteri > Cypriniformes > Nemacheilidae > Barbatula > Barbatula barbatula. Next base: position 9,329,057 of record NC_136786.1, read on the forward strand.
AAAACTGTCTACAGCTCTCTACGGCATGTGACAAGCATTAACCGAGTCTACTGTAATGGGCTCCTGCAGCCGCGAGCTGCGTTTGTAACGATAATAACCTCGCCGCTGTCACTCAAAATGTTGGTTAGACAGAGCCGTAAAGAAGAAGTTGGGGTTTGGGTCCAATGCTACAGTACTCCAGAGAATGAAAAAACTCCCTGATAGAGTTATTAACTTACACGCGACTGTTGCAGCATGTAGGGGTGGAGCCATGACCCCGGGCTATGGGTACAAAGTTGGCTGTGAGTTTTCTGATAACTGTAAAACAGCTTGCCATCTTTTTTTGCAGTATCTTCTATAATAGCTGCTCAAAATTGGTTTAGGAGGCAACCAGCTGTTGAGAAGAGCATCCTTTATGTTTCTCAAGAGAAATGAATATGGTTTATTTGATGAATAAGATACATTAGGAAACGGAAAGTCTATTTGTATCCGGTATGTGTTCAATGCAAATGAGCTTTGTCTCGTAAACTTTTCACTGTTATATTTGCAAACATCAGAATAAAAGGAAAAAAAGAGCTTCATATCGTGTTCCATAGAGATTGGACAGTGTTTGATGTGCCCAACCAAACCAAGGCAACCACCCGATTGCTCTTTCTTCTTCAACCCAAATGATTTCAGCAGCACTGTTAAGGGCTGGTGAAGGGTGTGGACATGTCAAGCGGTTCAATACTTTTCAATTCCGTGAAAGCAAATTACACCCACCCAGTAGCCACAGACGCAGAGAGAGCTCCTGAGCGTCGGAGACATATTTTTAGATGCTAATCAATTCTGAATGGGTGCGGCACAGGAGACCACGCCGCACGCTTTCATAAACAGCAATTATGATTAACATTGATGGATTAAGTGTGTCCGCTTTCATTAGTGCTCCTTATTAGACTGTTTGAAGAGCCACAGATTTCCAACAATCACAGGAATTAATTCCTGTATTTTGAGCACATTGTTGCACGCAACAATATTGGCAGTTTCCCTACATACACAAATATTCACTGTTTAAAGTCCCAGTGAAATAAAAAATCACAATGTCTTTTTTTCATGAAATATTGAGTTTATTGTAAACAGTTTATCAATGTGGGTCATTCTCTTTTTAAAAATCGTGTGCTCTCATAATGTTTCGTTAAAATCTGAAAATGCACTTCCATCTTGTAATGACTATCCATCGTAGATGACATATATTAGATGGTTAATCCCATAACTCCTCCCCTCCAACTGTCAGTCTGCTACCAGTTCTGTTTTAAATTGGAACGGTTGTTTTTATACATCCAATCAAATCGCAGAGAAAGTCAAGAGTCACAGACACTATTTTTCTCATTCAAAATTCGATTTCACTCGGAAATGCGTCAAAATACAGAAGTAAAAACACTGGGACTTTAAGCTTACTAATCGTTCTCTTATTTTGGGAGTGTAACAATACACAAGAGCAAATTATACCACTACATTACAGTTCATCCCAAAAAGTGTATGAAATGTTCTCATTTCAAATCAACACCCTGTTCTCATTGGTGGAAGGACCCAGTGTTATTAATTAGAGTTCTGCCGGGGGGCAAAAACGGCTGATATGCGTTTACTGATTAAGTGAAAGTCGCTGCACTCAATGAGCCGCAGCGTAGATCTTTCAAAGCTACATGAGAGCGCCACGCTTCCTGCTAATGTAAAGAATCCCCAAATGATCTGATATAAACACAGCTGAGGGAGTTTGAGGAAGTTCTGTCATCAGCCGGCAGGGCAGGATGGATATCTGTGGATCATTCACTGACAGGATATGATGAGGAACTGCACTAAATTGGTTTAACTTCACCTCAGAGATTTAGCCTCAATGCAGCGATGACACAGTGAGGGAAACTGCTGCAAACTTGCTATCATTTAAGAAGAGCTGACCAAGTTATGAGTTGGTGCAGAGCCAAGAGGACTTATGGCTATAGCAATCTGAAGTTTAGCTTATGGACTACAACCATGAAGCTTCCAAACATCATTAGCAAAACTGTTGTGAAAAAGATTGAATTCAACATATAATAAATCTGTCCATACTTTTGTTGTTCAAACGCTGTGTATTTAAAGGGATAGTTCACTCAAAAATAATAATTCTGTCATTATTTTTTCAACTTCACGTCGTTCTGTATATGTCTCTTTCTTCTGTGGAACGTAAAATAATTTTTTTTGAGAAAGGTCTCTGTGTTTTTGTGTCCATACAATAGAAGTCAATGGGTTGAATGTTGTTTGTTTACCAACATTCTTCAAAATATCTTCGTTTATGTTCTGAAGACGAAAGAAAGTAATACAGGTTTGTAATCACATGAACGTGAATAAATGATCAAATAAAGGTAGTCTATTACTGTGGTAGGCTATACGAGACCAGTTTTTGATTACACTTACAGTATGCTTTTGGGTTTCCAACTGCTTCCATTGTTTACCTCCTCTGTAAGTCGCTTTGGATAAAAGCGTCTGCCAAATGACTAAATGTAAATGTAATAAAATATATATTCTTAATTTCATTGGGATGAAAATTTCAGTACTATAAACACATCTGATGCAGTGACTTTGACTGGGTCCTCAAGCAACCCAAGAAAGTAACCGCTGATATTAAATCATAATATAAAATGCATCACATAATCACACATCTGTAATATATCTTTGCTATTGTTGTACTGAGAAGAAAGACAGAACAAAAATAAAATCACCGCGGTCCAAGAAAAGGACAATGGAAAAAGAAATTGCGCTTTGAGGTGTATAAGGGACACAGGTCTTCATTCGGTCCGTGTCAGGGACCCATTTCACTGGCCATTACTAAGAGAATAGCCACTATTTGTCCCGCCTTGACATCTGATAGGGGGTATTATTACTGAGACAGAGTGAACCCAGCCCTCTGAAGATGGCTCCATGCTTAAGAAGATGAGAAGTCAAGGTATAAAAGAGGTGGATTGAGTTTCAGGGAAGAAGGTGGTCTGGTGAGGGCATGGGGCAGACGTATACCATCTTCCATTAAAGAAACAACCTCCAAAGTCCACCACCTAGCAGATGACATGTAAGACCTCTCACAGGTCTGTAAATTGCTCTTATAATGAGGACTGGATTCTCGTACATGCAGAGAAAACCAGGGTCAGCCTTTAGGTAATACCTTTAGCTACGCTAATTACAATACTAATTATTTACAGACATTCTACAAGATCCCGCAGGCTGGAATGTCAGACCAGTGTTGCTAGTCAGACAGCAAATAGGAAAGGACAGGCTATAATTAAAGATGTATATCTATAGTGCTTGCGTTATTAAATAATCCAATAATCCAAAAATCCAATTTGGCACAGCCAACATGAAGGGCAGGAACTACTGACAGCAAGCACAGGGTTAAAGTCCAATGATGACTGCTCATGTACAGTATACAAGACAATGACTGAACAGCATGTATGAAGAGAAAAAGATCATTACTATCCTACACCGCTCATGTATTTACTTCAGGCTAATAGTGAGTAATGAACAGAATGCTGAGAGAGGTCAACAAGAGGTAAACCTGTGGGTGGCGTCCATGAGAGAAAGAGGAAGCGAGAAACTGAAAGAGAATGCACTACAGTCCCTCAGGTCTACGTCAGGGGTCACTTAAAGTTCTCTTCATGCATCGTGTGCAGCACATTACATCCTACAGTACATCACATTCCTTCTTAGAAAAACGCCCCTATAAGCGCACAATGAGTAAATCAATTAACTTGCTTTTTTTGACGGTCTTGTCCCAGTTTATCCCATTCGTCTCCTCATCTACCTCACAGAAAGTGGATGGGGGCAGGGAAGTGATATGTAGGGAACATCAATTTACAGCCAGACATTTTCCTCAATACCAAATGTACAACAGAGTTACTGTTTAGGATTAGTTATAGGCTGGTTAATGGTGCAATGTTACTGCTGGGGAAATATGAGCAAACTGTATTCTTAAAGGGATAGTTCATCCAAAAATGAAATTCATTTCAAACCTTTATGACTTTCCACATAAAAATAAATTTTGAAGAATGTTGGTAACTGAACGATGGCAGAACCTATTCAATTCTATTGTTTGGACACAACACCAATGCAAGTCAATGGGTACCACAGTGGTTTGGTTACCAGCATTCTTCAAAATATCCTCTTTTGTGTTCTGCAGAAGAAAGAAAGTCATACAGGTTTGAAATGACAAGAGTACAAGTTAATTATTAAATTTTAACTTAAGCTTAGATGTATGTGGGTCAATGTGACTGTTAAAGCCAAGCTCCATTTTCACTGGTAACAACTGAATCTTTCTCTCTTACACACATAAACACAAACATCTCTCAGAGAACAACAGAAAACTCACAGCTCTGTAAATTCTCCCACATTTGTTTCAACGTCTGAGCATTTGATGAATTGCCTCTTTCTTTGTGAGTCCTGTTCATTATCAGTTATGTTCTTTCTTTATCTCCTATTTCCCGACTGTCTCTTCAAAAGGGGAATGCTGCTTCTGAAATCACACGCTCTTAGAAAGCACACGCTGGGAGAACCAGGTGGCGTGTTGTTGTTCATCCGTTGCATTCTGCTGTAGGCCAGGGGATGTGTATGCGTGTGTTTGTTTCATTGTGTGGTGTCTTGTAGAGTGACAGTTTGATCTAAGTGCCCACGATGCCAGAGTTTGGAGGGCAAACTGACCTCTCCATTCACAAACTCACACCCACTCTGCCAACTTGGAGAGCTCACCAAAGATAATTAGCTCTGTCTGCGTGCCGTGTCTAGAAGACATGCTGGAAATTGGAACTTCCAACAGGATGGGAGAGGAGGGACTCGCAGAGTCATCAAGGCTGTGTTACAAGACCACTAACATCCAATCGAGCAGCTTTGTGACGTGTTCTTTAATGGCAAATTACTGAGTGAGAAAAATACCACATTCGCACACAAACAAACCCCCTATAACAATCACCAATCCGCTGAAAGACGAGACCAAGGGAAAGGCAAACAAAACGGGCTGCGAGCAACGTACCAACCGCCTCGGCTCAATCAGAGAACCCCTGCCCCATTCATCACTGTCTCTTTGCAGCCATCAAACTCACTACCAGCACCGTCGAGGAGAAGACGTAGATGGACGGCCCTCGATTACGCTCAATCCAGAGGGAGGGAGTGAGTGAGATGAAAGTTAAGTTCTCAAAACACAAACCAGAATTTACCACAACATCTTGAATAATACAGCCTGAAAAACTCACTTTGCCAACTTAACGTGGGGCCCAAGTGGAGCTGAACCATGTCTAACCCAAATCCCAGTCCAAACGGTCCCTTAAGCTTAGAGCGGTGTGAGCTGAACCATAGCTGGGCAGGAACCCATCAATCACAAATAAAGGGCCATTTGCGGCTCTGGCAGCAAACTAAACAAGGCCAGCATGTGCAGACATGGTGCATTAGCTCTCCAACAGGACCACATCAATTAAAGTTTAGACCTGTGTGATGTTCTCCAGGGGAGCTTAAAAATCAAGGTTGTCTTGAAGCAGATATTTAACCATTCTTGTAAAGACCTACATCCATCGGTTCCTCAACGGTGGTCATTTCTCTTCATTGACTATTTTTGTCAGTTGTTCTTGTAAAATTCCAGGTTAGGGGTTCTATTGACCTGTTTCTAATGAGGTTGATCTAAACAAACTCCATTTATCTTCCATTGCCTTCTCTTATTGAATTCAAGTTCAAACATGGACAATTTTTGTGTTTTTAAAGACCCAATTAAAGGCCACAGTTTTATTCCCTGTGTTGATGTATTTCCATTAGAAAAATTGTTTGTTGCATGCTATTGCTACAAAGAAGTAGACTTTTGTTATCGTTTTGGAGGTCTCTTTAAAGCTCTTTAAAACAGAAGTCACAGGGTCATCAATAAAATAAAATGAACAAAAAGTTATCAGAGTTCAAAACAGATCCCTAATATTTAGACATCTTTATCCAGTGATAAGATTAGCTACTTGTTCTTTAATCTTTTAATTTGTAAGAACATGAGAGCTGGAACAAAAGCAAAATAAGCAACAGGATTTTCCCAGCTCCTTCGGCTCACAGATAAGACCAAAAACTTCCATATTTGGAAGCTTGTTCTGACTGGAAAATTAAGGAGGGCTTTGCCAAATTCTCTGCAGAAGCTTCAACATTCTTATGTCAGCATAAAGGACTTTTGCTAATGTCTGCTATACTTTAAGTAAAATGGAGGAAGTTTGTTACTCCTCCACTAATTATTTAGCTGATTCCCTTTCTTCAAAGCTCCTCCTTTTTGTCCACTCACTTTCTAACACTCTCTCCCTTTCCTTCTACACGTCTGTACTTCATCAGTCTCTCCTCCCCTCACAGATAAGCTCACGCTGAGTGGCGAAGTGCCTGGTCTTTCTGAGAGAGAGACCGAGAGCGAGAGAACGAGTAGAACATGAATCAAGCCGGTGACAGAACAGCGGGGAGGACGGCAGATGTCACGGAGAGAGAGAGCTTTTCAATCAGCCTGTCCTTCCAACACGCGGGCCAAGGTGAAGCGCTTTAGTGGTGGAAAACTCCTCAACCCGATACGCACACACATGTGGAATGATGCACGCCTCTTTCATCCCCCTCATTAAGCAGACTCCTTTAAGACCTCCAGTTCCTCAGTGTCATGCGAGAGGTTAGAGGGTCGGGGGGAAATGAGGTGATGAAATACATGCCAAACAGTGAGACGGGAATGACCCGAAAGAGAAAAACAAACTTTCAACATCTTTAAAATGAAGCAATTTTTAAGGCCCTGTTCTTTCGCTGTTTTGAGGCTTCGGCTTTTTTGGGGTGTTTAACAAATAATGTTCATGTTTAGTGCATAGCTCAGTCAAATGTTTACAATCTCTGATAACCAAACACTTCACCAGCGGCTCTTCCTCTTCTCTAAGGAAGGCCTCGCCCCTTTTTTGGCATAAATTAAAAGCACTTGGAATAGTGACATCGTGTACCCAGGAAGTAGAGGGCTGTAGTCCAATTCCAGCCATTCTCTGTAGGAAATTCTGTTAAAGACAATATATCGCTTGGCACTGAAATTTGAGCTTTATCATTTTGCAGGTACTGTTTATGCTCTAACAGCAACATTACACACTACTTAAAGGTTGGAAATGCATCGCGGCGAATGGGACGTTTAAGAGTTAATAAAATGATGTGAATAACAGATAATGTGGTAGGGAAAGAATTTGACTCCATCACCTATTTGCTTGGGACTTCTGAGCAATGTTTTTGACCTTGTTGAGAACTCCTTTGAAACTCTTGAGGAGACTGAGAATTCAGCAAGTTCTCTTTAAAGCTTGCTGCCGTTTAGAAGAAACAACTGTTACTAAAGAGATCTTGATGGTCCCACGTCAGCGGTTGAGCCAACGATGCTACATCGGTTGGTCAGGATGGTTAGACAAACAGAGCAATATTTTGATAGCACCACAAAGCCACACTGTTTATTCTTTCAACACTGAAAAATTACCTTTAACTACAGCTCAGTTACGTTTTACCATCTCCCTTCCTTGGCTATACACATTGCTTATGTGGCCACTTATAAGTCTGTTTTCCAATGTTTACGTCTCGTTCCCCATCTGGACTGGCTTTAGTAACACCACCATATGACAGCTGTTGCCTCTTTTCCTCTGTACCCAGAATTCTGTGCACCACCATAACAAATATAATTTACAAGCAGTCAAGGGACAAGAAACAACCTCCAAAAACTGAAAAACTACTCAGAGTTGTAGCTGATGTCTCAGTCTGCTTTCTTTCCCCACTGCAACACAAAGCACATCAACGGTACTGTATTAAAAAAAACGCAACCTTCTTGAGAAGAAGCAGGAGCGGTACACCTGTTTTATTGTTGCAGAGTCAGAAAGAACCCTCTGTCTCTTATCAACAGCTTACGGATGGCCAGGGTCGGATGGTCAGCGCTGCTTTTGATCTGTGATGCCTCCCTGCGAATAGGTCGCCAAGCTCATGTTTGTTAACTGGGGCCATAAGTATTAAAAACAATTTCTGTCAGCCCAAACCTCCTCTACCGTTCAGAGGTCAAAGCATTCCCTGCCTTTAAAACCTCTCGTCGGGTGAGGATGAAAGGAGATGCATTGCATTCCAAACATCTTTAGTTTTCCCCTCCGTGACAACCACTGATGAATGTTCATGTCGTCCTGCTCTTTCACTGTTTACTTGTGATGTGGAGTTGCAGAGAGAGTCACACTAAAGGCAGGGAGAGTTACGGCTGTTCCCAGCACGGCTAGGTTAGTTCTCAGCAGGGTATTGGAGACCCATGTGGCCCCTGCTCCACACAAAACATGAACCAAGACCCTGCGTGAGTTAAGGAGCCGTGTTGATATTTAAATAGCGTACACAAAACAATACTCTTCTCCCCTTCTTCTTTTCATTTCTCAGGATCTCCTGTATTTTCATCTCAACAGCAGGGGATCTGAGAAACTGTATATCTATATGAAATGCACCTAATGCTTCTTTATAAAACAAGTCTTAAGTGAATCAAAGGCATCTGCCGTAAGTGTCTCCGTGACTAATCAGCTTTGTCCTCGTCTCCGAGCAACACAGACACAGGATGTGCGGTTTGTGTGCGGAGCCAAGAGTGTATTTGCTCGCTCTGCAGGATATGTGCTGCTTTGCGGGCTGACCCAGCAGGGCGGCGCTGAAGGTTGGTCACTATGAGGAGGAAAAACTGTGTATTTAAGGCTTAGGGTTTCGGCAGAGACACAGGAGGCGAGCAAGACACCAGGGGCCTTTTAGTGACCTTTCTTGCACCCACAATGGACTATTCTTAAGCAAGAATATTTGCCATCTGGGTTAATTGGAAGCAAACAGACCTTGTAATGCATTCTCAGGCAAGGTGCAGAAGGTACGACTTTAAATGGTAAAGCTTAAGGATTTTCATCCGTCGCTTGCTTTTATCAGCTTAAAAGACAGAAATCTAACAATTTGAAGCAAATGTTTCCAGTTTTCGTTTGGTCAGCGCATCGTGGAGCATCAATGATTCAAAGCGCCGTCAAGTCTGACACAACACAGGACACATACACACAGAGATACACGGTGACCTCACTCAAGTCCATCAGCTTTAATGAGACTAAACTGTGCAAACAACAAGGCAATGGTTGTTTTAAAAAAAACATTTGCATTCAAACCAATCAGCTCTAAAAAAAGAGAGAATCCAATATTTCTTAACAAACTGCTGTTTCTTGTTATAATAATTAAACTAGCTAGCCATAAAAATGCCACAAAGTAGCTATAAACTAAGCAAGCTGTTGTTCTGCCATGAAAGAAGTCAACTTTATTGAAGAAACTTATCATATGAGCAGACCCTGATAGTAATGCTGTGAATTAAATGCACCCATCTGATGTGTTATCATGGCACATTTGTAATTCATAAGCATGCTTTGACACATTTGAACGAAACCGAGTTTGTATATCTAAAATAATCTAAGCTCACATCCTTAGAAGGAATATTATACACAAAACTATTCTCCGGATCATTCACTCTCACTTCACCCAGGCAAAAAATAAACATCGGTGACACAATTACACACATGCAAGTTGCCTCCGATCTGCCGGTTGTTTTTTGTCACCGGCAGACACAATGCATTTCTTGTTTTCTTTGTTGATAACAGACATGTTATGCCGGGCATGTGCGTTCCATTTGCTGCTAATTAGATTGCAAGCGGTGCAGTGAAGCGTGTGTTGTCGCTTCTCTTCTTCCTCTGCAGTCCATCTGATAAAGAAGCCATTTCGACCATCAACAGTTTCCATTATGCAAGAAGACCATAATGTGTGTCCAGCTGAATCTGGGATTCAAGAAAACAGCCCCAATCAGAAACCAGATCCACCAAACAGATGTCTATCTGGTCTCCAAATAGAATTAGCGATTAGGGGGGCTGCTTGGGAAGTCCATCTCTGTCGCTCATAACTTTCAGCCAATCACGAGAGAAAAGAAAATCGACTTTGAATTTGTTTGAATGTTCTCCACAGTCATAAAATTACTGTACAGAGTGGAACGCTGAGTTGCCTGGAGGACCGAAAACAACCACAGCACGTCAGCACATTTTGAGATTGTTCAAAAGTCGATGACATCTCTCAGAGAAAACTCAGCGATGAGCGTTTCTTCAAGTTAGCGCTTAGCATAACTTGTTCTGCTGTTTTATGAACCGTGACCACATGCCCAGTCAAAATGGCTGGGTCATAAAAAGTGGGCTTCTATATAACACAATGGAGAAATATGGAAAATTAAGAGGAAACTGTGAGAATCAGTACAGTTTGATGAAAGATGACAAAGACTTTTTTATAATTTACACCACACTAAGCCATTGTGCACAATCGACCAGAAACGAAAATGTCCGGCACACTTTAAAAAGCCCATGTTCAACTCTGATAAAGTCATCTGTATCCACTGACCGCCTCAGGAGCTAAAATGTGCAATTCTTTAACTTGGCCTGTTCGAACACAAGAAAACAATTGCTGTATAATTTCATTATGTCCTCACTATGTGTCTATCCATACTCCATTCCCTCTCAGTATCCTCTGGTCAAAGTGCGCGCATGTGTGTGTGCGTGATTCTAACAAGACGGGGGTCTGATTATTTCTGGGCAGCGAAACCTGAACTCTCAAAAGAGACGGACCCCCTACGAGCAGACAGTGCGTGGTCATCTGGGGCCATAAATCTATGTTGGTTTACAGGGCCGTAAAAAGGTAAAGATCCTGATAAACGGTGCCATTAATACGAGACGTTCGGCGAACACAAAGAGCTCCAGGCGGAAGACTATCTGGGTGGAGGGGATACAGTAACAGAGCCGGCCACACTCTGACAGTACAATGACGTTCCTCAGACCTGCCAGCACAAACAAAGGAAACAGACGGAAAGAGAAGAAGAGAGAGGGCGAGGGAGAGTGGCACATACTGGAAACAGCCTACACACACCAAACCACAGGTCAACTGTTGAATCATGATGTAATATGAATTTCATCACGGCAAAAGAAACTCCAGCACTTAAGTGTAAATACAAACAATTGTAATTAGTCTTTTTATACACATTTACAGAAACAACACAATGTTATTTTTTATTCTAAACGACATTTCTCCAGCTCAATTGGTAAACCACCTTAACAGCACAAAGGCTGTGGGTTCGATACCCAGGCAACACATCCTGATCAAATGTATAGCTTGAATGCATTAAAAGTCGCTTTGGATAATGTGATGCCATGCACTCTACTCTGACCCAAGCGCATGTGAGACCCTTTCCTTTAAAAGAGCTGGACGTCTTGAACATTCTCTTTGACGGCCAGCAGGTGGCGCACCTCCACACCGAATATAACCAAGGAATACTCACTTGCACTCCCGGTCCTCGAGGTCAAAGTGCGGGTTGAAGTTGATCAGAATCCTCTGGTTCGGTCCGGGCGCTGTAATCACCCATATGCATTTTTGAGACGGGTAGTAAGACACCGGGTAACCGGGTGAGGTGAGGTAATTTGCGCTACTTATTCTTATGTTATCCCCACATTTGTCTGAAAGAAAAGAGAAATATAATAACATCAGCTGTTTGGAAACAAACCATACCAAACATGATTCACGCCAAATAATAATGCAAACATGCTGAATATTACCAATTAGTTCAAATTAGTTTTAACAGAGTTATATGTTTTTGATGCAGTTGTAATTAAATAACCAAATACACTTCATATTTAATGTGACACTAACAGGAAAAATGCTACAGTATCGCGACTTAAGTTTGGCATAAATAAATATTTATCTCAAAATGTTTCCTTGAACAGAAAACTCTCCCAGAACTTTGATCAATTTCCTAGCTCTAAATAAGTGTTGATACTTTCACCTACATGATCTGCCCGGACAGCATGACCTTTAATTCTCTCTTTAATAGTTTTATTCATTTGCTCTGTAATGTATATGCTCCACAGCTGATCATTTTATTCTATAACATTTGTCAACAACAATAAAGCTTGAGGAGTAACACATGGCGCAGTATGCGTTTGCATTTGAACCAGACTTAGTGTTTTTGTTGAATAAACGATATTACAGTCTTACAAAAACGAGACAAACTATGTAAAGATAAGTATGATACATTAACCCTAGGAACTATATATAAAAACAGCTCAATATATTTCTATTGACATCATCCCAATAGATAATTCCCCAGGTTTAAGTTTGGATCAGTGCAGTTTAACCCATTAAAATACAATTTCTACCTTTCTGTTTATTTCCAAATATATTTTAGAGACGGTGAGATTAAAATTGAGGAAATGCTTAGATGGCAAGTTAGAAGGATTACAATATGAATATTATATTCTCCAAAGCTCAGACTTAGGGTCGTGTTATATTTGAATCATTATTTAAATTTATGAATGCATTGGGAGCACTTACATTATTCATCTGTCCATGTGCTTTTAGGTGACTTGGAGAAACACTTGGCGTTCAAATATTCGTGCCAGTGACTCCATGAAATAAAGTTTGAAATAGCTATTCCTTCATGACAAATGTCGTTCATTATTGGGAATATACACAGAAGTTGAGTCGAACAATATAAAACAAACAGATACAAACCCATAAGCACTATTAATTCAAAATGACACTAAAGTTTAACATATATTACCATAATATTATTTTGAAGGACATTTTACACGAGGCAAATGCTAAACGAGAAAAATCGTATACAGAATAATATCATAATACTGTATTGTGTATATTAAAGTATTTTGCCGAGGTTATAGTTGTAGAGACAACGTGCACTTTGGGCGTCAGCATTAGGCAAACATACAACTTTAGTGTCACTTTATTGTTAGTTTACAATAACTTGAATTAATAACCTATTCAATTACAATATAATGCTTTACCGATTAATAAAGGAACGTAGAAATATTGGACTTTCATTGCTGTTTCTAACTATTTGAAACCACAGCTAGAAGTCATTGTAATATAATAATGCTTATTGAGGCAAATTATTATAAAGCGCGAAGAACATCCGGAATTAAACCATAACCAGCGCGCAATAATTATACAGTATAGATTAAGGTTATATAACCAAATTAGTATCAGTTTTGGCACAATAGGTTTGACTGACATGCTCGCGTTAGAAAACCCTCAGCAGGTGAGCGCAGGTGAAAGGTCTTAAAGTCTAAAACCTTCATCGATAGATTTTCTCCAGCTAATCCGAAAAAACATATTTCCTAAAAACCCCACAGTGAATCCGTTTCAGTTAACACTCACCATTTTTTAAAGCATTGACGATGAGAAAGATTCCCGTAAAAAGGATCAACACTAATCCACAATGCATCCTCGACTCCTAGAGTTCAGGGTCTAAAAAATAATAAAAACTGAAAAATGAAGAAAGGGGAAAATCCTTAAGTGATCGTGTATGGATAAATCCTTAAGCAGGTCTCTCGCTTGAAAGGAAGGAAACCAAAAGAACGCGTAAAAAGGCTCGTTGTAGAAATGTGGGGTTTTGTGCGTCTTCAGGTCGCTTGCATCCTGCCATTCAGCTCTGGTTTCCTCTGCTCTCTGCCAGACGCGGTCCTCTCTCCTTTGCCATTTCCTTCAGCCTGTTAAAGAATGACAGAAAAAACGTTGCGGCTCCTCAAAATAGACGACCAAACTGGCGTAATCCTGTGCGTACAGTGAGCAAGAGAGATGGAGCGCAGATCGTTTGTGTACTTAAGCTAAAAGTGGCTTGGATAAGCGAATGAGCCTCCGCGTAGTAACCGGCGTTCTGCTTAGTCTCAAAATCTGAGTTAGAAACACAAACATCTGGCGATTGGCTTGGCCATCACAGCGTCTTAAACAAGGGATACACCCCCTAAATTACAATCGCTTCTCTTCTTTCCAGAGTTTGTTGCGCTGTCTCGCTGCCCGTGTGTCAGACGCGCAAGGGATTCTCATTGGTTTGATTACACATATGCAAAGCCCGACCTATATGGAGCCCAACCTCTTCTATAAAACAGACCAGAGACCCTGCGCTCGCTTGGAGACACGGTTCAACCCTCACTCACCGCAAACCTGCGCGATCGGTGGACGGGTCGTACGGTTGCGCTCTTTTTTTATGAAGTTAAACCACAACGGCTGACAGTTAACCTGCTGGCCAATCGCGTTTACAGTAAACAAAAAAAGAATATGAATAACAACAACTAACATTTACTATGACTTTGATTTATGACATTTATACGATTAGCTGCCCAAAAATATGCACAAAAAGTGCATATTGTAACATGGAAATATTAATGTTTAATCCGGAATTGCAGTGAATATCGTGCAGAATTATGAATCAGGGAATAAATAAAGGCTTCAGACCAAACAATTGTTAACAATCATATTATAAATACAAATGGTTGTCACACTGAAATTAGCACCCATGCTTCTGTCCTTTTACTAAACGATGCCTTTTAATTTCATCCATGAATAAAAATAGGAAATTTACCCAAGAGGATTCCCAGCTTGCGCGGAACGCAGCACGGGGAAAAACACGGATACCATGGATGGATAAATGAATCTTAAAAGAACGATTAAGCTATTTCGTGCGCATCGGTGTCTTGCCAAACGAATGTCTAATTCCAATCTGATAGGACAAACAATCAACACTTGCCTATGAGCTGTCAAACCAGTTTGCTAAATAGTATCCAGAAAAGTACGATCCGGTGCGCGCGCGGTTGCTAAGCCCGGTATTTTCTGCCTCCCCTCCAAGCGATACAAATTCGTGAAATCAGACACAGCACGGATCACCTCTCCCTCTCCAAAGAAGAGTCAGTCTTTCTCAACTCCTTATGTATCATGCATGTCTCTGCTCTGCTTTGCGCCACACCAACCAGCCACCACCGACCTGGAGCGCAGAAAGCCCCGGTGCTATCGTGCAACAACCCGGTCTGGCTGCAGGCGTCCAGGAACGTGGGTTCGCCGATGCAGTTATTCACAGAGTTCGAAATCAAGACACGGTAACGAAGAGAATGTACGGGCACAGTTTGATTCAGTAGGCATCGGAAGTTTTGCGCTCCGCTGCGCGGCTTTGCTAGAGCGCTCCAGAAAAGCGGAGTCCAGCCAGATTCGCGAGGCTGCCCGGAAAACTGACTACAGATACATTTGCACGAGACAAACACATAGCATTGTGTATCAAGATTTCTTAATATCTTAAGTCACATGGTGATGATTTAACTCATTACAAGTAGGGCATACAACATCTGATCCCAATAAATATAATTTCTTACAAAATAAACGTATTATATTTTCTTTTCTTTGGGTCTATTGTTATTTAAGGAAAAGTGCATTACACGCAGGCAGAGAATGGAAAACATTGCCAGCTGAGCTGACACTATTCAGCAGTGTTCTCACGTATTACTGTAAATCAGGGAGAGAAGGTAATTTGGGATTGGTCCAGTCTTTGCCAACTGTCGACCTGATGTTTCTACCTTTCTGTGACTGACAGGTCAATTTAAACCTATGTTTGCCGAACCGATTGAATTGCATAAATGCTAAATGTATCCAGGATTTAACAGAATGAAATTCTCTAGGTAAACTCAATGAAAACAGATTTCCCGAACGCTGGGAAAAATTCACCCGAAATATGTGGTGCTTTGTTACGCGCATTCTTCGCGCTCCGGGCTATTTCTCACATTTGTGAAGTCCTTCCTGACGGCCCCCAGCCGTCAGACTATAACACATAAACGGGCTTCAGTGAATGTAATGACTCGCTGAGGGTAACCACACTGCCGAACAGCGGCTCAACTATGCGCTTTGTCTCCGCGCTGCGCTGCCGACAGAGGACCGACACAAGCAGCGGTCCGTCCTTAGGCGAAATAACCAACTGTACTACGGGAAAGGGTTTAGCTTACGAATAGTAATTAGGTCACGCTGACGTTGCTTGGTAACCGTTCTCGGCGTCCAATCACGTAACCTGATTATCATGAACCGACACCTTCGCCACAGTGTGATTCAGAATGTACGGAATGACGGCGCACTGCATGCATACTACAAGGACAGCAATACATGTGTGCGTTGTACACTAGACACTACACTATACACTACCTAAATACAGATACAAATTACGCGCATAGTACCCATTCTGCTGATTTTATCAAATAAATGCATTACTTTCAGTTGTGTAAAAAATCTTTAAAAGTAAGGAAGAAATCAAGGTTAATATTGCTGGTTGAGGAAAATGTTAAATCGAGGGACACAATGTTTAAGTAATAGTTCAGCTTCAAAATGGCCAGTCAATGGTGCCCAGAACTGTTTGTTTTCCAAAATTCTTCAAAATATCTTATTCTGTGTTCAACAGAACAAAAAAATACAATATTTGTTCCTACTGTGGTGGTGGAAAGTTATTTCTCTGTGTTCATCGGAACAAAGTAATGTGTACATGTTTAAAACAAACTGTGGGGGAATAAATGATGACAGAATTTTTGGGTGAACTATCCCTTTAAGTATTCCTTTGTGTATAGACCTCTTTGGATGACATACAAACAACGCATCATTTCTAACTGAATCATAACGTTAAACAAACACCTTTAAGATTTAATATATGTAGGATTACAAATAATTAAATAAAAACTGAAACCGGGACGTGCTTCTGGACCAGTGTTGCAAAGTGGTCTACACAGCAGCTTACGGCATAAATACTTTGAGTACTTTGGTAGTATGTCGTTACAATAATAAAAACAAAGTCCTCGCCGTAAAAAGTAAACTTTCTTAATTAGGTTTACATATCATTGAAGTCACGCAAATGAACAATATCAGCACGTATTTTAAACAATAAGAATAAAAGAAGCACACGGTGCACTTAGGATACCGTGAGAGGGTTTTATTGATCAGATGTAAATTTCGGCTATTGTATGAGGCAAACAGAAAACTGCTTATCTTGTTTTTTCTTTCCTAAAACATTTTTATTCTTGGTCGATGTTTGGCAGGAGCCGACCTCACTGATTACGCATTACAATGATCACATGTGGCCACATTGTTTTGTTTTACAGAAGGGAAGTGTAAATGCATTGGTCAGCATATGCTAATCATGTACCACTGAAGGGAACTCAGATCTTATAAACAAATCAACCTCCATTGTGATTATGTCAGGGTCATATTGACTGCTTTGTAAAGCAGTTCCTAGCAGAAACCAAACAAGCGTTCGAATATGAAAATATGTGTAAAGATATCCATTTCAGAATGTTCTATAATGAAAATCAAGCAAAGCACTTCAATTTAAACATCGCAAGGCCTCACGTGTTTCTTATTCACTCCATCGGTTTATTACCAATCACTATTAGTAATTCCCGTCACTTTGCAGATAGTACAGAAGGACGGAGACAGCAAGAGCCTTTCTATCAAATTGTATTTGACTTGACTCCATTCTCCGGGGGGTAATAAGGCTCTGTAACAATGAGATTGAGTAATTTCACAGAGTCTTCTGCTGCCATATCTAAAATGGTGCCGGTTCTGTGGGAACAATGGAGAGTCCATTTAACAAATTTGCTCCTTCCTGTCCAGAGTTATCTTTCATACATTCCTGAGGAATAATTAGCAACGAACAAAAGCGCACATTTCGTTTGTCTAAGTGCATTTGGATTCCGTCAATGTGCCTTTTCTTTCATTTCAAAAGGAACCACTCAAAAAGCAAAAAATGGTGTTCGTGCGATAATATAAACCAACTATGACTATAACGTTTTATGTATTAATTGAGCGTGTGGTCAATTGTTTTGGAAAAGTTGGCATTGCAATAAGACGGCCACCCATTTCGAAGCTTTGACTTTCTGATTTCAACCTCCTCATTAGTCACAATAATTTTAGTCTTGCCTCGAAATGAGAGGGTGTGTTTATTCTCATATCCCCTTTGCCGACATTGAAGCCACATGAAAGATTTGGTTTGTTTATTTTTGAGGTTTTGGACCGGTGGTGATAATAAAATAACATTTACCGCATCGAGTCTCTAATGTTCACTTGCATCGGGTATAAAACAGCACTATAAAAGCTTATATAAGTGACTGGCACAGAATATTGGCAGGAACTGCGTATGGATAAGTATGACTGACCTCTGTGTATTCATACACTTGCAAGCTTATTCCAATCACATAATGGCAGGGGTTCAGTTCGGTTAATGAAACAGAACAGAAGATTGATAGAAAAAAAAAGAAATGAGATTTTACACAATATCACAGTGACAACTCAATTACAAATAAGACCAAAGGTATTTTTACTGCACTAAAAATTGTATTACTTTCTATGATCCTGCACATCCTGTCATCCTGCATTTGTTAGGTAAGCAGCGGTTTATAGATTTGTAGATTTTACACGGATTGTGATTTGTCAGATTAAATGAACATGCTCCTTCTGAACTTTGGTTAAAACTCCATAATGTTATCCTAATGACTTTTGTACCAAAGGCCATTTTCCATCTGCACATGCTGTTTTTCAATGTGTGAAAGTTATTATGCATCGAGAATACCAGTCAAAATTTAGCTAAATTAGTTCACACCTTTGCCAGCTGTAGGTAATTATTCGCCTGAAACACTTCGCACAAACACAGACACAGAAACACACTTGCTCAAACATACCCGTCCTCACACACACCAAGGCAAAGTCTGAAAGTCTGTCTATATTAGAGGTGTAGGCATCACTATATGGTTCATACATAGGATTTAAAGGTCCAGTGCACTGCTTCATTATGTAAGGTGCTTATACACCTCTGAACACAAGGATGTGCATATTATATTGCATTTCTTTCAATAGATCATCCAAAAAAATCACATACAGGACCTTTAAACAAACCCCTTAATTGTTTCATATTAGTACCCATGGCTTGGGAAATATGCTTTTTTCTAAGACATCAGCGTCTCAACATTCAGAGAAAAAAATAGGAAAGGAACTTCTGTAGACTACCATTGGAGCATTTTCTAGGTTACTACACAAAATAACCAATAAAACAACCAACTAAAACACCCTGGCAACCAACTAACAACACCCTGGCAACCCGGGTTTCTTTGACTCTCTTGACTGTAGAGTATTTAAATATATACATCTCTCTGATCTAACATATTACACAAACAATGACGAAAACCTCGGTCATTTAATTTCACAAACATACAAGAGGGATTTTAAGGCCTTGTGCTTCAGACCTATCAGTAAAATCCACTCAGTACTTTTTTGCTCTAAGCGCAGATGCAAAGTCTACTGAGAATCCCTTGATTAGATAAAAGAAGAAAAAGAAACTTCCACCCTCTATTGATCCACCGGGACCCCAGCAGAACAAGACAAAGAGCAGTACTAGCAAAATCAGGACATCCTGAGAGAAAACCAGCTAATAATCTGCTTATGCAATGGCTTTGTTTTTGAGTTTTGCACCCTGGATATACTTTACGTGTAAATGACCAAGGCTAATAGTGTGTTTCGCAGTAACGTTCCTGAAATACCGACTCACTTTGCCAAAATTTGGTCTTTAACGCCGAATAAAATGACTCAAGCATGGAATGATCAGGCCTCAAAGGAACCATCCGAGTATCACATTGCACAGGCTTTAGATTTCACTTAATTGGATCTCAGACCCACCAAGCGAAAGCCCCACATGAAAAGTAGGCAGCTTTTCATTTCAACACATTTCAGCATTCTCTTCACCATCTTCTGTATACGTAGAGTCAGAGAGGATGAAATATTCCAGTCATGCATCAATATGCAATGGCAAAAATTCAAAAGGAACTTTGTGAATATCAGAATACGAGAGATGCACCTGACAGAGCAGGCAGAGAGAAACATTATGTAGGTGGATCTGTACCGAGATGAAGTGGTATCTGCTTAGACTGAAGGGATGGTTGAGGTTTTGTTGCAAATCCGTCCGACTCCGAAGATGAAGCATCACTTTTTGAGAATCAGCCTTTGAACGTTTCCCTCATGGCAGAGACAGAGCAGAGCTGCAAATGAGACGGATCTCCTTTTGATCTTTTTGCAAGTGTTATAAGAAAGGAAATGATGAGTTATGAGGAACGCGATGTTCAGAGACAGAAATGCATAACTTAAAATTTTCAATATGTAAAGGAAGTATGCTTGGCTTCAGATCAGAGTCAAAACAAGACTAGAACCAGAGACAAGAACCAGGTGGTCAGATTTATTCAACTACAAAGAGCAATTGCAAATTTATTTTTAAACGCAGAGACAAATGGTAAATGTGGCTAAGTTGTTATGGAAACCAGACAATGAGTAATGAGACAGTCTGGAGAGGTCTTAAGACTTCTCAAGACATCTCAATACCTTTGCATCAGACAGTCAGATAAAAGATCAGATGTGACTAGGGAAAGCATGCACAGCTCCCATTGTCTCAATTTATCTTTTGTTTACTCAATAATTATCTCAACAGGTGGCAATGCTAGGTCCCCCAACCACATCATACAGGAAGGTGGAGGGGGCTGAGAAATTGGGGGTTGCCCGAGACAGAACTCACAGCCAACACAAAGCCTACAGTCTCCGGCATCAAGCACAGGAAAGCCCCTACAACAGAGGCACAGCTAAGATAGTAAAGATTAAGAGATATTGGGAAAGATTCGACCCTGAAATGTGAGACTACAGCCCTCCCGTGGGTGTGTAAAGGGGAGCTGGGCACAAACTGTTACACTTGTAAGTGTGTGTGTTTTAGAGAAGGGATGTTAAGGTCAAAAGTATTGGGCTAATGTTTGATCTCTTCCTGTTGGACTTAAGTCACGGGGTCATATGACCCGGCCACTGTTTCAGTATGGGATCATTTGCACAAGATTGGAAAGATAGCTTGATTAAATTATGGGTTTCAAGGAAACGTGTGTTAGTCAGACAGTGGGTGTGGGCTAAAACTTAAGGCTGGCTTCACACAAACAATATAAACATGGATAGACATGTGGTGAAAAGGGAAGAAAAGTCAATGCACTGAAGTACAGATTAAAATATGTTTAGTTATCAACACTTATCCTTCCTATTGTGCAAATTTGACCAATGGTTTAATATATGATAAATGATCAAATTGAAATTATTTGCATTATTACCTATCTAACATTTGAAATAAAATGATTAGGAGAAAACATTACTAAGATTATTTTTAATGAGTTCTGTGAATTGAGTTCCTGCAGAAACCGAAAGAAGCTGTTGATTCTGATGCTTCAAATTCTTTAAAAACAAAACAAAGCGAAATTGAAAAACAAAACCCTATTTACACTTTATTTTCAGAAGGCATGAGAAAACACATATCACAATTACTAGAAACATTTAATATTATCATACATTTTCTAAGATTATAAATGTTTTTTTTCTTGCTAAATATTTTCATGGCTCAAGGTTTAAAAATACAATAAGGATGCTTTAAAGATGTCAAAGTTGCTTTAAAGATTTTCTGGGTTTAAATGTCTGGGTTCATTTTTCCCAGCTGTTAGGTTCGTCCCTTTTGTTACCCAAAGTTGGGTTGAAAATAACCAATTTTTGGGGGGACCAATTTTTTTTCCTGCATAGTAAAGGCTGCATACAATTACTGTATATGGTCAGAAAAAGAAAAAAGTATATTACATAATAGTCTGACTGTATACAGCATTATTAGACTATTTAAATAACACACAAACTTAAAGTTGCTCAAAACACCAACGCTGTGTCTGCCAATATATCTAATGTTACAGCCACGCAGACTATAAGAAAACAACATCACAAGCATTTCTTTCCCAGCGCTGACAAATAAGACCGGCAAATAGACAAATAAAGACAGACACACCATTCTGTCACTCTGGCCTATAGCTGAGGCGAAACACACACACACACAGGTTATCAGAGAACCACAGAGAGTTCTCAGAGGGCCACCGCGTCTCTCTCAGACGAACAATATCTCCCTCCGTCCGCAGGCTCTCTGTTTGTTGTTTTAAGGCCAGTGCAGATTGGATGCAGCAGCGTAATGTCAGGGCAGTAGAGTTTTAAATATGTTTCTACCGTCTGCCTATTATTTCTCAGCCTCGCTTGACTTCCCACACGGATGGCTTCGCAATACTAATAAGGGCATCTTTAAAAACAGGCCTGAACTGAGGTTGAGAAAGAATAAGCAAGAGAATCAGAGATACCCCATATGAGAAAACAAAAAATGAGAGACAGAAGAGCAGAAAAAGAGCATCGAGCGGAATATGTCTGGTTATGGATAAAGGTCAGACTGTTTGTGTGATTTCCATACTGAAGGCCTCTAGGGCTCATTTCTGCAGCACTGTGTTTCTATCCGTGTCCTGTTTGACTGATTCGTCCGATTCATTCCTTACAGCAGACCCCTGAACCCCAACAAAAAACTCATTACATTTTACGCCTAATTATGACACAAGCAAGGTTGTTTTAGAAATCACTGGGCGGGATAAAAGGAGTCACGTCGTGTCCTTCAAAGCGAAGATGAAAAAAGTTGTACATGTTCTTGGCACGCTGTTGTCGAAGTGATTTTGGCTCAAGTCCCTCTTGTGTTTCTTCCAGAAGTAAAGTCTTTTTTTTAAATAATTCTATGCAGCTTTCTATGCAGTCCTGTTCCGGATGACGCACTTGATGTGGACTTGCGGTGTCGTTGCCTCTGTTTTAGGCGCGTCCAAGAAGTCCACAAGTCCATAAGACCGTAGAGCGTCGGTTAGTTTATGGGTGTGCGTGATTTTGCCAAGCAGGATGTGTATCCAGATCAACTGGATTTTATTGGTCACTGCCATCTGTTGAGTTTTGGATGCTGATCTCCTTGGTAAAATTATGTTCCGGTCTTAACTACAGTCCTAAGTCCATCCAACCTGAAAAAGTATTTGAAAATAGACACAAGGACCTGACTATGTTCAACAAATCACAATCCATACAATCACTAACAAACACATGGTTCAAAAATGGAACATAAGGGTGAATCATGATTGAATCATGTCATGTCTGTTGTGTCACCGAAGGATGTAACTGTCTAGAATACCTCATGCTGGGAATGACACGTTGATGCTGTTGCTCTTCTTGACCCTATTTGTTTAGCTCATCCTTGTTTCAGCGCTGCCTGCTGTATCTGTCTGGACATGCATTCTTCTATCCCGTGTTTGTGTAGTGTAGTGTTTATAAAGCATTGTTAACCGATACCTTATCTTTTCCTTGGGACGCACTTAGAGTCAATGTCACGTTACATCAAGACACCAAATGAAGATAAACATGATCCTTTGTTTTGTGAAGCAGCTGATGTTATGGCCATCACGGAGAAAGTGCAGCTGTGACACTCGCTTAATTTGTCTCTCGCCTTGTCATTCGTGCTCCGGCCATTGAATGACCAAGCAACATGCCTTTTATTGATTACTCATCGTATGGCCCCTGACAGTGACACATGGCACCTCCATTATCATTTTGGCAAAGAGGAAAACACAAAAGCACGGTAATGTATGTCTTACATATGTCTGATGAGCTGCGGACAAACATGATGAATGAAGTGACCTCCATTATGTAGAAACTGACGGCTGCTTCGAATGATGCATGCTTGTTGTGTTTCTCGAGGACGTACGAAAAGATACGCCATATACATTTGTCATTCCTAAACTTGCATTTTTATTTGATAAATGAAAACAGTTGGGAACAGGTATGTTTAGGTATATGTACGTACTAGTATAATTATTGGTAAGTGTAACTAAAAATATTGCTCATATTTCTTATAATAATATATAATAAATTTAATAGCTGGATGTTTTATTGTTAAATAAATTACACTTGAAATAAAAAAATAAGTTTATACAGGATGGAAGAACTTGAGGGTAAATAAATGATGACAGCATTTTCATTTGAGTGAACAATCTTTTTAAAGAAAGGAGTGTGTTATTGAGAAAAAAACGTTTTTGAGCTTAAAGGGATAGTTCACCCAAAAATGTAAATTCTATAATCATTGACTCACCCTTTAGTTTTTCTGAACCTGTGTAAATTACATTGTTAAAAAAAGATATTTAGAAGTGTGTTTTTATCTAATCAGATTTCCTTATAGGAGGGGACAATTGTAGTCAATGGTGACCCAGAACTGTTTGGTTTTCCATTATTATCTTCTTTTGTTTTCAGAAAGAATTTCTAAAGTTTTGGAACAACTTTTTGGAACAACAGAATTTTGGGACAGTTTTGGTGCACCATTGACCACCATGGAAGTTTTTTATACTATGGTGGTCAATCATGCCCCAGAATCGTTTGGTCACAGACATTCTACCAAATATCTTTTTTTGTGTTTAGCAGGACAAATAAATAAATTAGGTTTGGAATAACTTGAGGGTGAGTAAATCATGATTGAATTTTGATTGAACCATCTCTTTAAGATAAAAGATACAAATCCAAATGAAATGTACAACATCACTTTTATAGAAATGTTGCCATGTTATATCATTTTATTCATTTCAACTGGCAATACTACACATGTGTAGCAAGCATATCTTATCATTTGGACAAGGACTCCAAAATGTTCTGACGACAAACAGTTTTTACTAAATAACTAGATTAAAATACTAAAATTGAAAGGAGAAACCACATTGTTCTTTAACAGGCTTTTGGATATGAGAAACAGTCAACATTGTGCTTTGCACAATTAAAAATGACATTTGGGATGTTGACCAAGAATGACTTTTTTAGGGTTTCGAAATATTGGCTATCCAAATGTCAACTGGATGTGTTCCACGCACATTCCAGAAAAATTCACGCGCAGTTACCTGGCACCGACAAATTCTGGAAATGGCAACCCATGGAAGTTATGGATGGTCCAAGAGCTACATTTATTCAGTCATCTTATCTGTTGGACATTTCACCGTGACACTGCCACTGGCCAGTCTGGGGCCTGACTGACAGAAGGCTTTTGTTATTGTCAGCCTTCCGGGGACTAGACCCTGCTTATCTCTTGCCCGACGGTGCCGAAATAAACTCACTGTCAGAAATTGCGCCAGTGAATAACCAGTGGGAGAGGCGAGACCTTCAAGACAGTGTTTTCTCTGGAATTGAAGTCGAAAGGTCATTGAGATTTTCGGCCAAAATATAAATGCATAATTTGGTTCTGATGTAACCTTAGTGGTCTAATTAAGCCTTTATAGTGTGAAATTTATGTAGATGTGTTTGGGGTGATGAATCCAAAGTTGTTTGCTCCCTAAAGATAAATCCCTTAGAATCGAATGTATAGGGAATATCAGGGTCCTGTTCACCCCTTATGAATTTTATAATTTAACATACAATTTTTGTTGTCAATTTGTGTATAGACACATTTCATCTAACCCACAACACAGGAAAAATATATTTAATACACATTAACCTTATAAGCTTGACTTCAGGTGGCCTTTACTTAACTGCAGCTAGACCTTTGAGTGTTGCTAGTGTTGAGTAGTTTAAATGTAATTAAATACAATTATACAATAAAATATTAATATAAATTAAATTTAAAAAAGTTATATTATAACCAAACACAGATCTGAAGTTAACTTCGGGCCAGGTGCATGTATCCGATGCATTAGAGTTGATTTAATCGTTGATTTGCATCATTCATTTAATTTTTCCACTGTGACAACTTGCCCCGGTAAACCCAATGTAGTTTTGCTTTCAAGGCAAAATTGCTATTCACAAGTTAATTTAGGACACTGTAATTTGTAAGAAATCAACAAGAGGTTATTATAAATAATTTAATTTCAAATGAGAATTTTTTATAATGGAGCACAAGAAGGACTTGAACATTTGAAATGATGGTGAAAGGGGGTCGGAATGGTTTGGGGTCAGTACATTTAAAAAAAATTCTCTCAGTGAGAATGTACTTTTATTCACATTGACTAAATTACTTAAGAGTCATAAAATAATACATTAAACAAAAATGGGGTGATAACAGTTATGTTACAGTGTAGCTCAAACTGAATTATGCAAAGGCATGAGTTACTTATTTATACGTTTCAAAGTATTAAAACATCACAGACTTCAATTTCATAAAAAAATGTGTCCAGAATTTTCTGCAGCCCAGCTGGTTTTCCATTACACAGGGACCTCTTCGAGATGAATTCAGCCTTTTTTTATGCAAGTTTTAAAGCTTAAATTCCTAATGCAAGCTTTAGTAATGTTTGCCTGGCATTTACTTAGTAGTGACACAATTCAGTGAGATGTTTTGCTTACTCTATTAAAGTTTGTTTACTTCAACCACACGGCACCAGCGTCTTTGCAATCACAAACATTAGATCCACTATAAAACTGTAAATGGGTTTTGAAAGATAGACAAGATTTGTTAATTGAGTGTGAAAGTCACTCGCTCAACAGTTTACAGTGAAGTTTGTCTCCTTTCAAGTCCTGTTGATGGCGTGGCGTGATACATTTTTACAGCTTACAGTGAATTACCATGCGCTGTCATAATTACTGTACATGACAGAAAATCACCCAGAGCTGTTGCAAACTCATCTAAATCTGACAGATTTCATGTACAAAATAAGTTGAAAACAGCAGATAGACTTGAAATTTTACCCATTCATAACTCACACACTGGAACTAAAATCAGCATGTTTGTTATGATTTCGATGTTTCATGTACAGCAGTTTTTTCTAAACCAAGGGGGTGGGGCTTAAAATAAGCAAAACAAATACAAATCAAGATATTTTTGTGTTTCGATCTAATAATCAACCTATTGGTGGTTCATTTATAGCCACCTTTGCACATGAACCCGTGAAACAAAGTTTTAACATCCCAAAACCTACACACTTCACCTTTAACTTTCAACAACCTGGTTCTTCCAGCAGTGTAGATTAACTTGCATGTATGTGTACGGGCAAATGTGTAGATGTATTTCACGTGGGTAGCGTGTAGACTGACTGTCTCACTCATCCGCCCTGGCTAATGAGTCAGACCACATTATTCTGCGGTGAGTGATTCCTGATGCATTTCAGCATGTGCATTTAGTGTCTGAGACCGAGACGCTGTCAAAGGACCTCGATAAAGTGTGATGCTCTTGTGGGCGAAACCACATTGCTGAAAGAAGCAGATAAAGAGGTGAGGTGGAGGGAGAAACAGATGGGAGGCTGGGGTGAGGGTCAAGGGTGGGTGTGATGCTGTGGGACTCGATCGCATTTAGCTACAAAGTGGTGAGAGATGTTTCAGTTTTTGGCAGATACAAAAATGTGTGCGCTTAGGCGGCAATTAGCTATGAATGTGAGTTAGAATCGGGACAAAAGTGGATTCTGACATAATACTTCAGTGCACAGATTAATATCTACTACAAAAATATATGTTTTATTCATGCAAAGTACTAAATTCACATGAAATATGGCCCACTCTACTGCTCCAGCAGGAAAAAATCTGCCCATCAAATATGTGTGTTTGGATGTCCAAGCATCCTTTATTAAATCTCTATTTACATACATTGTTTTCTTATTGTATTCTCCCCTCTCCTCTGTATATCGTGATATCTTATTCGCTTTAAATGCCACAGCAATAATGACTTTGGCTCTGCAAACACTTTTTAAATAACATTTTTTCCTGTCAAACCACATTAAAGTGCAGCGGTGCTCTTCTGTTTAATAGATGTGGAACCAAATCAAACAGATACAACCTATATTTAAATATCCCTGAGAAATGAATCCGGGAAAAAGGTCACATGAAAATGGCACAGGAGTTTAACGTTATGTTCATGAAATAAAAGAATACTTGCTGTCATTGGCAACGCCGTTACAATGTTGATTACAAGAAGTGAATGTTGTGTAAAAGTCACTCTTTTAGTCAAACATTCAAATTGTGTGTCGTATGTTATTACCGATATTGGGCTGTGGCTGTCACTACTGGAGGTGTTTTTGTTAAGTTCACTCCTGTTCTACATATGGATGATTGATGGAGTGTACCGTACATATACATTTAATATATCAAATAATATACAGGATATAGATTTGGTCAGTTAGCATAGCTGTATATTCTAAACATATTAATTTAATAATGAACAAGAATGAATGATTTTATGTAGAAACAAACACTGGTGAGTGAATCCTATTGCCTACTGTATGAAGAGTTAATTTTAGAAAAGAGTGTATTGTAGATCTAGACTTTATTTTACTACACATTGTTGAAAAAGATAACTCAGTTTAAAATGTCCAAAACTGCAGTTGCGTTGTTTTGATCAAGTAAAAAATACAGCTAACTAACACAATAAAAACATAACTTTAGATTTTTTGGCAAAAAAAAACCTTTTCATACTGTATGTAGTAAAATAAAATCTAGACCTTCAATAAATGATTTCTGAAGGCTTCTTATCACACTTTTCCCTTTACAGAAGAATTATTGCTCTTAACAAAACATTTTGCCTGATAAGATTACAGAAGTTATGCCCTGTTTTAAAATGTTACAGTCAATGAACTCATTCGCATGTGACAGAATTAGTAACACAGTGTGATAACTTTGTTTACGTATTCTGTGTCTGTCCGGTCTGCAAGCAGTGCCTGGTTCCTTATCTGAGGCAAGTCTCAACTTCTGTGAGGAGCCCGTCGGCACTATCTCGTTCTTGTAAACATGTACCGGCGTGTTCCACATCACACAGTCACTAGTTAATGGTTAATGGAGTGTTCCGGAGAGCCCCCTCAGGACACTATTCCCAGTCATAGCTACATTCCAGCAGCCTCTGGGAGAGATCTGGCTTTTTATGGAGGCAAGAGGGCAACACCGTCAGAACCCTGCCTGGGAAAATACCAGAGGAAAGGAAACGGTAACACATTGACTTAACGCAACTGAAACCCCCATTGTGTTCTATTGTAAGAAAAACACTTAACTGTGAATGTTCTCTACAAGTTCTATCTATCTATCCATCCATCCATCCACCCACCCATCCATCCATCCATCCATCCATATATATTTATATATATATATATATATATATATATATATATATATATATATAAAAAAATACATATATAATATATATAGTATATTACAGTAATACATAGTATATACGTATATTAATATACTATCAACACATGGGCTCTTATGGCTTATTTTTCAAATAATGATAACAACATGACACCATTGTTTAATAAATACAAACATGAATAAGAGCTAATAAAATACTGACATTGCATTAGCTGAACTGTCGGCTGTTTACATTCCCCGAGCAACTTGCATTACAGTTTTTCTCAGTCGCTTTGGTGCATTTCTTAGATCAAAAGTGCAATTCTTGATACTACTTGTACAAATTCCAAATCATCTAGTGCACATCATTATAGCAATTTCTTATTCCTTTGAACAAATTACAATTGCTTTTGTACATATTGCAATTGATAATGTACAAGTGTAAGCTTTTTTCCACATTTTCAATTGCTCATGTCATGTTGATCAAAATATAGTAGATGGTTCTCTGTTGAATAGCCTTACCCTTCAAAACATCTAGGCATTAGTTCCTTGCATAAGCCATTACATTGCAAAATTGTTGAACTATTTGTCATAAACTGTCAAGCATAGTTTTATTAATTTCTATTAGACCTTTTGTACATAAACGTGATTTGATGAAATTGACCCTCATTCATGAAGGAATGTAAAGTGTTTGTTCAACCAACAATCAACCAGTTGTCTAAATTGCTCAAAGGTGCATCTCATGAACAAGAAATTGGCAAGCATATATAGACAGACCACAACACAGAGTTGCAATTTTTTCAATAATGGATGGACCAGGAAACGAACAGGGTCAACAGCCAAGAGGAGGAAGAGGAGGAGGAGGAGGAGGAGGAGGAGGAGCAAGGATGCGTGGTGGAAGGCAAAACAGAGGAAGAGGCAGAAGAGGACATAGGCGCATATCTGATGACATAAGGGCCACTATTGTAGACCATGTTGTCAATCATGGCCTTACAATGGCTGAGGCGGGTCGAAGGGTGCAGCCGAATATTGGGAGATCAACCGTGTCCTCAATAGTTCAAACGTTTCGAAGAGAGAACAGGTATGTCCACCAATGTACAGTGCACTGTTACTGTATATAAGCAGTATACTGTATACTTCCTACAATGCTTCATATTATAGTCCACTTATATTTCACAGCATACAGAAATATACTCTATACAGATACATACTGCACCTTACATGCACCCACCTGTATGTTTTACAGTAAAATGTGTGTTTGCATAGTTTTTGTCTATGTGAAAGTGTGCGATGCATCGCTGCATTTTTCCCCACATAGGACTGCAAGATTACCTCAAACCGGTGGCAGAGGATGCCTTTTCACACCTCAACAGGGGGAGGCTATTTGCAACATGGTCCGAGCAAACAATGCCATGAGACTCCGGGAAATACAAAGGACCATTATAGAAGACAACGATGTCCTTGAAAACATCCATACGGTTAGCATCTCAACCATCGACAGGGTGCTTCATAGAAACCAAAGTATGTGGTCATTTGTGATAATGTGAGTCTCCATCGATCAAACATCATAAGGCAATGGTTTGTGAGCCACCCGAGGATGCTCATAGAATTCCTCCCACCTTATTCACCATTCCTTAACCCAATTGAGGAGTTCTTTTCAGCATGGAGGTGGAAGGTGTACGATCGTCAGCCACACACACAGATGACCCTGCTGGCTGCAATGGATGCAGCATGTGAGGACGTCACAGTAGATGCCTGCAGGGGATGGATAAGGCATTCCAAAAGATTCCAGTCTCTTTGAATCAATAACCCACATACAGTAATATGTAAATAGTACTGCTGAAATTGATATATGCCATAGAAGTTCAGCCTTGTGCAGTTTCAATATAGTAACTGTCATCCAAACTGTAGACTAAGTTTACATCAGGTGATACTGTCAAAGTACACACTTACATTGACAACATGCCTAAACATTTTGACGACCTTGTTCGTGAACAATGACTCAATGACTTATTATTCTGATGACACTGACATGATCATTGACATGAATATTTACTTTTGAGAGATGTACTAAGGATTTTTAGTGACTGACTAGCTTTAGAAACGTATCTATTGTATATTGCAGTTTGAACAAATTGTTCTGAGAAATGCACTTATTATTTTGCACATGTTAGGGATGAAAGCGACTGAGAAAAACTATAATACAGAATTCAAATGATATGTGGGCACAAGCGTGTAAGAAAGTAGCTTGTCCAATTAGATTGTAAACCAAGAACCCCTTCATTTATTAAAAAATGAAAGATTTCTGAAATTATTCATAGTGATTAACCACAGTCCTTTGTTTATTATCAATACAAACCTAACTAAATTATTCTGTGTTTACGGTCACAAAAATGAATCAAGGCACACATGTAGCGTGCTGAGATGCACATGCATGTGTATGTGTGTGCACACATTTAAATGAGGAGAAAACAATGGATGGCTGGTAACGTGGGGTCTCATCACTCCAAGAATTCCCATTTGCTTTTGCAACACAAATGACACCCCACCGGCAACTTTGTGATTACGTCAATTTGTTTGTCTTTGTTTTGATGAGCCTGACACACACAAACACGCACACAAAGTCATCATGAGCCGCAGCCCGTGGCACACTCGATCTATCAGCGCTCTGCTGTCTCCACCGTTCTTCCTGAAGAATCCGTTATTCCTCTCTGACACGCACACGAACAACATACCAAAACAAAACTAGGCACATTTTGACAGATTTTACTGTAAAACCAGATTTCTATATTCTGTTTACATTTTTTGGTTCTACGCTACAGTAAGGCAGATGCCAGGGCATTGCTTTGCAGCTTTTCGGGTTGTTTATAACATGTTGCTTTGTAGCTGCTTCAGTGTAATTTTGTCATGGAGCACTTCTCTCAATAACGCCGCAGAAGAGGCACAGCTGGCCTGACCTCCCAGTGCACCCCAGAGATGTTCTCCTCTCGTCTCCCTCCCTCTCGTTGTCTCTCTGCTCGATGGCTCGAGCTGTCAGACAGTGACAGCCCAGGGTTCACCACAGTATGTTCAACATCCAATCAACCGGCAACTAAAGCCGCTACACTTACTCTATGAAAGCAGAGCGAGAGAAAAAATAGCTATCATGCATCTTGTGGAGCCATAACATTTGTGTGCGTAATGCGATGTGCCACTTCCAATAGGACACATCTGTTGACTCCTCTGGGAAGTGTCGCAGGGAGAAAAATGTGTGCTTGATTACAGTATATCTAGCCATCGGCCGTCTCATCTCTAGCTGTGTTTTGCAAATGTATGCATCTTAATGTAGCTTCTATCTTATCAGAGGCAATGGCTCATGATACAACATGCTTTCAAGGGACAATTTACCCAAAATGAAAACTCTGTCATCATTTACTCACTCTTATGTTTTTTCACACCACATTCTGTAGAATGCAAAAGGTGACAGACAGAATGGCTTTTCTAAGCAATGAATGCTGTTGAACTGCATAAAAGTACGCAATACAAAGATATTGCATGCCTTCTGTTCCGGAAGCATGACAGCTTTGAAAGTTAAACAGATCAAAAATGTGGTTCTTCATAAAAAAACAATGAAATTTGGTCCACACATACAGTATTTACAAAATACTCAAAGGCATAACCCAAAACTACCAAAAGTTCACCCAAAAATGAAAATTCTGTCATGAATTACTCAACATCAAGATTTTCTAAACTTGTATAAAATATTTGTTCTGTTGAAAACAAAGATATTTGGAAGAATGTCAGCAACTGAGACACCAAGGATTTCCATAAAAATGGTTATCAAAGGTGTCCCAGAACGGTTTGTTTTTTTAAATTGTTCCAAATATTTCCTTTTGTCTTTAACAGAACGAAAAAACAATATAAATATCTACAATAATTATGTCTGGTAGTCAATGGTGCCCCAGCAACCTCAGTTGCTAACATTCTTCCAAATATCTGTCTTTGTGTTCAACAAAACAAAGCAATTTATGCAAGTTTAGTGGAGAGAGAGAGAGAGAGAGAGAGAGAGAGAGAGAGAGAGAGAGAGAGAGCGAGAGAGAGAGAGAGAGAGAGAGAGAGAGAGAGAGAGAGAGAGAGAGAGAGAGAGAGAGAGAGAGAGAGAGAAGATGAGAGAGATGTTTATAAATAGCCATATTTCTTTCACTGCCAGATGTAATTTAATCGAACAAATAGTAGTCTTTTGTACTGTAAATGCGTTTGATCAAGTTCATTTGTATTTATTTGTGTACTGTTGGCGTTTGATTCTTTAGTAGTTTGATCATTAATATGACATGTCTTTCAATTGCCTTTAATACAAAGTCCATCAAACGTAACGAAGATCTTAGTTGCTGGCAAAAAGGAAGCATTTGGTTTTATTTCATATTATTGCAAATATCTACTTTGAAAAAGAGTCCAATTCTTGCGAAGAGAACGAGTGACAGATCGCTCCAAATGATTCAGTACACAAGTGAATCGATTGAATCGTGAGCGCAATTTGTCAAGTTCATTATTCACCATCTTGATCATCGACTCACACCTGACGTCACTTCTACTACTGATTACACGCGTTGACAAAACAGTGTCGTGGAAATGTAACGTCGAAGGGTTTATCAACGTTTGCCGCTATCTAAAAGGTATAGTATTGAAAACCGACACCACCATGTTTCTTCTTCCCATTGGTGGTCGCGTTTCACCTTTTTATTTGGAAAAATGATCGAAACGAGCAAGATGTTTGCATTTACATAAAACGTTACCTGGAAATACAGTTCCCATTCAAACACGATCATTGATCAAGTTATTACGCAACACAATGACGTAATTCGTCAATTTAGTTTTTAGAGTCACACCTTTTTCTGTGTTGGTGCTTGGCCCATTCATTCATTCTTTCTTTCTCAGATCAGCATGCACTTTCTGTCTAACATAATCTTGTGCATTTTAGGAAAACAAGTCACGAGTTTGGAATGACATAAATAAATAAAAAATAAGAATGTAACTTAAATATTACAGCAGGCTACATAATAACTTAGGATGTGTGTTCGAGTGTTCATTTACTTTGAACTTTGTCTTTCCCCGTAATATGTCTTTTCTTAATGCACCCTATTTGTCTCTCATTCAGAAACAAAGTATAAAAACAGACTGAGATGTAATAATCATTTCCTTATTTCTTATTTCCTTTTCCTTCTCTCTCTCTTCTCCCAGCTGGGTGAGGTGGTGTTGTGATGGAGATAATTTTTCTCGACCCTGGAGGGCTGTTGTGTTGTGGCATTAGGCATGAATTGCGGTTCGTTCCAGCAGATTAGAAAAATTCTTAATCTCTTCTTATTCTGCCGCCTCCCATTCAAATGGGCTCGGATCGTCTGTTAATGTGCAATTCATTTCAAGTTTTTTTTCTCCTCCTGCTCTCCTGAAATAGCTTTACGTAGAATCATTTGAATAAGAGGGATTAAAACGTGTATGTCTTTGTTTCTTTTGAAATGCCTAAAGCGTTTTACCTGCATTTCCAATAGAGAGGTGAAAGCTTCAGCTTTATCATCTCAAGTATTTTTTTGTTTAGAAAGCTGTAGTCTGGAACTTTGTTTAAACTTTTACAGATTATAGAGAATTGTTTTTTCCATGTATTTAGTGTGCAAGAGCGTGCTTGAGGGTGATGCTTGATGCACTATTCACATTTCCTTAAAATAAGTCAAAATCTAGTTTTACTTGGTTTGGTCATCATGGTCATCACACTTTGACAAGGTTTTTCATTACATTGTCATTGAGGAACAGTTGAAAGACACACATACACTTTTTTTTAGACCGACCGGATAAAAGGATGGTTGTGTCATGAGTTTTTAATGAGCACCAGCCCATCTGTACCAGTCTCATGCACACACAGTCAATGCACCTGCTTCCACTTGATGACTACTCCACATTCTCTTCATTCCTCATCCGAGATCTGACTTTCTCTCTAATGTTCCTCAGGTTTGGCCCTCATGCACTGCAGGAATGCTGTATTCCAATAATGAAGCAGAAAACTGAAGATGTTGGTTCTCCACTCACTTTCTTATGCCCGGATCAAGTCAAGCTCAACCACCGCTCCATCTTAACCTCGACCTCCAGACGCAAGCCTCCGCCACTTTCTATTCGCAAGAGAGGGATCTCTGTCTTCATGCTGACCGAGTGTGACCCTCTTGTTCACAGGTATTGTCATTTTGAACCAGAGTTTTAAATGCAGTGTGGTAATTTCACCCATCTGTGCATTATGCTGGTATGCATTAAGGTGATGGAAAGCAGCTTTGGGAAGTGTTCAGTGATGTGCGGAGGTCTTTAGTGGAGGACATTTATCTACCAGAAACAGTCACAAGTTTAAAGCCGGCTAATCCCCGCTTTGATTAGCTTTCAGGCTCTCTGTTTCAGTTCTCACCTGTCCTCTATACATAACATCTGTCTTTACTAAATACTCACAGACTTTCTCAGTAACACTTCAAAACTGTCAAACGTTTTCAAGTGAGTTCAGCTTGTTAGGGAAATGAAGATGCTACCTCAAACAAATTTTTGAATTTTGTTTATTGGCACACAACCAGGTCAGGGGGAATACTATTTCTGTTACTGATGTTAATATGGCACCCTGAGCTCCTTCTTGGGGCAGTTCCTCTGTGGCAAAGTTAAGTGTGTAAATTCTAGAAGCATTTTAATATTGAATTACACACATCACCTTTAACAACTTTGCTCAAAAGCACAATGGTCTTTTGACCAGGATATTTTATATTCAGTCATTTTTTGATGATTGCCGGTGTGTGGCAGCAGTTAACCATGTTTAATGGTCACCTAAATCATTTTTTTTACTTTTTGTAGTTTGATTACTATACCTCAAGCCTTGGTGTTAAACACTGCAGAAGGATTTCTGTGAATTTTTGTCTTGTTTTTCAGTACAGATACTTAATCAAGATACATTGATCTTGGAAATGACAAGATATGAAGGCCCGTTTCAAAGACGATGCTAAAAACTAGACCTATAATAAAATGCATGCTTGAGCTGTCTTAATTTAAAACATCTTGCATTATTTTATAATATATATCCTTGCGATTGTGTTGCCTCAAGATGCACACCAGTACACGGCACAGTTAACAAAGCTTCTTAAAGGTCCAGTGTGTAATTTTGGGATGATCTATTGATAGAAATGCATAAAATACAAAAGTATGTCTTCAGAAGGTGTATAAAGAGCTTAGACAATGAAGTTTTATGTTTTTGTTACCTCGGAATGAGCTATTTATATCTACATACACCGGGGGTCCCCTTGCATGTAATTCGCCATGATCTGTCATCCGTCGTAGTGTTCTAGAACCCTCTTATAATTTCAAAACTTTATGACTTTCTTCCGCAGAACACAAAAGAAGATATTTTGAAGAAAGTTGGTAAGCGAACAGCACTGGGCTGGGTTTCCCGAAACCTTTTTATGGCTTTGTCATTCTTAAGTTATACCTTAGAGTGGTACATTTATATTCTTAAGAACGACGTAGTGATACGAAGGTTTCGGGAACGCCAGCCCTGGAACCCATTGACTTCTATTGTTTGAACACAAAACCAATGAAAGTGAATGGAGTCCAGTTAACCAAATTTTTCTAAATATCTTCTCTGCGGAAGAAAGTCATGCAGCAGGGCTTGTCAACTGGCGGCCAGCGGGCCAAATGCGGCACACCAATCGTCTTCACTGCAGGAAGGGTACACTACTTCAAGGGTTGTCTCCGATAATTGAATTTTTATTTTGTTACTATGTTCATTAAGTATGATTTAAACAGCTATATTTACGAAAAACAAATGTTCATGTCCCTCCAGAACTCGCACTACAAAGGATCTGCCCTTCTTTAGTGCGTGAGGCACACCAATGCTGTCATGATCCTGCCTCTCCTTGTCTTGGTTTTTTGAGTCTTGTGGCAGGATCATGTCAGTCCCATGTGTTTTGTGTGGAGAAAGAGCATTGTTTTGGTTTGAGAAGCCATGCTCTCTCTCCGGTGTCACGTCCTTTAGTCCCGCCCCCTTGTTTCCCTGGTTAGCGGTCCATTAGTGTTAGTCTTGTCTCCAGCCCTGGTCCATCTTTCCCTTAGTGTTTCAGTCCCCTCACCTGCCTCGTGCAATCCTCCTGTTAGCTTTCCCTTAGTGTTTCATCCATGTCACCTGCCTCCACTCTCCCTGTGTCATCAGTCCTTGTTAGTGTTTCCCTTTATCAAGCCCCAGTTTCCCTCTGTCTCTTTTCGGTTAATTTTGCACACTTTGCACATTTACCCTTCGTCTGTCTGGATTACCCGTGTTCCTGTTCCCTGGTCTCAAGTTTGTGGACTTAGTTTGTTATTCTTAAGACCTTGTTTGTTTTGTCCCCCTTGTGGGAAGTTTTAGTTTTCAGTCTTGTTTGTGTTCATGTTTTCCCCATCGAGGGTCTTTGTTTTGAAATAAAGTCTTGTTGTTCGACACATGTCTGCCTGCGCTTGGGTTCTGTCCACAACCATAACAAATGGGATGAATTTCACCGGAAGATGCGATAATCGCGATCAGTTTCTTGCTCAGATCAATCGATTCGCTTTGTATAAGACGTAAGTCACAAGGGGCAGGGATTACTTTTGTGCTGAATGTATTAGCCTTTTTTACTTTCATTGATATGACTTTTAATTCATTCAACTAAATATCTTCATAAATAACGTCTTGAAAACAATGCCACCCACATCTTGGATGTACTGGGGTGAGTAAATTAACAGCAATTTCATTTTTCTCCTTCATCTCTCCTTCAGTGGCATGACAATACACACAAAAGAAACAATTATTTCCTATCTCTCTATTGAAAATTACTTTCCCTGCATTAGCTAATTAACCGCATGCAGCAGGTATTAATGAGTGCATTGTTAAGCGCCATTACAGTGTTGCCACACTAGTGGCTCTTCACTCAATGAAGAGCTGTTCGCTTTTATATCAGCGTAATGGAGCCAATCATTTCAAAATCTGTGAAGTTCATTTCAGATCAGTTACAGTCTCTCTTTAAGCCATAGAGCGGGTTACATAGGCTCACATATAACGACGAATTGTTTAGGCAGAGTTTGGGTACATCCCATAGTGAAAGCTGGCTATGGCGGCGCTTTCTCTTTGTCTCCTTTGCTTAAAGATAATCAGGTATGATGGAGCTCTTCACTCGCCGCACAACAGAAGCAAAACATAGAGGAAATTGGCTCATCTAAAGAGCATGTTCACATGATTACATGATTACTGAATATGTCCTTGTGTCTGTTTGTCATTTAGAAGGAGAGGCAGATCATCAAAGTGAGCTGATTTTGCAGTCAAATGAGATCCTCTAGGCCATAGTTTGATTTATGCATGAGGATGGCGGAGGGAGCACGTACTGTATACAGAAAGCATTCGTTGGTGTGAAATGTATTGCCCTTGAGTTTGCTGTTATCTTTCTGTCTTGTCTCAAACATGCAAAGATACAAGAGAGGAATTTTACACCTCTATTTCACATCCAGAGCTTGTTAATCTGTTACTGTCACTTTTGACTCCTGAAGATTTTCACGGGGAGCGTGACGATGCAGATTTGTGTAAGTCGCCATGGAGACGATCCCTCCATTGGGCATGAGTTAATATGGCATCATTTGACGTGATTCTATACTGACGATCGGTACATGACTCGAGTCACTCTCTGTTGATACCAGCAAATTTTAGGGCACTAGAAAACAGATGGCGAGTTATTCAGTGGGAGGACCTGAATTCCGCCCACAGCTGTGAAAAACTACTATAGGATTGGCCTGAAATATTTTTCTCGCACATTACGCTGCTTGAGATCACAGGGTTAAATGTATTATACGGTTTGCTTATTGTGTCGATCCGACTTCTAGTGATCAGTTTGTTGACCAGGATATGAAATCAGACAATGTTTAGTCATTCTAAAATGAATGGAACGAGGTCAGCAGTAAATGTAACTTCATTAACCATCTTATGGCCTTTTGAAACCTGTTGTTTGATTTCTACTGAACATCTTATCTTATTAACTATAAGCCTGAAAGACTGCCTCAGATATTGACTGTGATAAAAAGGTCCCAGTGTCCGTCTTTGTAAATGATGCAGAAGATACAGGTTGAGGAATAGTTCACCCAAAAACGAAATAAAATTATTTTCATCATTCATATTTTGCAGTTGTTTCACACGGTTTAACTTTATTGTAGGGAACATAAGTACAATTTGACCCTGTCTGGGAAAACCCAGCGTTTTTTTTGCATGAACTGGTTCTTCGTAATGTAGAGAATGTTTTTTGAAAATTAGGTCATCTCAAAAATTGCTATTGTTGTGGTTAAAGTCAAATTTCGATGCTTGTTTTCTCAAAATTAGATTATGAGGCATTGTTATTATAGGCAAGTTTGCCTTTATGCTTTAAATCATGTTCCATCGAATACACTTGCTTTCGGATGAGGAAATTGTTATTTTAATTTATTGCACCATTCGTTTATATTGTTGAAAGGGAGAGAAAGACTAACAAAAGGGGCAGTTATTTTGTATAACCTGTGAAAAGCAAACACATGGAATAGCCTGACTGAGTGTGGTCTGTTCATATCAGTGGTGTTGTAAGATGAGCTTTCAAAGGATGTTTGTCCTTCCCGACATTCACTCCCACAACTAATAAACCTGAACATACACCTACTATCTTTCAACTAAATACTAATAAACCTTAACTTTAATAAGACACATGACCAGAAATCACCTCAAGATTTGACCTCGCTGGAGAACTTAAAGAATCTGTACCAAGTTTGGTTTAGTGTTTATGTTCCTAGTGTTCAGCTCCTTTATTTATTCTTAACCCCAAAATTCGGTTGGTTTAAGATGTTGTTTTGAGCAGGAATACACCACATTTTAATTTATTGTCAATGACTTGTAGGGATGATACTCAAGTGTCTTTGTCTCTTAACCGCAGAGCAGTAGTGTTGAAAGTCTCCATTAAAAAGGCAATAAATCACCAGAGATGGATTCTGACCTCGAGGAAACTCTTTCAGAGACACATTTTCAAAGAACCTCTGGTTAAATGTTCAGTTTGATGTTGTCATTTTATTGTTTCTACGCTTCCACTGAAATTGGCAAAGAATCCCCCCTCGGCCATTCTCATAAAGACGTCCCGTATCTTAATTTCTTACATCAGTGTGCTTGTTAGATATAGATCACAAAAAGGGGGATGGTTTTATTTTGCAGGGTTGTTTTTTGTTCTATTCTTCACCTTTTTCAGCATATTCCTAAAACCGCATTTTGACAACGAGAACTGATAAATAGGAGGCGTCACATCTCACGTCTTTGAATAGAAGTGTGAGAATCTCTATTGGAGTTGTCACATTCATCTTAAAACTGCTCTGTCCTCTGTGTGTTTCCCTGCCGATGCTATCTGAAACAGAACAAATGCAGTTCCCTGTTTTATTTTAGTACAGGCTTTCATCTGTGCCGAGCCTTATCTGTGCACGGAGAGGAAAATGGAAAGTGTTGTGACATTTAGCTTACTGCGTTTGTCTTCTTTCTTTATCTCTGCTCAGGAGATACTGAACTGTAAGTGTCTATAACATAAAAAAATGTAGATGGAAATCAGATGGAAAACCCTCAAAGGCTAAAGTTGCATCAGCGATGATGTTTTAAAATAAGATTTGTATTCGCGTAGACATGTAAACACGGTAGCATCTTAGCATTCATTTTTAAATGAAAACGCAGTAGTATAAATGCCGCTTTACCCAAACATGAGTTTAAACTTTCAAAACGCAGTGGTATTTATGGCTGTGTAGCACCTGTCGTTCGGCATAATCTTTCTAAAAAAATACTTTTAAAAACTTTTGACACAAGTGGACCTCTGGAAAAGTCGGAGTAGGCTATAATAAAAAACAATGTATGACAAACAGTTTTTTTCTGGATATCCAGCAGTGTGTTTGTTTTCTTTTCTACACCATATCCCAAACCATCCAGAGCCCTCATTTATCAACAGTGCGTACGCACAAATGTGTATGAACAGTTTCACGCAAAGTTTGGGATCTACCAACATAATACGTTATATGCAAATTACCATGAATGTGAATGAGCATGGCGCTTAAGAACATGTGGGATTTATCAATGATTACTCACTAGTTTACTCGGGTTTGATAATAAAGGATTTTTTTGTACACATTTAGAGTTTCATTCGTGGGACTAAATATAGAATCTTTTCCACTCACTGTTAATAAATGAGACCCCTGGTTGTATCGCCCTAGACTCCACGTACCTCATAGTTGAGGTGGGGGACATTTCCTAAATCATGTTGATTAAATTCAGACGGCACTAGAAAGAGGCTTTGGGTTGCTGAAGACGTTTAGCGTAGTGGACGCTAGGCGCCGTGCAGTTACTTTAGCTAAAAACAGGATACAGGATACGATAACAAAAGAAGGGATGAAGGGATAGAGAAAGCAGGAGTTTAAGTGCGGACATATCCTTTGGTTCAAGGAGAAATCTGCTTTGAGGGATGCGGTGCACTTTCGTGACGCATTTATCAAGTTGTCTTCAGGTTCAGCCCTTGAACAACTGCAGCGCTAGCATAGCAACATCGCCATTCGTCTTGACCGTCCAATCAGTGTTGTCCAACCACTCTGGTTTGAGCATCATGAAAAAAAATGTGTCCCCTAATGGTTTTCCTGAGTTTCAGGATCCATCCCATTTTATTTTATTCTGTTTATGTGTTTTACTTTTGCCGCCTCTTGTATTGTAGAAGTTTTTCAAGGTTTATGAGACACTTTCCATGAGTCCATCGTGAAGCTGTGGTGAGTCACTTCAGGATGTTTCCATGGAATCAGAGGAACATGAGTTTCAAGAGTGCACAGCCTGTGATCGATAGCGCACGTTGCCTACGTGATTTATTGCTAATGTCAAAGAAATGTCATAAAAGGTCTAAAAAATGAAACCGTCATGCACAAGCATTAGAAGCAACCTGTGTTCTGTTTTTAATGAAATGAAATGGAGAAACAAATAGCCTGGTGAGATGTGGTCCGTGTATGCGGAGAGTCTAAGCGTATTGATGTGCTTTATCGGACCGGCAGCAAACACGTTAATATATAGTGAAAATGTCATCTGTCCAAACAACACGCCCATCTACTCGACAAATATTGACTGACAGCTCCAGAATGAATGAGTCTGAGTGGCAGATGATTCTCATCTGCTCATGAGGGCATGTATACTGTAGGTAT
Organism: Barbatula barbatula; assembly: GCF_947034865.1. Classification (NCBI taxonomy): domain Eukaryota; kingdom Metazoa; phylum Chordata; class Actinopteri; order Cypriniformes; family Nemacheilidae; genus Barbatula; species Barbatula barbatula. The sequence goes on from NC_136786.1 coordinate 9,371,072, forward strand.
TTGTTCTTTTCATCTGCTTAAAACAGCAAAACGCTAGCTAACCGCAAACATTTACATTACGTTTTTGAATAGTTACGTTGATCACATGAGGAGCCATCAATGGTTTTACTTTGTTACTATAGCCATATTACATTGTGTGTACCAATACCAGTTAGCCCTCATTTAAGGCAAAAGTACAGTCTGGCCGACCGCGCACTGCCCGCATGATGTTATTTTCATCATCAGGAGGGTCTGCGGTCGTCCAAACGGAACACACAACAGCCCATGCACGAAATTGTTTTAATCAGCCGAGTCCACTCTGTGACTTACTGCGCATGTTTCGTACTCGTCTGTCTGTGCTTGTCTGCAATTGAGGATGCTCCAAAAGCTGTGCAGACTTTTTTTTCGGTACACGTATAAAAATGCTTTTTGTATGATATCTAAGCCCTTGTTTATACCCCACACACGTCACGGCTCCGACAAGGTTTTGTTCCATCCTCAATGTGGTGCCACTGTACACCAGGAGTGTCTCAAATGCGAAGTGGCTGAATTCGCGGGGCCACCTGGTCAGACAGTGTTTTTTCATGATTTGGGGTTTTTACCATTAGAAAGTTGGCTAAATGGTTATGTTTGTATGTTTATTGCTACGAGTCATGCTTTGTTCCCTTACAAAAATTAACCATGGCTTTGTTCGAGGATGAACCTCTTGTTTCTGGTCATATGTCATGGATATGTGATGTGAAATACGAATGGAAGTCTGCAAAGTGACTTTTATTTGTCTGCAAAGGTTATTTTATAAACGTATGTATTAGCAGCAACAAATAATCAATCAGAAGATGAAAGATTCTAAGAAGTTTTTTTCGTCTGATGATTGGCAGCTGCGGCAGGACGGCAGATGGCTGGGCGGAAGTCCATGACACAGGGGATGAGATACTTTGTGTCGCTGAGTGCCTGTGGCCTTTAGAGGCAGAAAAGAAAGGACATGGACTATGCTACTAACTGTAATCCTTGCAAGCCTTCATCACAGCCACCACAGACATTTGAAGGTATGAGGGTTAAAGATTCCACTGAACTCTAGTGGGCCGTTGAGCTGTAAACTTTAATGGTACAGTAAGCACACAACATTAGGAATCAATTAACGCATAATTACAATAAAACTATTTAGTTTTAGTCAAAGTAATTATTGCAATTTCTTGGATGCGTTATAATAGTTAAACCACATTATGTATAAAACATATTTAACACATTATTTAACATATTAAAACAAGAGTGAAAGTTAAGTAATTAAATATATGCCTATTTTATTATATTAGAAATGTTGCCTTGGCAATAACCATTTGAGTTGGTGAATAAAAAAAAAACTTTATAAATAAAAACTTAATTAAACCAAAACTTCAATAAAACGTATGATAAACCTATATGACGATCTAAGAAAAAATTATACAAAATGAAAGCAAATTATTTGCAAAACTGCTAAATATTTGACTAAACGAAAAATAAAAAATTATCCATTTGATTGAACTAAAATTACATACATTTTTAAGCATATGCTTGGAGTGCAAAGACTTTTATCGACATTGTGGAGGTACACAGTGTATCCCATTGGTCTCCAGAAGGTATAGAATCCCACGCACAAGCACACAAATAAAATAATTCATGTATGTGTACACGGAAACGTTTGTTAAATCCCTCAATATATTTATAAAAAAGTGTATATATATTTATTTATTTATATATGTGTTTGTATTGGTAATGTCCTTGCCATCATTAGAAAAATTGGATATATCAGTATATATAAAAACATAGATGTTTTGGTTGGTCGGTCCTTGCTTGTCATTGATAAAACAAAATAATCCTTTAAAATGACATTAACACACCAGAATAACTTCCACTATGCCCAAGCATTAGCCTAGTTTTGTCTTGGTGAGTCCTTCTTGCTAAAAGCTCCTCTCTGACCTGCTGAAGCGAGAAGATCTGATCCCAACTTGAGGTCAGGGCTGGTCCATGAGCTTCTCTGTCACACAGCGTGCCCAAATCCGGTCCCAAGACACAGGCCGCTCTCAACAACATGGTCTGCAGGCCTTTTATTGTGCTTGTTCTCTTTTCCCTGTGGATATCAAATGATGTGGGTGTGTGTTACAGCCTCTTCAAATGGCCCGTCTTGACAGAGCTACCCCCAGTCTGTCGTGTGTCCCTATGGCTTATACTCTTGCCCTGATGGAGTTCTGGGTATGTGACCGAGGGCAGAGCAGCTTGGCACAAGGAAATCAATAACTGAGCAGCTGCATTGCTTTCTTTATCTTCTCTATCACTTCATTCTGTTGATGACATGCAACGTCTGACCTTATACCAGGACTGTGAATTGCATTTGTCTAAAGGAAAGAGAGTACATGTCTTGGAGAAAAAAATTAAGCATTAAGCAGAATGAGGACGTCTCTGATTTAGCCGTTTCATAAAACAAATTTTCATAGGTGCTATTATCAGTATATCCTCCTTTCGCTTATTTTAAGCCTGTTCATCTCAAACTTTGACTCTCCGCAGATGTTACAGTCCCGAGGACTCGTCTTCCATCATGCAGATGAAAGGATAGAATGAGGGATTGTGTCAGTTTGACAGTACATCACAGAGGAGGAGCCAGCGTGCCATAAAGTTGGGCCACTAAACATGGAAGTAATAAAGGAAACCATTGCTTCTTATTACGGCCTCGGAAAGATAACTGGCTCCTCTATCCTCTTTGAAAATGAGAAAAACATGTGATGGATGGACCTGTGTTTTAATTCAGAGAAAGAGACAGGCGATTCAAAGAACTGTAGTGAGGATCAAGTCTTGTGCTTCGCAGAAGGGAGGTCGATTTTCCTGTTGGTTGGGTTGCTAGTGCCGGTTAAATAGTCAGCCTTGAAATACCTTCCACACACACAGACACGCGGTGACCGTATACTATAATGCATTTTGCTGAAAGCTTTTATTTCTTGTAAGATTTTAACAGTTGTGTGTTAACAGGATGACCCGAGCAATGGGTATGGACAGTGACCAAAGGCTTGTGAGGTGGAAACAGATTGATTTATTGTTTCCTCTTCTCCACAGTGCAAAAAGAATCCAGCAAACAGTGTAACAAAGTGACACAAAAATAAAATAAAAAATAAACTGTACAATATCTACAGGCTTGTTCAGCTAAATCCTATGGACCTGATCAGCTTCTATAGTGTCCAGTTCAAACTGTCTTTACAAAACACACCAACCTACTTCAACCACCCTGAGTGAGTGTTTGGGAGCCATTTTATATTCTAGGCCCCGCCCTTGGATCATACCATGTTGGAACAAATGGAGGTAGGTATATTAAGTACATTTAACATTTCAACATTCTAAATTATTAAACCAAATACCAACTAATAAAATAAACTAACAAATTACAGGTATAAACCTGGTAGACAAATACAGCAAACATCACCTGGGCACAAAGCAACAAAGTAAAGCAATTAACAGACATTAACATATATTCATTACACCAACACAAGTCCATATTTGTATGTGGGTAAATGGGTCTGTGTGTGTGTGTGTGTGTGTGTGTGTGTGTGTGTGTGTAGTCACAGTCTCAATGTAGCACTGTGACATTGTGCATATGAAAAATTTGTCAACAAATGTGGACGTCTTTGGAAAGAAAAACGATTTGAGAAACAAATGTTTCTTCTCAGATTCATTAAGCAACTAATAATCTTCCTTTTTTAAAATCTGATGTATATTTTGTCATAGCCAACACATTGATTTTATTGATACGTTTCTATATTATAATGCCATCATTTGTGTCTATTTGTATTTCTACAACACATTATGGATAGAAACATCAAAACAGAGTCATGAAACTGAAAACTTATTGTCTCTTTGAGCAATAAAAGAGCCCCGTCTAAACAATAAAGCATTCCTTCGGGTGCAGGCTTTGAAGCGCTGAACGCATCCCGCATCTGTGAAGTCATTGCATACATGAAAGAGCCCACAAAATGACTGCGTCTGATTGACAGGCCTAACAATCATACTTCACAATGGCTGAGTAGTCTAATAAATAACTTATTTACCGATGCGGAGGAGCGTAAGGTTGAGCGTGAACTTCAGACGTTACGCCTTGGCAGGTTTGATTAAAGGAACCTCGAGGAGCTCCATTGGGTCTTAAAGGTCCTCCATAGGTTTTTCCTTTCATCTGCATATACTGATAAACAAAAGATGGAGGAGCATCTACAGACGGAGGTTAAATGTGTGCCTCGATGCCCTTGATCTGAGACAGGCACTCGTGTGTAAGCGTCTACATTTGCAAGAGTGTTTATATGTGGGTGTGGGTTCACGATTCAAGGGGGAGTCGATTACATTACAAAAGGCGCCGGTGAGTAACCTGAGGATTTTATGGCAGATATTGAATGTGCTGTTGTCTAAATTTCAGCGTTTTCGCTTTTAAGAGACTTGTGCTTGAAGCGTGGCTTGCCTGAGGTTATAGTTTTTAACTCACGATCAGAGTAAAAAAATGTGTCTGCTTGAGTATGCAGGATAGGTCTAGAAGTATTGCTATACAGTTGCTAAAGGGGAATTCCATGCAAATATCAACCTTAAGATGAAAAATTTAACGTTTTAACGAAAGGTGTCAATATTTAGTGGTTCAAATATACATGTGAAGTCTTAACCCATTATTGGGGGAATATATAAAGATTTTCTGGGTTAATTTAACCCAACAGTTGGGTTTTGAGTGCGGTTTCTAGGGCATTGCTAGGGTGTTGCTACGTGGCTTTGGTGGCTTCTTACAGGGCAAGTATCCAAATTCTCTATGATATATTTATTGTTCTGTTCCAGTATTTGTTTCTTTAGCTGATGGTAGAGCATTGTTTGCATTGCATAAATGGTTCTCTAAGAATGAAACCCACCACCTTTGCACTGTCAAATATGTACGTCTATGGAAAATTTCATTGCCTACTTAAACGTCCAAACACTTAAGAAACAGAAAGTCCATCTGTAGATCTGAGCAATATTGGTGACATTTATTCTCCCTCAGTTGCAAAAACCATCAACCTAGTTAAGAAATAAAAGTGAAAGTACAGAGTAATTTGCGGTACCCTTTTTCTGTTAGACTAGAATAAGAACCAAAAATTAGCATCCAAACTCACGTTCGTACATTCCTTTGAAGGCCCATCAAACCGACTTCTGCTCATTTACTAATTAATCTTGTTATACATGTATTTATTGTCCAGAAATAAATTATACAGCAGAGCTCTCCATCTTTTCTGCCAAATCTGATTCTGTCAAATCGAGCAATACTTTGATCAGTGCTTAATTGGTGAAAAGAGTGGAAACAGGAACTCTATTCGGGCTTTGTGAATGCAACAGACATATGTGGTCCAGACCGGATCATTTATTTGAATACTTTGCTTTATGCAAGCTTAATTGGCGGAGAGGAGAAATGGCTAATTAATGCCGCTGGAGTGATTATGGACACAAGGGCCACAGCTTTCAACCTGTCAATTACACAAAAACGCCAACCGTCAGCCTTCTCCTGATAATGGCAGCGACTGACAGGAATATTCCTGCGCTTGTTAAAACCAGCCTGCGACGCTGGCAGACTGACATGTGCCAATGCAGTCATGGGTCAGGAGAAATGACGTTTCTATTGTGTTTAAATATAATTTAAGAATACCAATAAGTAATGCTTAATTTCAATCCATTTTTGCTGTCATTGTCTTTGTACAAATTCCTTTTAAATTAAGTCGAATAACTTTGCTTTCATATTGGTTACGCTCTGGCATCCTTGGAAAATTGTTCATTTTTTTATTTAACCATTTTAGTCTCTTTATTCTGTGGAACACAAAAGAGTTTATTTTGAGAAATGTCTCAGTGGTTTTGTGTTCATACAAGGAAAGTCAATGGCGGCCAATGTGGTTTGGTAACAAATGTTCTTCAAATATTTTCTTTTGTGTTCTAGAGAAGATGGAAAACCATACAGGTTTTAAATGACATGTGGGTAAGTAAATAATGAGTGAACTATTCCTTTAACCATAGTCTAGGGGTTTTACTTGTAGTTAAACCTGAAGAACCACCAACTGGCTAATGTTTCAGTGCAGTAACCATTTAGTAGTATTTTTATATTTAATATTTGTAGTTAAACTGTTGTTATAATATGTTACTTTACATTTACTTTAACAAAACCATGTCGTCTATTTGAATAGAGAATAAACTCTGCATGCTTAATCGAGAAACCTTGCACATATCAAAAACAGTGTGAATCTAATTCTGTCTTCACACTGGCGCATAAATATCAAGGTCGCATAACTTAGCATTGGCCGCAGTGACCTGTCTGTCTAGCAGTTCAGCTTCACTTTCAAGAGCGTTCTGTTCCTTCCTGGTTTCCATGGCAACCTGACCAGAAAGATAGTGTACTTTACAGCAGGATGTCGGCTGCTCGAAAGGGTTGTTTACTGGCAGCGAGGGCTACTATATTCGCCGCCGTTACGCCAGCGTGTTAACGCCCTCACTCATTCGTTCTGCTCACATCTGCGGAGACAGAGCATGATAATTACAGTCTCCATGGCAATGCCATTATGATTTTTTTTCTCCTCTGTTTTTGGAATTGAACATTTGTAGTTATGACTATTATCTTCAACAAGGCATCTGCCTTCATGTGCCCTCAAATGTAATTTTCACATAGGCAAGGACATCGGCAAATAACATCTGTGTCTAGCAATTTGCAGTCTGTTTGGGGTTTTTCAAGTTTTTTTATTTATTTTCCTATGAATTGGGTTTAATGGATTGCTGATTGTACTGTCATAATGGGTTCTTGGAAACACACCAGTATATATGATAGTTTCAATCATCTTTCTATACTTATACTATAGCATTGAACGTGCAAACCAAGAATTTGTTTGCTAGCCCAACAGGTACATTATGAATCATAACTTGAAAATTGTTTTGTGGCTAGCTTGATTGCGTGAAATATATCTTGTTGTATATGTGTTAGATTTCAGGAACAACATACGTCAAGTGCTTTGACAACCATGAATATGAGGTGAATCTTAATCAGCTTCATTGTAGGCCATGTTAAGTGCTAGTCAGAAAATCCAGTGCACTATAATGTTTGCCCTCCTTGTCTATGGCAATAGCCTTGTGGTTAGTGCACCGGCATATAATGCCAAAGCGCTCACGGCAAGTTCAATTTCAAAGGGCCCTTTGACGATCCCGTTGCTTCTACCCAACGTTTTCCTGTCTACTTTACACCGTCCTGTTCCATTAAAGGCTTCCAAAAAATGTTTGTTCCCTTAACAATCCCACTAAAAATCAGGGAGCATCACTGTTAGATGTGTTCCCTTACCAGAAACCCTGACATTTTCTAAAATATTCTCAGACCAACTCCCTGATCGACTAATCGAACTGCTGTAAAGACAATCCTTTATGTTTTAGAGCCCATTTAAAAAAAACCACCACTTGACGGGTAGGAAACACAATCTAGATAACGTTTAAATCAATAGCTTAAATGCTGCATGGATAAGTAACCAAAAAATAACTATGTTTCTTTCAAATTCGTACTTAAACCAGTATTAAAAAAAGAGTCAGCGAGACATTGGTTCTACCTGTTGTTGATAAATAGCAGTAGCGATGTTTTACAATACGGTTAAGTATTCATGTCAGGAGAACACAATTCGTCAGTGTCCAAATGTGTACTGAGCAAGGGTCCATACTAGTGCTCGAACCTGCAGACATGATAAGCACTGATTCACAACATAGGGGGCTTGTATTGAGACGGATAGATGGTTTGACCACATGAGATACCAAAAGTAAACTTTTAAATAAAAAAGAATAGAATATAGTAGAAAAGAAGAGATTCCCATTTCACGTATTTTCTTACTTTCTTATTATAATGGGTTCTAATGCGTTCTAATAGTTGTCTTTTGTCGCACTGCGCTGCATCCGGTGTAGACATGGTGTTTTTAAACAGATTTTTTGACAAAAACTTTCAGTTTTGTATACGACGATGGTTATCAAACTGGCCGTCACGGCCCTCTTAGAAGCCCCAAGATAAATCACAGTGTTTTTGGCATTTTATGAAATGTAGAAATGTATCATACATTTTGTGCAGTCAAACATCAGAAAATAAGACCACCAACCAAAAGAATTGATGTTCCAACATTGTATGATGGTATATGTTTTTGGTTTGATAAAAATGTTGATGTTGTTATTTGGGGGGCCACAAAGTGCACTTAAAACAAATGCGTTTGAGAACCACTGGTTTAAGATATATCTAACACAACTTTCCGAAAGGGATAATTCACCAAAAAATGTAAATTCTGTCATCATTTACACACCCTCTTGTCATTTAGAACCTGTCTGACTTCCGCAAAACACAAAAGAAGATATTTAGAAAAACTGTATTGGCTGAACAGCGATGGCAGCCATTCCTTTGCATTGGTTTTGTGTCCATACTTTAGAAGTGAATGGGTGCCACTGCTTTTCGGTTATCAATTATAATTTGATTATTTTTCAAAATATCTTCTTTTGTGTTGTGCTGAATAAAGAAAGTCACACTGGTTCGAAATGACAAGAGGGTGTTTAAATGATGACAGAGTTGCAAATTTTGAGTGAACTATCCCTTGAAGTGCACATTCCTCACTTAGGGAGTTCTTTTAGTTAATGTTTGTCTATAGTGCTGTTGTTATGTGTGGACACTATAAGGGTTGACTGAACTTTTGAACCCTGCTCAGGGGGCAAAGGGTAAACGCAGTCCATGTAGACAAAGAAGCTGTTTGTTGATAGCAGTTGAAGCTAATGTTTACTCTGCTTGTCTGTTCAGGTGTTTGGGGGGAAATTTTCTGCTTTTGGGGCCATTTTATAGCTATAACTGCGGTCAAACAGTCAAGGAAGCAGCAGGCATCTCTTTTTCCTTACAGAACCCAATGGCTTTTGACGTTTATGTGAATACCTGCAGAAGAAATCAAAGTTTTTTGAAAATGTAATGCAATACATCCAAACCAATGTGTTTTTACTCCACAGCAAACAATTAACAGGCAGCAACGTTACCAAAAACCCTGTTCACCCAAGTGTCCAGGTGCGTCTTTCAGTCTCACCTTCCTTGACCTTGGGAGGGACGTCCTACCCTAACCCCCAACCACATTTTTCCTTTGTCTTCACAGAAAATGGACCAATTAATGGGTTGCTGGGATTGGAGAGGTTAGTTTTATGGATGAGGGACAAACGGGGAGGAATGGGAGAGGGACTCAAAGAAAGAGGACGTTTGAAAGAAGCCACAGGGGTGTGGATTGAAAGTGGAGAACGTCCCAGAAGGTCAGGGATAATTAGAGACACTTTAAGACTCAACTCACAGCACCCGGAGGACACACACACGTTCACATTGAGAAAGACACACTCGCCCGTACACATATCAGAAAGCTCTTGAGGCGACCTGGCAAATGGGTCCAAAGTGCAACACTCTTGCTTTTTGCTCACACGTTCACATTTATTTTGGCAACACCTGGGGTGTATATAATTTTGCTCTTGAGAAACATAAGACTTAATAGTGCACTTTATGGGGGTATGTGAGATGAAAAAAAGGACAAGAAAAGTTGTATTGCTAATTACTGATCTTTTAGTAAATGAGACCACCCATACACAATGTAGTTCACCTACATATAAAAAATACTCACACATGTCTTTCAAAACCTGTATGTGACTCTTTCTTCTGTGGGACAAAAATAAGGTAATTTTGAGAAATGTTTGCACATTTTGTTGTCCTTATGTTGTTCCAATTGCTTCTATTATTTACCTCATTTGTAAGTCGCTTTGGATAAAAGCGTCTGCTAATGTAAATGCAAGTCAATGGGGTGTAGTGTTGTTTGGAAACCAACTTTCTTGAAAATATTTTTTTCCTTCAAAGGTCATACAGGTTTGTAATGAGTAAATTATGAAAAAAATTTTTTAAGAAGATTTAGATATTTCAAATGACGGCCAGTATGATTATATTGCAATATATCTACAGTTTATTAAAAGTATATTTTGTTTATGAAAAAGTATAAAACATTGTGGGCAATTATTTTAATGCACTTTTAATTTGAGCATTATGTATTTATAGTTATAGTTATTGAGTTATTGAGGAAATTCTGTTTAGGACTGTTTTGGAGGAGAAGATGAGATGGATTTTTTCGCCCTGCCCTATTGTGTGAAGTAGTGAACCCGCTTTGCAGAACAGAGCAAGGCAAGCATTTGTGTTTATCTAGCGCAACGATCGGTCATTTTCTAAAACAAAATACGTATATGCTTTATAATACCCTTATTCATTGTCTGGTATCGTTTAAAGCCCTTTGAAGCTGCACCGAAACTGTAATTTCGACCTTCAACCGTTTGGAGTCCATTGAAGTCCACTATATGGAGAATAATCCTGGAATATTTTCATCAAAAACCTTAATTTATTTTCGACTAAAGAAAAAAAATACATAAACATCTTTGACAGCAGGGGTGAGTAAATTATCATGAAAATGTATGTTGAAAGTGAACATAATTACGATAACTATAAAGATTATAGCTATAGATTATAAAGATTATAAACTATAACTATATTGGCGTCCACACCAGCAGACGATAAAAATAACGTTATGTTTATTTCAAGACTGCTCGCTGCAGCGTTCTCAGTCACTAAAATGAACGTAAAAGACCTGCTTCACTTTCAGAAAAATTGTTCTGAAAGTGATCCCAAAGATATCGTTCTCTGTATCTTTATCGTTATTGCGTGAACCCCGCTATTGTCCTGATTTAAATAAACTTTATTTTTTATAGTTATCGTTATCGTTATAATGTGAACGGCCCTTTACCCATTTTGTAATTTAGTCGTACAAATGAAAATCACAGGAAATCTAGCATAAATATACAAAACTTTTTAGATATACTAAATTTCACCAAAAGGCTGAAAAAAGTAAGTAATCTCAAGATTTTAGCAGTATTGCTCAGCTGTAACGGACTGGATAGGCTGTCCAATAACAGTTTGCGATCATACAGTCTAGAGATGTATAAATTATGTTGTAAAAAACTAAGCAGTTTCTAATAATTTGTCCTCCTGTAACAACTAATCTTTTTTCAGCCAAACTAAACACAAACAATAATGCGGCCCTGAGGTCTGACAGAATGTTTTTTTGCTTCACATTTAATTACATAGAAGCAGAAAGAGAAACATTTTTTTTCTGAAATCCTATTAGCGTGATTGCTTGCAGCCTTCCATGCTACAACTGTCATGACAGACCTTTCAGTTAATGAGTGTGATCTTAGTAGAAAGATTGAACGTAACACAGCCACGGGCATTAGCACCTTAATAGGGTTCAAATGTCAGAAATGATCGCAACTGGCTTCATAGCCACACTCATTTTTAGATTGTTTTTTATGCGTGTGAAAATTAATTAACCGTCTCAAGGAGACTTGACACCTTAGGTGAGGGAGTAAAACAACATCCACATTGTCTGTAATTGTGCTTACATTTTGCATTTTATGTTCTGATCAAATGGAAACGCCTTTCAGATTTTGTATTTTTAACCTCGGACACTTCTTGAAAGTTTACATTAAAACATCTCATATGTCATTCACCGTTAACCGGGTTATGTCTCCTGTCCGCAGGTTGGCAGGCATACACGGTTACATTGTTATTTCAACACATCTTAAATGAAGTTTGCGATGTGTGCTATTCAGCAGCCTGCCAGTCAAACGGGGACCATGACATATCCATTAGACAAGTAATGCCGTTCCTCTTGGAATCTGATCTGATTCGGCACAAGTCGACACCCTAGACAGGCACACAATCTCGTCATGTGTCCATCTGTGAATCTGGAGGGAATGCACTCAAGCATCACTCCTGGTTACCAGGGAAAATTTGTTAACTGTAATCTTCCCTCATCACAAAAGAGATGAGCAGTGAGCCAATAGAATGTGGCAACCTGCATCCAGATTTCTAGGTGATGCAAACTTGAAATTCACCAAGACTGGATATAAACTTTTGTTCCACGTTTCATTGTGTCTAGTATTTCTGTTTGCGGCATTTAATGAGCCCAGTGACGTTAATTGTTGGAGACAAACATCCAGGCCAGCGTGGACGACATTGGTGCATGGGTGATCGCATGTAATTGCAGAGATTTATTTAATCCAAGCTTAGCGCTTTGCATGCAAAAGCAACGGCACATGGCATGTAAATATCAGCTAAATGTCACATTCATTAGGCGATGAATAAATCCCTACGATTGGTGCCCCCAAAGCCAAGCAGCTACACTTGCACACATTTGCAAACACACCGAACAGAAATGTCTCTCAAACATACAGTTTTGGGTTTCAATTAGCGTTCGCCCCTCTTGAGGTTCAGCCATGAAACTCTGCCGAATGCATTATGCAACCCCATCCAGTTTTATAGAAATGCATGTGGGCGTGTGTGAGTTACATTTAATACACATCGATGTCTTTAATCAACATTGATCTGTAGGAGTGGCATTATTATGGGATGTTGATGCTAAATGGCACCGCAATTACTGATACACATCCCACACGAAATTCCTGTTCAAGGTTAAATAATAGGCCTACGCAATAATCCATAGCCTTGACAACATTCTGTTACTGTTAGACTTACATTGTGTTTTGTATGCAAGCAGGCACTTTTATTTTATATTCATTTTTTGTGATGGGTATTCAAATGCAACAAAAGTGTTTTCCAACACAAAATCGAGTAACGTGTTGGGACTTCATTTTATATATCAGAAAATGATTGAATCATGAATGGTTCTAAACTTTGAAAAAAGACGACTTCGCGAGCAGGGACTTTCTGTGGGGCAGAGTTTTTTGTGGAACTTGGTTTTGATCCCGGTTCCTGCAAATGAAACGCACAGAGTACCGCAACAAAGTCCAGAGTTCCTGCAGTGGAAAAGTACCTTTATTAGAGTAAATTGTTGGTATTAAATAGTTTTGACCCAAGATGAAAACAACACTGGTCCATAAACATTTACATTACATTTACATTTATTCATTTGGCAGACGCTTTTATCCAAAGCGACTTACAAGTAGTTTTTTTACAGTGGCACATTACTGCAGAGCAATCAGGGGTAAAGTGCCTTGCTCAAGGGCCCTTCAGTCATGAGGGCCCTAACCCTAACCGCTTCTTGTTTACTTTTTAGATGTTTTTAAAGAAGTCTTAAAAATGTTTATTCAAGATTCGCTTAAGTTCAAAATGTTCATTTGTGTAGTGGTCAAAAACTGAACACAAAGTGCTTCTGGACCAGCATTGTTCATATATTGCAAAAGGGTCTATACTATGTAATACCAAAGTTATTAATATTAACAAATGCGTCATTGAAATGAATGGGGAGAAACGCAACGCTCGATATGGGTATCCATATCAGTATTCCCATTCACGTCTTGTTTGAAATACGTAGTAACTGCCCAGAGGCCCATGGCGAAGATGGCCGGCCAGTGGCACGACTTGCCTAAACAGACTTTGGCAATACCCACAATTCACTATGAGCAGTTGAGACTCAAGCAGTTCATCGGTGCCCCAAAAAGAATGTAGTTTTCTTTGTTACAAAAAATAATAGAATAAAGCCGTACAGCATACTTGGGCTGCAATATATTGAAATAATCAAACCATGGCAAATGTGCAAACTGCAAAATGCATATCGCATTGATTAGCCATAACTAGATGAATTCAATACTTCAAAAGGTTATATACTGTATAGGTTAATCAAAATGTTAGAAGATACTGGCACACGAATGTAAGTATTGTTCAAATTCATTTTGCCAATCATTATTGTATAGCATATTACAATATTACTTTGTTTTGTTTTACGGTATTGAATTTTACTCAATATCGTGCAGCCTTAACAATGACCATTATCCATGCCTTAGACGTGTATGAGAACATAAACTCCGTGACCCGGCTTTCGATGTCACCTCATACTGATCACAACACGTCTCCACAAAACATTTCCTGCATCGACACCCCTACGTTTGCTGCGACAGTCTTCTCTTCCTTCCATCCTTCCTCCCTCCTGCGACGACTATGGGGTGCTAGGCACCACGCCTATATTTACCTCACCTCCTCCTGCTTCTCCACTCGGCCTTGACCTTTCCCCCCACAGGCGCCTGGCTTGTGCTGGGAAGGAGTGGCTGTGTTGTGGACCCCTTTCTGGGTCCTCTGAGTGCTGACAATTAGTTAAACAGAATCCTGAAGGCTGCCAAAGCCATCTGTTCCAACAGGGGGACAAAGAGGGGGTCTAACACCTTATAATGGGTCTAAAGTGTTCGCCTGCTGCAATTAGTCCATGCGCCACGTGAGGCTGAAGTTGCCATACTGGGCCCGGCGTGTGGAGGGGTGTGTGATGAGAGGAGAGTTTACATCTCGCTCCCCGTGTAAAGCCTTAAACTGTAAAGCCGGGTGCCTGCGGTGGTCACTAATGCTTCAATAACTTGCCCCATTTTATACCTTGCTTCCGATCAACTTCTGAGGTAAAGAGTGTTGATTGTATGATACCGCTCCATCCAAAGTAGTAGTTGCGGTATGAGCAGGGAAATTATTCTTAAATTTTAAAAGACTTGTGGCATGAAAGCAAGTCACACGACAGCCATCCGGCAATTCTGCCGTTGACATTGCAAGTATTGAATCAAGGAGCTACATGAATAGTGATTGTTGCTGATGACAGAGAATAAGAGTTGATATCGATCAATGGGCATGTTGTTTTTGGTCTATCCTAAAAACACACTGACTGGAATTGAACATGGTTCGAACGGTAGGGTATTTTTTAATAAAGAGACCTTTTCATTGTTAACCACCTCTGAAGAGCACTACTTACACTTGATTTGATTCAGGAGCTGAGGATATTGATACAGTCTCTTCAGCATGTAGCGGAAAAATCAATGCTACTGTGGACTTCATAAGATGAAGGTGGAAAACTTAATGGAACGATGAATTAATGAAAGAAAAGCTTTGAGGTTACATTCAGACAGGCCTCGACTAACCTTTCCGGAGACTTTAAATAGAGGATGTTCTTTTGTAGCGCCATCAGAATGCCAACAAAAAATCTTAAACTAAGCAAAAGTTGCTCTTAATAATAAAGGTAAAGGGCAGAGAAATGTTGATTCAGAGTGGTGGTGGTTGATGGGTTTTAGTTTAATGGTAAAGAATTAAAAGATTTTACTTGCAAGGTTTTGGCTGGTAGTCTTAGTAAATTCCAGAGCAAATGTCTCCGTTATGGGTTGGCAGCTTTTTGACAAGTGGGATAGATGATATCTAAAACAATCTTGGCGTTAAGGTCTGTAAGCATTTTTCTCATAATGAATCCCTGAGTCTTAAATTGATCTTGGATCTGTATCAAGGTCTTTGGATGACAAGTCTGCTTGCGAAAGAACAGCTACTCTGTACTCTGAGGTTACGGATACAAAAGAGGTCACTGAACCAGGAGACTGGAGCGATTTAAAGCCATGAAGAGAAATACACTACTCTTTAAACTGCTTATGAGCTGCTTAACAAACAGGTCCTCACGAATTTGCAGATCAACAAATGTACACATTTACTGTGCACTGTATCTTTTACTGTATTTAGAATCTGGCCATGAGGGGCCGTGCATTACAGTGGCACATTACAGGCACTCTGGGAAACCAAGGGATTAAAATATTTCTTAACGTAGTAAAGCAGTACTATAACACAGAATAATCAAATGTTTTGCCCTGTAATATAGTTTGACACATTTTCCAATTATTGAATGATGCTTGTTATTATACGCACTTTATTTTAATCTCAAAGTGGGAAAAGTGTTTGTGAAAATTACTTTGCTCTCGCGCCATTCTCAGCATCTCATGGCAGCTTTCTTGTTTACGTTTTTTGCGACATTTGGCCAGATTTTTTTGTCAGCAAAATGTTCAGTAAACATTCCAAGGGAGCTGGCGTGGATCCACTAAAATAGCATCCTCATCTGTTACAACATAAGGAAATGTATCAGTGTGTCAATAAACATTACTAGTGTTGTGATATTTTCAATAGTTTCACTATACCAAGTCAACAGTTAGAGGTGTAGTATGTACATTTTGGACATTTTTACAATTTAATACATAAGAAATTGGCGGAGCAATGAATATGTTACATTAGAAATAGAAAATGGTGTGTATATGCACTAAGTACATGGAAAGTTGGTAGTAGTCGGCCCCCTTGGGTTTGCCAACTCTCGGTTTGCTTACATGATGAATAATCTTTCATATTGTCCAAGAAAAATAGATTTTTTTTCTTCAATAGCAAGGCGATAGAATAGTAGAACGAAGGACAAAAATGGAGAAGAAAAGGTTGGCTGGCACCCCTCCGTTCTCTATCCTCCACACTCCGTATCTCGCCAAATAGCTCCTCCAAACATCGTCCTTTCACACACTAATAATAGCGGAGTGTTCAATTCTCCAGCCTCTTTGAAGGATAGAGAGAAATAGATGAAGAGAGAGAGCGAGAGACAGCAGTGATGATGGTCTAACACCATAGGGATGATAGATCTTGAGAGGGGGTAATACAGGAAATAATTTGCCCCCCGTCTTAAGGAGCACATTGTGAATTGTGGGGCCAGGATCCCGGAGAGCTGGCGAAGGGGGTTGGGTGGAGGAGAAGAATGCATTTCAGTCTATGTTGTTTGTCAGGATGCACACTGGAGCAAAATACCCAAATTGTGTCTTTTTATATGATGGGCACAGAATGATGCAGTTGCACTGAATAACACACAATTGCTCTTTTCCAAAATCCTATGAGCTGCCTGATGGCACCATTTTAAAACATCACGGACATGCTTTCACCGCAAAGACTTTGCCAGAAATGTGGGCAGCAATATTAAGCTGTGGATTCGAAGATGGTGGATTGTGAGATGCTGTGTATGTAGTACATTTGACCTTTTGCTTATGAGAATGTTCTTTTTGAGATTGTGGCTGCATCCAAACCTACTAACTAACAAACAAACCAACTACTAACAAAGTGGAATCAATTGAGAATCATTTCATGCAAGGAATGTCAGTCATGTGCATGCTTATCATAATTTTGTTTTGAGTTGTATTGTAGTTTTACGAATGGTTTTAGATTTATTAAGTATAAAATATTACATTTATTATCTTTTATAATAAATGTTATATGTGCTTTAATCATTTATTATTTTTTTATATTGCTTTATATACTTCATGTATTTTTCAGTTGTAGTTTATTTATTTTCAGTAAATAATTGAAGAGTTTGTTTTAAAACATGTTTTTATTGTGTAATCATTATTTATTGTTTTTTAGCTGTATTTTTGTTATAATTACTTAAATTTTAGTGTCTCAATTAATTGTTATCTTTGTTCAGTTTTCGATTTTCAACTTTTATTTAGGACAATATTTTATTGGATTTCAATTAACAGCAGTTTTTGTAAACTATAATTCTCTTAGTTTGCAGATCCACAGGTTTGCATTGGAGACATTGGGACAGTCAAATGATGGTAGACACACAATTTCCATAACTTATTCAAATCAAGGACCTTGATGTCCTTTTATACAATGTAAACATGCTGTGAAATACAGTATGATGTTATAGGGCATTTGAAGGAGCAATGATTATGTTGTGAGTGTATAACGCATGTAGAGCAGATGGAACTGAGAGAGAGAGAGAGAGAGAGAGAGAGAGAGAGAGAGAGAGAGAGGCTGGACCCCATGCCTTGTCTCTTGGTGACATTGTGTGAAAGAATGCTCATACAATAAGAGTTCTCACTTGTGCATTATTTCTCACTTTATTGCACTTGCAATCCAAGTCAAGCAGTGATTGAGCCAAAGTAACCATAGATACCTCTAATGTCCTCTTTGCTTTTATCTGCTCCAACACCTTCAGAATGTTTCTGCCAATGAATATTTTTTCTATCGCTGATATTCTACAGCTCTTCAAGGTCGTTGAAGCATACTGTGGGTTGCTGCAGGATGGAATTCAATGCCCGTTTTTTGTTTTGTCACTTGGACTGTCGATTTTAACATAATTTCTAGGTTGCTTTTTAAGCAATGCTTTGCTATGGCGAGGCCGCTGTCTGTATTTAAGTCACCCAGGGGATATTTTTTGTGCAGAAGTGTTTACATTTAATGAGAAATGTTAGTATTTAAATCTTTAAATTTGCAGACTCTACGCTGAGCTCATTTTGTGACATTATTAAGGTCTCCTCTGAAACTTTAGTGGATAGAATTAAAAGATCGGCTATCATGCTATGTCATGCAAGCCAACGTCTTTACACTGTTAAATAACTTTACACTTCTCATGCTTAACATGGTCAACTTGTTAAAAAACGTACAATTGGATGTACCGCTCCGACTTTTTCTGAATGTTTTTTATAATTCTGGATCCCTGTGTCGTCACTTTTAATGGGCATTCTCCCATAGTGAAGTTTAGGTGTATCTGTTTGTTCACGGCATTTCAGTGATGGCTGTTAAACGGTGGATATAACGCTGGATTTGAAGATAGTTTGTCCTAGTGCTTAAAGGTAGCAGGACATGAAATGCACGCGGTAAGTCAAACTTAGTCATGCGTCTGTGTTTTGGTGGCGATCGGCGTGTACGTGCATAATGTACAAAACACGAAGGGATTCATGGGATGATGTGTTGCTGGCTCGTGCTGTAGTTCCACCCCAATCTCCCCACTAGTCCCACCTCTAGCAGCTCGTGTTTTTCTGGAAAAAAAACATACAGCTGTATCTTTTATAAATTTTATCAAACGAAATACTCTTCAAAGATACAACATATGCAACACTACTGTTTAGGCACTCAAGATTAATATGAGATTGGTAGAAACTGCCTGTGACAGGCGATCTTTAAAGTTTCTGTATATTTCTGTGGCAAAGTTTTAGGGACACAGTAGACTTAAAGGAACAATACAGGGTTTTTTAGGAGGATCTATTAAAAGAAATGGAATATAATATACGAAACTATTTCTTCTGAGGTTTTATAATACTTTAGAATCAGCTATTTATATCTACATACAGAGCGGGCATTCATACATTGTATTTGCCGCCATGTTTTCTACAACAGCCCTAAACGGACAACTCTACAACGCGCATTTCCTCTCCCTGTCTCCACCATCGTGTTTTGGACTGAGAGATTCGTTGCAAATCTATAATAAAACGCTAGTGGGCTCTGTAAATCATAAAATGCGCCTTTAAGCAAGCATTTGCTCTCCATTTAATACAGACACAGTTGAGATATTAAAGAGATTGATTTAAACAAAGCCTAAATCTTATGTATTTAACTTGAACTTGTAACTTGTCAAGCAGCATTTGTTTTGTGGACAAACAATACCTTACACCTTTTTGTAAGGTATTCTGTAAAATGATTCCATGATTACTTTTCTATAAATCCCGGGGGAAGATAATCCCATAGAATTACATTAAAGAATAAATCCCCTATAGGGACCAAAATATCATCGAGACTTTTGATGGGCCTTTTTTTATCCTGGTCTACCTTAGCAGCCAGCATACATGGAGATAAGTTGGTCATTGACAAACATTCACCTCACGCTTTTCTTTTAATAGAATCGTCAAAGCCTTCTCTAATAGGTGTTTATTGAAGTCGTGATGTTTATTTTCTTAAACACACAAGTGCAACATCATTAGCTCAGTAACGTCACTTATAATTATTGCGTCTTGTAAATAACTGCTTTATCTTGAAAGCTCCTTGTGTGACGATTTACCTGGAAAGTGCATTTGTTATGGTAAGTGTATTTTTACCACACACTATGGTGTTTTATCACGTAAAGCAGACGTGTCTTAAGCACTTAAGCGAAGGGGACATGTCTGGATGATTGACAGACTAAAGTAGAGCCTCATGCCATGTTTTTTTTTACATGGCATTATTCCTGTTGTGGGGTCAAAGGTCATTCCCCAAAGGGAAACAAATAGCTCTTTCGTGGAAAGCACATTCCTGTAGTTATTCGAAGGATACCTGTGAACATTTGTTCTGACATACACTTTTGGTGGTCCGGTTTTGAAAATTGTTCACTAGAGCCACATATCATGTGAGCTCCTTTAAAATTTGGGGAAGGTACAAGGAGAAGATTTTAGGAGAGATGAAAGCCGGCTCTGTGGAGACTGAAGGTCAAAGGTCACATCATACCCCAAGGAGGTACACGACAAGGATGTTATAGGTTTCCCTCACCACCCCACCTTCTCTGCTGCCCTTTCTGAAGGTTTTGCCCTAACTAATTTAGGGGTTAGGGTCACCATGTATGCCAAAGGTCTTGAACACTAAACTAAAAAGGTCGACAGTTTCTCCCATGAGGTCTTGGACATTTTGAAGCAATAGTTCTTGCTCTACAGGAGGATTTTTTGCTCTTGGCATTTGTCTCTGACAGCAGTCTGCTCCCCTCTGGTAAAACGCAATTCAGAAGATTACCATATTCTCGTTCGGATGAGGGAAAGTTGAATGTTTTCAAAACAATCAGTGTTTTCTAGTTTCGGGTTTCAGCGGGTGGCGGCTGAACGTGTCTCGACCGTGAAGCATGAAAACGGTCCGTTGGCTATGAATAAACACTTCGATCTGAGCGTGATTGGACTTGCTCGTCTTTGTTGGTGGGAATTATTTCTGCTTAATTTAATTCAAAATGATTTTCAACATATTACAAGGCTAAAGCTGAAAGAACCAACTTTCAGCTTTACGCTGACCCACAATTCTGTAGGTGTCAAGTGGTGCTATACAGACTGAATTTTAAGAGCAAATCCATCACACTGGGAATACAAAATATTTGATTTGTACATTTTAAAGACTGAATCTGAATGGTGCTTGTTTTTGCTAAACTTATTGCAACACTATAATGCTGCTGTATGCTTTATAAGCTATATTTAAAGAGCCCCAAATTTAATATCTCTTAAATATGGTTTAGGTCCCTTCTTAAAATTTAAGAGGTATTGTATTTGTTTTTTAACATATTTTCCGATCGCAGGCAAGAAACAAAATCGTGCTTTACAATTCGCTACATGCTTTGACGTACCATTACTGTTTGTAGACAATTAAACACTTATAGTGCACTAAATTCTACACAATGTTGTGCTTATATCGTAACTTTGTTACGGGGTGGTTCATTTGTTTCAATTTGTACGATCTCATTCGTACATTTTAGTACGATTTGCTTTCGTGCAGTGACGGGGTGGGTTATGGGTGGTTCTTCAGTTCCCAGTTTTAGTAGTTTTTGAGCGATTCACAACATACAAAGTCATACGAATCAGCCATCTCCTAAAGTAGTTACAAATTACTGTGAGATCAGGTTGACTAAAATAAACTTGATTTAATTACACTTAGAGCACTTTAAGTACACTTATGATAGTGTACTATTTTCAAACACAAATTATTTCATATACTAAATATATGGTCTTTGATCATTCTATTCATAGTGTCTCAAAATAGCACAGTTAAGTACAATTAAATCTTAGATTTACTGTATCTTAAAAAGTACTAAAATGGAGCATATTGAATACATTCAATTCAATTTTAGGGCACTACTTTCACCTTGGCTAACTTTGAGTATTAACAATAAAAAACAGTCATGCTTGCTTTACGAATTAAGATCCCATCACAGATGAGTTGCCAAAACCTTTTGCTATTCTTTTCAACTTTGCCAGAAGGCCATTTTTCGTTTTCTTTTTCCAGCCATCCTTTAAGGCAACATATACATGTGGTGTTATAAAATATGTGTTTCACTTTTGTTAGTCTTACATGTTTACTTGAACTTTCAACCTAGCACTTTTATTTGCGTTTACAAAACACAGATCTACGTGATATTGATTAAGTGATCTCACCGCCATTAACTATACATGGAGGACAAGAAATGCCTCCCACACCTTTCATTTGAACGAATGTATTGCCTCTATCTCTGCATTCTTTACCTCTTCACACTGAGAATGAATTGCAGTGACAAAATGAGCAGAAGTAATTCTTAATGAGAATTTAAGGGAAGGTGACAGAAAAGGACTGTTGGTGATGGGAATGAAAACATTCGGGATACTGTGGTTGAATGCAGGCAAGACTGACAAGATAATGTTTCTGTGGGTGATAAATATTCTATGTATGTATTTGTCTGGGCCCAGATACAGCGATATATTTCGGAGATTGGTAGAAAACCTTTCCAAGTGACTACTTGTAGATGTACATGCCCTTTTGACCACTTATGTCTCTTGATCATATCCCTTACGGAGGGACTATGGCTCTCCAGCATTTCCAAACCACAGAAAATCTATGTTATTTACCCAAATCCCATAACCTCTTAGGGTGGGTTATCGTCATTCCATTTAAGGGGAAATTGACAGGACTGTAATATAGACAATTTGATGCGTACCCAGCCCTTACATGACCGGTGGCCAGACGTAACTGTGGGGGGTATTTTTCCTACATTGTTAAAGCATGTGATGTCACATCACTGGTTGACACTTGCATTCCCAGCATGCTATATCATTGCCCTCTGGCCTCGAAACCCCCAGTATCTGATCACATAGCTTGTAAATAAACCACTGTTGGGTGGACTGAACAGCCAGAGCAGCAGTACACTTTAACCAGCCTGTTTCCTACTGAGTCAACAGATTGTGTGATATGTTGCAAAACACTCAGTTGTTTGGCTAATATAAACTATTCCACTCTAAACGGTCTCTCACGTGTACCCTCGGAGCAGAGATTTCTGGGTATATTCTTGTTTCTTAACTATTTGCAAGGAGCAAGTGTGAGAAGCTTTTGAAATTCTCACATTTACCAACTTGTAAAGGACGTGTTTTACCACATGCAAATTTGGTTTAAGCAGTTGTGATACATAAAGAGTTTTAATGAATTTGTCATAACATGGTGGAAATTATCTACAGCATTATTTTGGGATGTACTAAAACTGGTAGTTAAAGATTTAAAAACAACACATTGAGGAACACTTAAAACATTGCACTTGTAGAAAGGTAAGAGTAAAGGAATGAAATACAGCTCAGTTCTTAACAGAGAACATTTATTGATTGGAAATAACCAGAAAATCCCTCCCTTAACTTCATTGTTGACTGCTGTTATCTATAGACATCTTCTCATAGTGTCATTCACAACACATACTGAATTCCTGGGTTAGCATTAATGGGTGAATACAATTTTATGAGACCGTAAAGTTTTATACTGTTATTAACAGAGGGAAATACATTATTATGGTATCATACAAGGCTACAACTGTTTACATAGAGTGTTTATGTAAAACAAGCTATTTAATCACCCACCAGGGCATCTGAAGACCAGTCTATAGTCCTATCAATAATAACAGGCGCCTGGGCATTCTATCACTAATGGATTTGCCCACACACACAATCTGCATTGTTTTTTTCCCCAAGTTTACTGCACTCAATGTGAAATAAAAAGTCTACTAAATTCTGAGGGGTCTTCTTTAGGATTTTAATAACAGGCTGTAAATTAGTGTAAAGGATTTTGTGATGATGTGTGGTGATACATTTATAGGTTTTCATTGCTGGTCAATTTATTTTTTTACTCTTGGTTTACATCCAAAAAAATAATTATTAGGAACAGGCCCAATACTAGGCTGGCTGGACTGAGGGGGGTATAGTGAATATAGTAATATTATCGTAGTTGCGTTGCATGCATTATTTCACATTTTTACTTTTTCTTTCACTTTTTTAATAGATTATCAGGGATGTTTAATGTTAAATAATATTCAATCAATATACATGAGTTAAGCCTGTCCTCCAGTACATTCTTTGCAGGTCTGCTCCAGTTGTTAAACATTTAATAAACAATCCACATTAAATTAGCTTCATTTGTTTACATTTAATAAAATAAATATGGGTGTTATATTTAAATAAGTTTATAAATACATTTTAGTACTTCTGTGTAGCTTCAAAAGTATTTACAGTTTTACATTATTAATATTATTATTATTATAAACATAATTCTTATAACATTATTCTTATCATAAATTATTTAAACGGTTTAATAATTTCATTAACACATTGATTTGGCAAGAACTCGGTATAAATGTGGGTTACAAATTTGTCTGAATAAAAAAAACGTATGTACAACTGCTAAAAAGAAATTCATGTTACATTTTATTGGAGACTTTTTTCATGTGGTTTCCCATCCTCAATACCATCAGTATTCAAAATATTGCTGGGGTAGGCAAACATCTGCGCCTCATCCCTGAATTTGGTTAGCTAAGCATGTGCATGGTACATAATGACATCATTATATGGCATTCTCCTTCTCATAACTGCCTAACCCCACAGCACAGTTTGAAGCGCTTTGAAAGATTTTTGACAGTAAATATTGCCCTGGGACTGAAAGTCGCTTTGACTGTAGAGATACACATGAACCGTATTAGTGAAATAACTTGTGTAGCTGCCCATAATCATAGTGAATGAGACACTAGCAACAAAACAAGCTCATGCACGTCTGGTCCAATATGTGCTGTCTTGACAGCATGTCCTGAGGCCTTGTGTTAATGTTTTTAAAAGTGAGTGATAAATTAGACCGGGGAAATCTGATGACAGCATCAAACAGTGTCGTAGTTAAAACTGGCAAATGAACAGTGTATGACACCTGAGTGTCTCGACTCGATCTCTTATCGCTGTTTCCGCCTTGTTTACTCTAAAGCGCCATAACCAACAACAACACGACAACATTCCAGCGACAAGCCATTTGAAATTTTTATTATAAACTTCCACAAATCGCTCTTTATTCATGTTTGAGAGTTAAAGGAACAGTTCACCCAATCACTGTCTTCATTTACTCACCCCCAAGTTGTTCTAAATCTAGTAGGAAAATTGCTTTTATACATTTCTTTGATCATTCTAACACACAAGAAGATATTTTGACGCAAACAGTTCTTAACATTTTTAATTATGGTACTATGGTAGTCAATAGTAGCCAAGAACTGTTGGTTCTTGGCCAAATACCTCTCTCTGTGTTTATCAGAAAAAAGAAATTGAAACAGATTTGGAACAACTCGAGGGTAAGTAAATTATGATTTTTTTGGTGGGGGTGGAAACTGTCCCTCTAAAGCCCCCCTCATCCAGAAAATGCACTTTAAAATGTTGTTTTAACATATGTGTGTGTCAGGAGTGTGTGTACAGAAGAACCACCCTAGAATGATAAAAATCCACCCAATTATTTTCTTTAAATCCCCAAACCTCAACAGTCCTCTTGAACGAGCTGTTGGAATTCTCTCAGAAACTTGACGTCACATTGATTTAGCCCTCCCTTTGACTGCTGATGGACTCTGCTGTCTCCGCCCTCATCGAGTTGTACACTGTCCGCCATTCTTTTTCACGCTGGACTACTTACAGTGAGCTTCAAGAAGGTTTTGTAAACAAACAAGGTGTGTTGTTGTTGGATGCAAGACTGACATAAGTCTCCATTTACTCCCGACATCGAGCCTCTTAAGATGCTGTGGATTCGTTTTTTTCTAAACGGAATGTGCAGAAGACACAAGGTGAAGTCACTTTACACTGGGATGCTTCACAAACGAATGTTAGTTAAATGCTGGATTCATAATAGATCATGTTTTCAGTTTTTAAACATATGAAGCATTTGTCCCATGTTTTGTCACGTATAGAAACAACGTGCACGTTTTAAAGACATATTGCGAAGTGCATTCACTCAAAGAGAGCGTGTTTTCACAGACTCAACAGAGTTGATGCAACGCTCTTTCTCAATGGCTCTGCTTAATGGAAACAAAGCGAAACCAATCGAAAAAAAAGTGTGATGTCATTCTGTGCTTGTACCTGTCATGGCTGGTTAGGAGTCAGGACATGAAGGCTGATAAACAGGGAAAATATTGCTCGCCCCTTTGTCATGCCGCAACATTGAAGTTCATATGGGGATAATAATGATTCACATTGAACTGACCTACAACTTAAGCTGTCTTTGCTGTCTGCTAGTCTAAGACTGAGATGTGTTTGTTCTCGTGTCTTATAATCAGCAGACTCGTCACTAAATAGACGAGTGTGAGTTGGCAGAGTGGGCAAAAATCTGCAAACACTGCATTTTTTTCTGCATAATACAACCTGTTTTAGGTGCCAACATTTGCTGATGAGGCTTGTAGGCAGAATAGCAATAACAAAGAGATGGGCAGAGACATCTTCCGGCATGTTTCTGAAGTTTGCAACATACTGTTTATTGTAGAATTCTTGACAGCTCTCAACTTCCCTCAGCTGTGTTTTCAAGATCAAGTTTGCATGGCATCAGCATCTAATGACAAGCCTTGTGTCCTGATGAAAAGGGTTTAGCAACACCACACCTCTCCTGATAAAATGATTTTTATTTAAGGATTACTTGAAACGACCTTATCATACCTATTTATTGCTTAGATGTTTTGATTTATTGCAATATTTTTGGATGGTAAAAGAAACCTTGGGTATAGAGAGATGTATGGCTTAATATGTTAATAACGGCATTGACTTTTTAAATGTGCAATTAAAAGACAGCGTGACTGTCACAGTATTCATAAACTCGGAGGCCGCCATTTCTTTTGCATCAAAATCTGTGACGTCAAGTGATTGCAACCTAATCCCCGTTCTCTTAACGCTACAGCGAAGCACAAATGTTTTCCATATTTATAAAAGTAAAATTTGAGACGTCAAACAGTAGATCAGATATATAAATACACAGGGACAGTAGGTGGTCGGATGTCATCTTGACACAAGCCAGCCTGCCTGCCATAAAAGATGAATGCGTTTAGTAAGTGTCTGGTCAAGGTAAACATGCATTCATTCATAGCTTCAAACTCCCGTCTTTAAGATAGTTAAGACTATTTAGTACATCATCCCACATTATCGTATACTTTTTACATTATGATAATATACTGATAAACACAATAATAAGATGCTTGCGGTTTGGTTGTTGATTCTGTATTTGAGCACACATGAATATTAGCCCCCATCACCTAGTGACAGCGAGAGAGAAGACAATAGGCTACTGATCTTGATAAATCAACATCAAAAAGTCAAAATCGAGATAAAATACATTTTATAATTGCTCAAAACTTTGTGTATATATATTTTTAAATATATATATATATATTATTTATGCAGGAAAAAAAAAAATATATATATATATTATCCTGCAGTACCTTATATTTACTGAAGAACTCATTTGTTTGTCTCTGTTTAGTTTGCCTCGCTGTTCATGCAACCATTTTACATCATCGAAAAAAAGAACATGGCAGCCCCCTTAGGTTAAAATGAATTTTAGTTAATTTAGTTACATTTAGTTTTTTTAAAGAAATTATAATATTTGATGTGTTTCTTACAAGTAGTGTAAGGCTATTACAACGTGTTACATCTCTCTATACCTTGAGTTCCCTTTAAATCTATACAGTATATATCATTCTATATACAGTATATTATTTTTAATTACTTACTTTAAGATTTATTATTAATGTATTAATAATTTGATTTATAGTCCTTCGTAGCTATATCCTTCAGTAAGAATTCTAGGAAAATAAGAGAAGCGGGAGATTACAAAATAGAAATGAGAATTAAAATTTGCAAAATGTGCATTTCAGTTTCTCTATAAATATATCCTGACATGAACTCCTGGCACGATGAGTTGAGAAACTTCCTCATGACCTCATGTGCAAGTTAAACTCCTGCTCGTGTAGCGCATCACATCTGTTTGGTCTTGTGCAACTCTGATGGAACTTTCTGGCCTCTGGCTGTGAAGCGTCTCGCTCATCTTTGCTTCCTCCATCCTCATTCATCAGCTTTTGTGCACCGTTCTCTTCCCCTCAAATTTTCTTTTGCCGCTGTTTGTTCCTTTGAACCAGCTGAGCTCTTGTGTTTTGCCAAAGGTGAAGATCCAGAGACCCACCAGTTCACATGCACCTGGCAGCTTAAAATCATGACTCGTATTTCTAGACTGACTCGGAACGGTTTTGTGATTGATCATATATCTGCAATTGTGTGCTTTTATTCACATTATGTTCCAGACCGATTAAACTACTGTCCCAACATGTTTTCACATGTGATAAGCTTTTTGTAATTCATGGGGTTTTACAAATAGTCTAAAAGCAGAGAAAATTATTGTTTTTATTTTCAGCTTGATTGGTCAGTATCTTTATTTTTGCATAGTTGGCGCAAGAATAATGTTCAAAGTGTGTATCAGAAATCGCTGAAATAGGTGTCCTGTGAAATCACACTTTGACTCAAAGTTCTGTGAACTGACCACATTTTATATATGTATGAATGTACAGCCGTGGAAAAAAGATTATTAATATGATTTAAAATAATTTTCAGAATTTACTATTTACATGTATGCGTTTTGGTAAAAACATAATTTTTGTTTAATTCTTTGAACCACTAACAATATTTCTACCAAATTTCAAATAAAATATTTGTTTCAATTTGTATTTATTTGTAGAAAACAAAAACTTAAGAAACGGCTCAAAATAACAAAGTGCGTTTGTATTTTTTCATACCTCTAATACTGCAAAGAAAACATTTTCCTGTTCAGTTTAAGCAATAGGGTAGTAATACTATATTTGTACATGTATTTAAAAGTTCAAATGTGAAAACATGGATTTTTGTTACAGTTTTCATGTCTTGTCATGCTGTCAGTCTTTTACATTTTACACTGTTGGGTGACTGAAATTTCACAGAAACCGGACTGGCAACAATACATCTAGAAATGCGGAATTTTTTTTTTTTACGCGGCTGTAAAAACGAATATGTGCGTACTTTGTGTAATTCGGTTTGGTGCAGGTAGTGGCGAATAAGCATTGAATCACAATTTAGCACCCCGTCACGCTGTCTATGTATTTGTCTTAGTTTTTTTACTTGAGGGGATGAAACATCTAACTTTTCATTCATCATTCTGTTTACACTGCAATATGCTGTGTGTTTTTCAGCAGTGACAGGAAGCTCAGCTGGCAGGCAGAGGGGAAGTAACCCAGATACAATCGTCACACAGTCCAGTCTGATGCGGTCGGGCTCATTATGTAACGCAAGAGGCTCCATCAGAAGCCCACAGCACTGTCACACTAACCTCACAATCTAATTTCCATTCACATTTCAGAAGCATTTATGCAATATTACAGCTATGTTTTAATGAAGCATTGTCTTTTGACAGCTTCCGTAACTGTCCTCCATTTACAGATGAGGGAGATGAATGTAAATGTATGCTATTTCAGGCAAGGAGGGACTTACAATGGCAGGTTAATACTATTCAAAATGTTGGTTACGCATTTAAAATGCTAAATGAATCCAAGCGCATGTACAACAACGGCAGCGTAATAGCCAAAGAAACTCATAAACTTTGAGTTTACAATCCGTTTATGAAAAAGTTAATATTGTGTGTAATTTTGGGATATTTTAAAAACGGCATGGGTTCGGTGTTTTTTAATAGCTTATCTAACAGCTTCTATTAAATTCAAACAGTATGCAATTATTTTTCATGCTGTGAATTTCATTGACTGCTTCTCAATTTGCATGCTTTAAAGTACAATACTTCCTTGGTGATGACACTTTTTTTAGTATGTAGTGGGACTGGGACAACAAAGTACACCATCCATCTACCCGTGGCGTTTTATTTTCAACATCAACCTTGCATGCTTTTTAGGTCAGCATGCACAAATGACATAATCTGTTTTCAATGTATCAGACGCATGACCAGCATCAGCACCATGAGTAAGCTGGTTCTTGATTCAAAGGAGACCAAGTCAAAGCGACTCCCAGCAATCAATCAAGAGTCTGGATTTACGAACGATTCTGAGATGGGTTTTCATCCAGGTAATCTCTGCATCAACAGGCACGACCGCCTGCGGAGAAGAAACGGAAGTCAACCCACCCGAGACAGATCCTCTCGTTTCTGTCGTCCAAATTAAACAGCGACTGCCGAAGTGTAATTACTCGAGACGAGTTTCTTACCGCCCAATAAGCTGGCACGAGGGCCCACGTGTTTCCTTGGATGAATTTTTGAATGTTTCAAAAGAATGCTAATAAACCAACAAACAACGGCATCCCTGACAAAATAACGTTATCAAAAGACGCCGGCCGTTGCCGAAAATTAACAGGCACTGTAAGCGGAGTCAAACGAGACAAGCTGTGTCGACTCGCACCGAGGAGGAAAAAAACACCTTTTTTTCTTTTTGTCTTGTTCTCTTTTAAAAGGGACAAGGGAGTAAGGTAGATCGTCTTTTCACAGTTTTCTGCCTCAGATGAAAGACTCAAAGCCGCACGTTATCGCAAACACACACGTTTGGTTTGGCAATCTAACGTTTCAGGTGGATGGGGTAAATATTTCTCGCTTTGCTCTTGGCAATGCAGCTTCCCTGTACTTTAAAATCGTCCCTTTCTTATCTAGCCATCTTTCCTTCACTGTTTGAAAAATAATGCAAACAAAAGTATTAAGTTTGTAATTTCTAGTTCACAGCATTTAAGAACACTTGAATGAAATGCATCTCTGCTTCTTAATACAATTACTTTTTAGAGTTCAGGTAAACCTGATAGATTTTTAGCAAGATTTATTAGTTAAAGTACAGATTTCTCTTCTTTAAAGATTAGTTTTTAGATGTCTTTACCATTTTGTGGTTTGTGTGGCATTTTTAAGTGATAGTTCACCCAAATTGTCAAAAGTCTGTCATCATTTACTCACCCTCTTGTCGTATTAAACCTGTATGACTTTCTTTCTACCCCAGAACACAAAAGAAGATATTTTGAAGAATGTTGTTACGGAACGATGCCGTCACCCATTCACTTCTATTGTATGGACCCAAACCAATGCAAGTAAATGTTGTTGTTTGGTTATAAAAAAATATCACTGTGCAGATAAAAGAAAGTATTACAGGTTTTAAAGCTCAAGAGTGTCTGTAAATAATGACAGAATTTTAATTTTGACTAAATTACGTGTGTTGCATTAAGAAAATGTATGCAATGCACACTGTTGCTTGTTCTATATCTTAATTTTGTAAGACTCTTACTTGTTTTCGGTGTCTTAACAGATAAAAGAAAGCACACGTCCCTCCTGGTTTCATAGATGCAGTCTCATGCAAATACAGGCCTGGGTCAAGACGGCCTTCCGTCGCTGCAGACCTTAGAAAGGCATCTTGGAATTCCACACATCCGACACCCATTCCTTCAGTTCCTTCCTGTCATTCAACACAGCAGACATTTCCTTTGGTTTCATATTTGGAATTTATTAGTTCACACATTGGAGATGATCTCTGACCTAACAGATGTCCTTTGTGCCTTTAATCAAAGAGAATTTTCCCCACATGCTTTCAGCGATTCCTTAATGAGTCTCTGAATTTATTTTTTGGTCTGGGAGATAATAATGGAGATGTGGGCTGAAGTGAGTTATCCGAATTGCATATATTAATTACAGATTGATGGTTGGTGAAAGAGCTTCAATGTAATGACTTCCCAAGGGCTCCTTATGGAAATTCTTCAGTCCTTAGAAAAACAACATTAGATGTCGGATCCTCTGAGTACTACACACCATAATATCGCATAAGGATCCTTGGTAAACAAGCCTCTGAATATTCACGCTTGGTCAAGAGAGTTTACTAAAAAAAAAAATTTGGATTGGGAGCTAAGGCCCCGGTTGTTTGATGTTCATGAGGGTGTTGTAAAGAAATCGTAAGTCAGCCATGATGGAATGTACATAAGCTTGCGTTTTAACACTTCAGGATTTCGATTGTAATCGCGAGCCAGGCTGTCAGTTGAGTCATCTGACGGAAGATCTTTGTGAGGAACAGACCATGAGATGATTATAGAGATCCCACCTGTTGTCAACTGAGGAACAATCAGATGAAAGTGAACAATGTCGTAATCAGGCAAATTCCAATCGGATAAAACATTTGTAAAACATCGAGTGTTAATTCCAAGGTTAACATAGGTAAAAAAAAAATGTAAAGATATTTTTCTTGAGTTATGGGTGTGCATAATTAAAATGTTTTTTTAAAAGGTTAAGAGCTTATCATCACATATTTTTGTTGACCATTTTGTTGAATTTCTAACATCAAATCATACACCTGTATATCAAAAGAAATAGCTCCATAATCTGGGTTTCCAACCAAACATGAAACTAAATCTTTTCAAAGTTCGCAAAGAAACCAAATGTTCAATACGTGTTTCCATCAAGTAGTTTGAACGGATGACTGTGGTACTTGTAGTAACCAATAGTAAATCAAACAGATATTTAGTTGCATGGATTTAATGTTCACTGGGCAGAATTGATTTGGCAAATGTGCTTCTATCTCACATACAGTAATTTGTACTGTTACTCTTTTGGTCAAAAACAAACTCAAGTGAGCATTAAAACTTTTGCGAATTAAGGGATTTATTTATTTGTCCATCGTTTGCTTCTGATGAGATACTTAAATGTGCATAATATTAGGGGGATGGAAACATAACTTTAGTCATTTATGTAATTTATATACAATGTCTTAACTTCTATAATGCTGTGTTCACACCAAACGAAGTATCTCGTTCCTCACTCTTATTTGTTGGAATTGTTTTTTTTTCATGTGACGGGCAGCATCAAATCGAAACTACTTGAAACGGCATCTGCTATCAGAAGATACCAAATAAACGCTCGTTCATACCAGCATTACATGCTAAGAGCATTAAATTCACTCCAGTGTTAAAAAAGGTTAAATTAACACTTTGTTTAAGAGTGTGGATTATATATACACAGTAAGTGTTAATTTTGCCTTTTTAACACTGCCGATTTTACTGTGCAGTGTACAAAAATCGAGAGATCAGAGAGCTTTGACATAACAGCCGGGACCAAATTCCTCCTCAAAAGTTTCCTCACTTGATTAAATGCAACAGCTTTGGGGAAGTAAACTGGCATAAATAAACGTTTTTACTCCACAAAAACAAAAATGATAAAAAAGGAAAAAAAATAACTTTGCCTAGTCAGACTTTGATTACACAAGTGAAACTGGTGATTTGTAGGAGCCATTTTTCAAATGAGTGGATGCAGATGTTGTAGCAGAGGGCTTGGGTTGAATTATCTGTCTATTGTATAATCTGATGAATGAGCAGGGATCTAATCAATACAAACTCTACGTCTCCATCAATTTATGGAGAGCTTTAGCTCTCGCTAGCGCAAGGATCATTTTGTCTTGATTGTGATCAGGGTTCGACTCGCAGCCGGTCTGGAATACGGCTCTCCAATTAAACAACCCAAATGTGCTCACTTCACTGTCTCATTCTATCAATATCTGCAATCAATGGCTGTGACGGCGCTAATTATTCCAGAGCGATTTTATCACGCCGGTGAGAGAGTTGTAAAATGGGAGAGGATAAATCAGTCCAGCAGATAAAATGATTCCTGTTAGACTGAAATATCTGCTCGGTGACTGTTTTCAGTGGGATCAGGAATGACGTTGGGTTCAATTATTTCTCGTGTTTAGAGGGGAATGTAGCTAGAAATCTTCATTCATTTCTCAGTCTGCTTGACAGGAATGGTAATACATGATGGCTGTCATGTCCACACGCACCAATGTGTAAAGTATGCCAAAAAGAAAATTCTGTCAGAAATACCACAAATTAGTGGTCAATATTAAAAAGCATTGTGGTCGATAAGAGGCAACACAAACGCTATACGGTAAATGAGAGACACAGAAAATTGGTGAGACAAAATAATTTCATGGCTAGTTAATAGCACGTAGCTTAGCATTAAAACAGAAGGTGCACATGACATCACGTTAATCTCAGCAAAATGTTGCTAAATATGAATAAAATAAGATGAACTAAAGGGATGGCCCACCCAAAAATGAAAATTCTACTTACCCTTGTGTAATTCCATACCTGTATGAATTACTTTGTTCTGATGAACACAAAGATATTTGGTTGAATGTTTCAGTTCAGAATCATCATTGACTACAATAGCAGGGACAATTAAATGGTAGTCAAAGGTGCCCCAGAACTCATTGTTTTCTGAAATTATTCAAAATATCAGAAAACAGAAAAATAATATATAACAAAAATTGTGCTATGGTAGCGGATGATGTCTCGGAAACTGAAAATTGCTTAAATTCTTATTTTTGGGTGAACATTCCTTTAATATACTTACCATAACATATTTGGATCCACCTTACACAACACATTCAACTTTATAAGGAACAAAATGCTAGCATGCTAACAGGACAAAATATCATTCGATACTAAAACGTTATCGTCCACTGCGATTTATCGGTATATTACTACCTCAAATCTTTCTTTAGGAGGAGCACAAAGAAAGAACTGTATAAAATGGACACACTGTTTTCCCTAATACTTCGTGAAAGAGAGTGAATTTTGACCTCCAAACAAGCACAAGCACTAGTTTAAAATTCCACCTTTATCCATCACTCTAAATATATGTTCTAAACCTGGTGAATCACATCTGTTTCATTAAAGCAAATCATTTTAAATGCCCAACAAATCAGAGTAGCGTTTCTAATAAAAATCCTTCTTATTTATGCTGCCTACCAGGGTCAGAGAGAGAAATTAAAGGCAGTGGTGGGCAGACCGATAATGCACACAAATGAACTGAAACTTTTCAATCACACAGATGGTGATGCAGTTCCGCCCACTTCATGTTCAGACTCATCAGCATACATAAATTGTCAGCAATACTTGACTAAATGCAATTCTGCCATTGGTTTACTTGGAAACATTGCATTGGTCGGTCTATATTCCAAACATTGATGTTTATATCTATTCAAGATATTCTCGCATTAATTGTGATTACTGATCTTTATCACAATGTAACTTTGATTTAGCCCCAGCGATGCCTTTTCAACAGTGATTCAAAAATGAATGTTGCTCGCGGTGACCAACTTACCTTAAGCATGGTTGTAAATACACAACCTTTGGGAATTTGTGTGGATGCCACATAAACTGAGCCTTTGTGATATAGACAGTGGCTTGTTAGCCTTGTTTATGGCTGTAGTTATGTAAATAACAGTGTTCTCCTGTTTATAGTCTGTTTTTTTAGGGGTTTGGTATGCAAGACCACACACAGCCTTAGGGACTGTTATACCAGTGGTATTCACAGCACAAAACTAGGAGGATGCCATTAGCAAACAATAGTACATTGCATGGGTTTACTACCTGCATATTTTAGTGGACATCTAAGGAGCCTGAATAGAAGATAGGTAGCACACAAACCTCTGGGCAGCACACAACGTGCCAGGATGATATTGCGCTGACCTGTAGGCTCCATCACTTTATACTGTAATGCAATCGTTCAGCAGTCATTAATGTAAAATAACTTTTGGCCTTTGATGAAACTTGGATGCTAGATATTTACCAGTAAATCGCGGCGGCATTGAACAGCAGTCATTAAAAACATATAGCGCTAATGGCATACAGCCTGATATTAAACTCAACACCTGTTTTCTAATGAGCCATTATTCTGTCTTCACAATTCACTGATGTACAAACAGAGGGCTGCTTTCATCATCACCATTATCGTGAAGCTGGGCAGAACGCAGAATGAGCTGAGTCATAAGGTGCGAATTTAAAGTACATCATTGTGTATGGGGGCTTCCATAGAAGCTCTTCATGGCTGGATGGGCATGAGTGGGTTGGACTGACTTCAACCCTTGTGTAACTACCTGTCCACTATACTCACTAATTACAGCGACCAAACATGTTCTGCAAAGGCAGACAACAATGGGAAATCAAACGCTGCTGTTTATCCTACAATGTTTGATTTAGATTGAGGCCGCATTTGATGTTTTTGCCAAATGCTGCGTTCACACTCCCAGCGACTTTGTTGCTCTTGAAAGTCATTTGAACTTTTCACAACTTTGTTGTGTAGCTGCTGGACACGCCCACTTCCTGCCACCAACAGTCACTGTAGCTATTTTGCCATCTCAGAGATGGATTGTACAGAAGTATATTCACTTTCAGTCAAGTCATTTTTTTTCAAGTATCTGTTCTTTTATATGTGTGTTTTTCTTAGAAAACATTGCAACGAGACAAGTAGTAGTAAGTAAGAAAGAGAACAAGGTTGGCTAGGTTTTATTCAACAGAAAGAGTCTCAAATAATCAAAACACACATGGCTGATCCTTCAGCTGCAAGATTCAATGTAAAACTGAAAGCAGAGTCCTTAAGTAGATTCCTCTACGTGTAGTCATTCGTGGCGACACTCGTATGGCCCATGCTCAGTCCGTGACTCTCAAAATCTGACTTTGGGCCACGTGCTCTTTATATGCAGTCTCTACGCGTCCTTACTGGAACGGGACACAGGTGCTGATAATTTGCAATTTCCCTACTTACCGCTTTTCTCCCGATGCGGACCTCGCTGAACGACTCCCCCCCCCCCTCGCCACAAGCATATATAATTTAAATTTCCTTATAAATAAAATACATTTTTCTTTATCTGTGTGAACAAAACATCACCCTTCGTTTTAGAAAAGTTAACAATGTTAACAAAGTTAACAAATACTATTTATAGTTAATTTAGATTAACTACAAATATCGTACCTTGGTTAAGCTATGGTTATACTCGTCAATGGTTACTATGCTTTTACTACAAATAAAACAACAACATAAAAAATATGGTTAATTATCGTTCACATATTGTATAGAGAATGTGAAATTGAACGTCTTATGTTGCATGTTGCGCCGTCATCTTGGGAGGGTCATATTCCACTGCTATTATTGTTTTGACATGTACCGTTACTTGTTTTGTTTGATATATGGAAAAATCAAAAGTGAAAGAACCATGGACTTTTCCTGGACGAATCTGCTTAATGCTATTGCAGTTTTTAACACAGCAAAACTGACCATAGTTATATTTCCTAATCCAACAACAAAAACAAAACACTGCATTCAATGCACAAGCAACGATCCTCCCAAGATGACGCAACATTCAACACGGCGTGACATAGATTCACATTCTCTATATATAGAGAACACAAAGAGGCTTTTGATGTTTTAATAACTCATTTTGTGTTCCAAACATGGATTTGTTTTTTACTGGCAGTTGATTCTAACAGAATTGATGTTAGCAGATGTTGCTAAGCTAAGACAATAATAACAAAAAATCTTTCTCATAAAAAAGTACATCATCATTCGAGTTTCATTACGATTTATGAAGTTATGTTTACTCTATCATGTTATTCTTGGCTACAGTCACAGGATATGCCACACATTCTTTAGCGGTCAAATCTTGAAAGTGCTTGGCAAAAGCAGTTTACATATATTGAAAAAATCCACAACCAAATTGAAGACTGGGCCTGAGACAATCTGGGGACCAGAACATCAGAAACTCACCACTCGCATTTAGTTGTTAAACATATTTTTACGTTTAAAATGCTTTTGTAAATTGTTTATCAACCCTACATTGGTGACATCTGTAAAGCGCTTTGATTCAGGTTTCTACTACTAAACATGCCATCTTATGTGGGTGTCTTCTACTAATCCATGCAGTCCTATTTCAAAGATGTATGTCCTCTCTCATCATTTGTTTTTTATCTCCTCATGGCCTGTCTTTCATTATCCATGCCTAGAAATATCAGATCACAGAAGCGCTCGGTGACAGAAGACCCTTTATTGTGGTTGTGACTGTGGCCTGAACGATCCTAAATTCCCTTATGCATGTACATTTTTCTTTCCTATCGCCTGTTGATGCCAAAGTTCCAGATAGAAACAGAATCCCAATATGAGGCGTTGTGTTTCCGAAGACTTAGCAATCTGTTTTCAATGATCCACATTTATCGGATGTCTTTAAAGTGTAAGAAGTTTGGATTTCTCATACGTCTTGAATTTTCTCCTCGCTGAAAACAATCCGTCACTCTGAGTGTCTTCCACATCCTTTCTGTGAAAGATTCTCTCAGTGATCAGGTTTGTTTCCACCTTCACAGCTTGGTTGGATTTATTAAAGTCTCACGAAATAAAGGCTTTGCCTTTGTAAATACTTGCTTGCTGCTCGTGACGCCCAATGCGCATATTTAACTACTCAATGCAAGTAACTTAATTGACTTTATAAGCCTTAATGTAATGTCTATAAATAATGACAAATGACGAACTTTTCATTTGACCCAGTGTTTTCATTATGATCACCATCAGATAAATTTGATTAATTCAGTGTTTCTGCATGCGTGAATGCAAACAGGGTATTTTGCGCGTGTCCATGCATTCAACACGCACTAGTCTGAGAGCAATGAAGTAAACAACAACGTCAGCGTCATGAGAGATGCGCTGAATACATTTTATGTTTATATACTTTTATGTTGCTACTTGATTGTAGTTCATTGGATAGCGATTCATTCGATTTGTAGTTTTTACATCAGTTATCAACCAAAAGAAAGGACTCTTGATTCAAAAATCACACTTTAAGAAAATCGTTACGACCCTAGTATTTAAGCAGCCTCTAATGGTTATTAAAAGGATAGTTTACACCTAATGAAAATTCTGTCAACATTTAATCACGCTTGTCACCGCAGATCTGTAAAATGTTTTGCTTTTAGTCCAACACAAACCAAGATGTTTAACAGAATTTTGACTTGGCTTATTAACATACAATGAAAGTGAATGGTGACCCTGTCTGTCAA
Source organism: Barbatula barbatula (assembly GCF_947034865.1). Lineage (NCBI taxonomy): Eukaryota > Metazoa > Chordata > Actinopteri > Cypriniformes > Nemacheilidae > Barbatula > Barbatula barbatula. The sequence goes on from NC_136786.1 coordinate 9,409,574, forward strand.
GCTTTAAAAATAACACGCATTATAAAACTATCATGTAACGCATGCTGTATATTTCAAAGCTTTAAATAAGTTTGTCTTGATCCATTGACCACTTTTGACTCCTTTCAAGGTCCTGAGCACCATTAACTTCAATTCAAAAGATCTGCATGAATATCCTGTCCAACAACTTTTGTGGTCTACAGAAAGAAAAACAAAACTGTGGGAAAAGAATGAAATGAGGGTGATGAAATGACAGAATTTTCACTTCTGTCTGAACTATCGCTTTGATTCATGCGGGAGGTGAGAGGATTTCGGTAGACATTATGTCCTGTAAATCTGTCTGTCTTGGCTCATTGAGGCGTGACTGTAGAGGTGAATCAGGCAGATCATTGTTGAGAGCGACTCGAGGACATGTTAGAAGAGGTAAACGCGTGTTTGACTTCTTAGTGTGTTTTTTGAATGATTTCTTTTATATCAGATTAGTCACCTGGCAGCTGCGTCTCATGTTTTTTTTCTCCCTCGAGCTGTGTTCTTGTGTATGATTCCTGTTCCTCCCTGCATCACACGTTACATGTAAGAATGAAGAAGTGTCACTTACATCATTTTCTTATTTCAACACGCTGCTTGTCACAGGTTTGAACTTTTCACGGAGCCAGAAAGAGCTCGCAGCAGGTCTTCTCACAGTGGAGAGAGAGAGAGAAAGCGACTCTGTGAATGTGTTTATATATGATTTGAATTTATATTTTAATAGAAGTTGCTCACTTCTATTAAAATAGAACATTTACTACATTTTACTGCATTTCGTTACACTGTACTTGTATATGTGTAATGACAATAAAGTTGAATCTACATTTACATTTACATTTAGTCATTTAGCAGACGCTTTTATCCAAAGCGACTTACAGATGAGGAAACATTGGAAGCAATTATAACAACATAGGCAACGAAAATACATAAGTGCATCAAACTAGTCCATTAAAGCCTAGCACAGTATAAAAGCTAAGAATAGTGAGGTTAGTATTTTTTTTTTTTTTTTTTTTTTTTTTTTTTTTTTTTTTTTTAAGAAGGAAAGGGAAGAGAATTAGGAAAAACTCAATCAGCAACGTGTTGACGGAAGAGATGCGTTTTTAGGTGTTTTTTAAAGATGGCAACCGAGTCTGCTGATCTTGTAGCAGCAGGTAGATCATTCCACCAATGTGGAACAGATCCAGTGAAGGTACGGGAGAGTGACTTTTTTCCTTTTTGGGATGGTACCACTAGTCGTTGTTCCTTTGCAGACCGCAGTGATCTGGCAGGAACATAGATCTGCATTAGCAAGTGGAGATACGATGGTGCAGATCCGGTGTTGGTCTTGTAGGCCAGGAGCAAAGCCTTGAACTTTATGCGGGCGGCAACAGGGAGCCAGTGTAACCTGATGAAGAGCGGAGTTACATGCGCTCTCTTCGGTTCATTGAAGACCACTCTTGCCGCCGCATTCTGGATCATCTGGAGAGGTTTGATTGTGCAAGCAGGAAGTCCAGCCAGAAGCGCATTGCAATAATCCAGTTTGGACAGGACAAGAGCCTGGACTAGGATTTGCGTAGAGTGCTCCGACAGGAAAGGTCTAATTTTCCTAATGTTGTAGAGGATGAATCTACAGGACCGGGTGGTGCTGGCAACATGACTTGTGAGGTTAAGCCGATCATCGATTACCACTCCCAGGTTTCTGGCTGTGCTGGACGGTGTAATCGTTGATGAGCCTAGTTGAATGGCAAGGTTGTGGTGAATCTTTGGGTTGCCCGGGATCACAAGCAGTTCCGTTTTTGCAAGGTTTAGCTGCAGGTGATGATCCTTCATCCAAAGCGAGATGTCACTAAGGCATGCCGCGATGCGAGCAGCGACCGTCGGATCGTCCGGTTGAAATGACAAGTAGAGTTGTGTGTCGTCCGCATAGCAGTGATAGGAGAAGCCATGCTTCTGAATGACCGAGCCGAGGGATGTCATGTAAATGGAGAAGAGTAGCGGTCCAAGCACTGAGCCCTGTGGCACCCCCGTGTTGAGCTGTTGGGACGCGGAGACCTCATCTCTCCAGGATACTCTGAATGACCTACCCGAGAGGTAGGACTCAAACCATTGCAACGCCATTCCAGAGACACCCATAGCACTGAGAGAAGCCAGGAGGATGTATCAATCTAATCTAATTTAATCTCACTTTAGTTACAGATCACCGCAGTTCTTTCAAAACCTTGGATGTCCAAAAACATTTACATTTTAAATAATGAAATACATTATCAAAGTTACAAGGACTTTTTCATTAATTTATTGGTTAGATATTGCCAAAGTGACTGACATAAGGGTGACTAATAATAATGATTTGTGAAAAAATTCATATCACAAAATATGACGATACAATGTTTCAAAAGGACAACGGCAGTTTATAAACATACTGTATATACTAAGATGTAAAGAATGACACAAGAAAAAAGTATTTTGAGTAATATTGTGACTTCGGTTTATGGAGTGTCCAACAATAAGTTTACATATATAAACTGTGTAAAAACACTTACATTATCTAATAATACGCAGTTGTTATTATATTACTTCTCGGCTGACTCTCAAATGATTCTTTCCGCTATTCATGAAATGTCATTTTAAGGACATTGTAATATTTCATCTTTAAAGGTATACTTCACCCAAAAATGAAAATCCTTTCTTCATTTATTCACCCTCAAGTTGTTTCAAATCTTTATAAATGTCTTTGTTCAGATGAACACAGAGAAAGATATTTGGAAAAGTATTCACAACTGACAGTTCTGGGACATCATTGACTTTATTTTTTACATTATTTTATTTTAACTTTCTCATTTTATTATTTTCATATATAATTCCATAAGCAATATAGTACATTGGTCTAATTGTATGCTGATTACTGTTGCCAAGCTACATACTTTTCATAACACGTATAGTATAGAACAACAAAATTACTACTGCATACTATTTGTCAAATAATTTGACTATGGACGAATTTTTATCAGAAATGTTAAAGTTCTTAACATGCTCAGATTTGCCAATACCAAAATCTGAAATCATATCGGGACATTTATATTCTAAAGCAGGGGAATGAAGAAAAAGTTTCCTTCTGCTCTCCATCTAATCTCATTGCTGTCCAGTGCGATATAAATGAGACAATCGAGACCTAATTTGTGAATTTCCTTTTCTTTAGGGATGCATAATTCACACATTGAGGTGTCAGGTTAGCCACACAAATGTAAAAATCTCTTTAGGTATGTTGGATGCATGAGAAATACACACAGGCCATGAAAAATGCATCATCTGAGTCATGAAAGATCTATTTAAGCGAACCTTTCCCGATCGGCCATACTGTTTTTTGGCCAATTTTTCTGCATTAATCTTCCAGCACCGTAAACAACAGTCACCACACCAGCTAATTTATTATTAGCAGGAGACCGGCCTGCCTCCATGCTGAGCTGGACTCCCGGGCAGCGCTGATCCCAAGGAAGTTGAGAGTGATAAGAAACGTCAGCTCAGACAAGAAGCGGCCCCGCTGACAGATGACGGGAGCAACAGGCTGCTTCTTTGACATTCACTGCGACTGCACAAACACCACTGCCACAGGCAGATAGCAATGAGAAAAATGCTGCAATAACAAGAGAATGAGGGGGAAAACAAGATACAGAGCGATGCTTCTGCTTGGGACCACTCCAGAATTTCACATGCAGTTTGTATCGTGCAGGGATGTCATGCAAGTAAAATGTAGAGATAGTTGGTCGTCAAAGCCTCTGTTTCAGATTTCGTCTGACATGCACACCTGCTTGTGTTACGGGGATGTCAGTCCTGTGGTTCTGCCATGATGGACGAACCTCAGTGACATCTGCGTGGAATACAGAAGAGTTGAAGAATGGTAGCTTTCTCTTTTTTTTTAATCTTTAGTCAACTAAAGTTAGTTGAGATTGGAGTTGTTAAGGCTTTTGGTAAGTGCTCCTAATAAGTGCTCCTAATTTTTGCTTTTCACAGGGTGCTGCGTGTTAATAAGGTGCAAAACTTCTCTGTTAAATGGTTTCATGCTGTTAACAAAAATTTGATTGAAAAACATAGTGTGACTGTTTTTTATGGGATTTTAAATAAAAGCTTGCTAGGAAATTGTTAACTTTATCCGACCAATCACTGCACTTGTATTCATCTAGATTTTTCGAGTTTCTAGAGGAAATGTGAGTCATGCTTTACTCTTGTACAAAGCTAGCATGTAGGGTGCCAGCCAATGAGGGAAAAAGCTTTTGAGAGCATTTTTTTAAAGAAATAAAGTAATTCTTAATTTAAATGCACTTACACTCTTAAAAATAAAGGTGCTTAAAAGGTTCTTCACAGCAATGCCTAAGAGCGATTTCTGGTTCCACAAAGAACCATCTGTTTCTTACTTTGTTTATAATCTGAAGAACCTTTTTTTTCGTGACACAGAAAGGTTTTTCAGATGTTAAAGGTTCTTTGTGGAACCAAAAGGTTCTTCTAAGGCATCGGTGAACCGTTTGAAGCACCTTTTATAAGGGTGTACAAATGCTTTCACAAGTATCATTGACTGTAACCTTTCCCAAGGTTCCACTGTCATCACCTTTCGTTTAGTTTGCCATCCCCAAAACACCCCCAACCCGTTCTGCTCTCCCACACCCATCCAATCACGACCGCTCTTATCTGGCTTCTCTTGCAGGGCTTATCTCTCTCCTCTGTCCTGATGGCAATCTCTGCCACGCTGCCTGTGTTTGCGTCTCTTCTGCCTCAGTGTCGACTTCTACTCCTTGATAAACTTGAATGTTTTATTCAGCAGACCCTGAGGAATCTCTGGCCTTCCCAAAAGAAGTCCATCTAGCTAGGGATTTGCTCGTGGCTGATGCCTTGCCTCACTGAAGTGATTCCGCAACACCTTAGGCTTTCAGTTTGATACGCTTTGCATCTGGTAATGTGGAAATTACAAATCAACTCAATCGAATAAACATTTGGAGAGCGCCTCGGTTTGCTTGGCAGCCATCTTGAAGATCATTTTCTTTTCATTGAAGTACAACTTCTTGTTAGTTATGCTTATATTCATTTGTCAAATTAACCGTTATCTGTTGTCAATTTTAATGGCAGAACTTTTGTTTCTATGGCCAGCGTATTGAGTGTTGGATTGTTTTTATCCAATTTGAGTTCTCCATCTTCTCATTACTGACTCTGGTGCTTAAATTTGTATCTGTATCAGGTGTTCTATGATTTGCTGAGGGATTTGGCCAATAAATGAAGGCGCTGAATTGGAGAATCTCATTTGACCTGACAGGTTTCCCAGAATTCCCAGTAGCCACACATAGTCACTATACAGAGGTAGCTAGCTACTGGTTGCCAGGTCCCTCTCTTGCGCTCTGTTTTTCTGTGATCTAATGTGGGAGTTGTAAGATGTCAGAGTGACTTAGAGCTTGCTTGGGAAGGCATTGCTGGGCCAGAGCAGATGGTGAGTAGTGTTGGCTAATGGCACCAAAGAGGGAGGACATCCCTCTACCATACGAAAGGGCTATTCTCTTCAAAGCTCAGACATACCCATTAAATACTCATCACACACTCACCAGGATTGTGTGGCGTTCAGTGTACAATTGAAAATGCCAATTCAACTTGATTTGTATGAGAGGTAGTTTAAAAAATTGCAAAATAAGGTAGTAAACTTAAGCATTTGGCATTTGTAAAACGATTTGTATTGTTTCAAGCGTACACCTCACAAAATTTCATTGTATTTTGTTTTTTTAAATGTGTATTGTTGTAACACGAGCACCCACTATGATCTGTGTCTACTCTCTCCATGGCCGGGGCTGTTATTCATCTAGCGCTGTTATTCGTCTATTCATCTGATGGCTTCTCGTGCTTCTTTTTAAACGATTGCTCCTATTACCATTGTAACATGTTGAACATAATGACCAATATTGCATGTAGAAAGGCGTTTGTGTGATTCGTCAAGGGGGCTTTACCCTGTTCGTCCCCCCAGGAGCTGTTCTCTTATTATAAAATAATTTTCATTTATGGGTGAACTATACCTTAGAGCATTCTTACATCGCGGGGGGTGTAAGAATGCACGAATGTAAGGGGGTGTAAGAATGCAAGGGTGTAAGAATGCAAGGGTGTAAGAATGTAAGAGTGGGGTGCGGGGGGTCGCTTAATTTATTTATTTATATGCTAAAAACGGTTGAAATGAGGTGAATATAAATTTAGGATAATTAAAATAAACTGGAAATAAAACTTTGTTTGCTCTGATTAATTATGACAGTGTGACGGCATCAATCACAATTTACAGCACAACAACATGCGCTAGCTAGCTAGATGCACATTTGGTGTTTTGCTAAACAGCGATCGGTCTATTTTGAGATCTAAACTTGATAAAAAATGAAACTGGTTATTATCATCAAAAGAAAATGAGAAGGGAGCAGAGACATTCTCCGCGCTGACTTACATTAAGAGTAAACACAGGTCACGGCTTAACGTGGAAGATGATCTGCGGGTGGCGATCTCCAAAATTTAACCTAGAGTGGACCTGCTTTGCTCCGCGCACAGCGCCCATCCATCACATTAGGCATTTTTTCTGAATACAAAGTTATTGTTGTATGCGTGTAACAGGCAGCTTGTTCTTATTCTGTCTGTAAGCATTTCACAGTTTTGGGATGAATTTGTTTTTGTCCATAATTTGTTAATAAAATAGCATGGCTTATAGATTGTGTTCTTTTTTGTTTTAGCTCTGTCAGAATGTAACCAAATCGCAAATCCTCACAAGCTGTCTGAGGCAAACACAGAGAAGAGAAAGGAGGGGGAGGAGGGGGGAACCGCGGGTCGTCAGCAGTCTTATATTGGGGGTCGCGGTCTGAAAAGTTTGGGAACCCCTGCCTAAGAGGATAGAAAACTTCTGCCTTATTTGAGTCCTTTTGGGAAATTTACCCTAAATGGGACAGTTCACCCAAAAGTTCTGTCATAATTTACTCACCCTCAGATTGTTCCAAACCTGTATACATTTCTTCAAACACAAAGGAAGATATTTGGAAGAGTGTGTGTAACCAAACAGATCTCCTCCCCATTGACTCCCATAATATTTATTTTCCCTATAATGGCAGTGATTGGGTGAATGAAATCTGTCTTGCTGACATTCTTCCAAATCCATTTTTGGATTAACTATCCCTTCAAGGCACCTCACAGTTCCCGTATGAGATGTTGAAGAAAGCTAGGGAGGAATTGAGAGATGATACACATTGAAAATGTAAAGTGGTGAGCTTAGTAAAAGGTCATCCAAACCGACAAGCCATGCCAATAGCTCACTCTCTTTCTTTATGGGGCATTACAGTCATTTCAGTGTGAAGGGGCGTTCAGTTATCCTGGAGTGAGACGCTCAACTCTTTTCAATGTCCTGTTAGGCTTGATGCACAATGGCACTCCAGATTCCACAAGTGAAGCTCACCCTGCAATACAATCGCTCATCCCAATCGCCTCAAACTCTCATTTATGATGCCCAGGAGGAGCTCTGGACACCGACTGGATCCATTGACATTTACTGTGAGGTAAACAAGAGGCCAAGGAAATCTACACATATTCACAGGGCTGTCTGCATGTGAGTGACTTAAGTGTTCACACCCAGTAGTGAATTTGATTTACACGTAACTATATTGTTGGGATTGACTGTCTTGAACATCGTTCGCCAACAGACAGCAGGGTTTTACCTGCTTTTACACTTGGGTTTGCTATTTCGATCCGAACTCAAGATTGATTTCGCTTTGCCATGACTTTTTCACACGGTGTTCTTTTTTCAGAATCGTATAACATTTGTGCCATCAATATCTGTACAACTGTGAGAATAAGTGGAAATCAAGAATTGGTAGTTGGTTTTACTTTTGAGCCATTAAGCGCTGATTGTCTTATTCTCCTCTCATGATGAGATCTTCCATAAGATTATGAATGTTACATGAGGTTGTACATTTCGCAGGGTTTTCTGGCAGAAAGAGAGAGACCATCACCCCAGACTCTAGATGAAAGCTTGGCCTGCTTTCAAAGTTTCCGTACAGCAAAGCTTGCAAAACACCTGAGAGATAACGCTACTGGGGGATTAGCCAGCGTTTCATTTCTCCCTCCTCTTCCTTCTCTCTCTTTCGCTTCCTTTTCATGTGGCAGGCTTGCAACAGACTGCGACTGTGCCGTTCCTCCTTGGCTCCGGCGGCCCACTTTCCGAGACCATTCATCCCCCTTAGCCTCTGGATTTGTTTATTTAAGCCAATATTTATGCAGTGTGTATTAGAGCAAATGCAAAACAGCTTGCCTGTGTAACAAACTGACACGCCGGACCAGGAAAACAGAAGAGAGGCGCATTATCTGCAATAAAGCAGGAAAATACCGTACCGAAACGACGGGAGGGAAGGCTTTGCTGCAAGAAAGAAGAACGATAACCTAACCTTCACGTGGATTATAACCATTGGAAAGAAAAACACTGTTTCCAAAATACATTTGCTTATTTGTGTGCTTCGTAACTAAAGGACAAACCTGTTTAAAAAAATGAATAACATATTTCAGATTTTGTGTAAAATATTTTTTTCTTATAAAATCTTCTTTACACATGGGGCTCGGTTCACAGTTTATTGTTCTCACAGCAGTGCTTATTTTGGCTGTAAAATCAGACTAATGACAGGCTCAAGATTTAATCTCCATGCTCGAAAATGTATGCCGCGTCTAATCACTCTCTAATGTCCTCTCTTTTCACCAAGCACAGAAAAATCCAAACTTAATCTTTTACACAAACAAACCAAGCGCTCTGTTTAGCTCAAGCTCTGCTTGTTTCTCAGAAGACCAGAGCCCAGGCTTGGCTTTCCTCCATTAGAGTGTTATCAGGGTGCCCGTTGCTCCCCGGTGTCCAGATGAAGTGTGCAGTACCCATCTGTTTTTCACTGACTGCATGATGAAGAAGAAGCACACACATGCATACAGAGCCAGGGGAGGTCTGCTTTGAGGGGGCAGGGTGTTGATGATGAACCCCTGCTACTGCTGTTAGCAGAACACCACAGAGCAGGCCGTGCTATCACTTGTACCATTTGAAGATGGCACATTTGGGCTCGGGGTTGGCAGACGTCAGGCGTGACCCAACAGCCTGTCATTTCTCTGAGTTCTCTCGACTGCGAGTCGTGAATGTTCTCCACAGTGAAAAAGCATTGTGCTGTGTGGGCAGCTTGGACGCTCAGAATCATCTAGAAGTTTTTTAGGAATATATTTTGTCATTATTTATTCATGAAAGTACAGGGCAATGGTCCGTATTTTATGAAGGTAATATAGAATGCAACGAGGCAAATATGAATGCCACTATTAAATAAATTAAGCACAATTGACAATTGTTGTCTTAAAGAGAATTAAAGTAAATTCAACTCGTACAAGACTAGTTACTGTAATATGTTCATCTTGAACCCTACTAAATCTATTTGGCTTCGAGTTGTTTTTTTCACGACTTATTAAAACAATATTGTGAGAACCCAATATACTGTATGTCCCTGCACTCTCAAATGATGTCTTAATTATTATCACATTGTTTGTGTCATGCCATGCAACCCGTCATTTTACCACATTTTACGTTTATTTTGTATTCAATAAACGGAAGGGACAACACAGGTTGAGTTCAAAGTAACGCAAAATCTGTTGTCCCAGAAATAACACAGAGATGTGTTTTGTCCTTAACTGAACACAAAAATGTGTTGTTTTTATGTTTTATGTTTAATATATATAAAAACAAACACCAATTAGACAGTACAGATAGAGTATAGAGCTATTCAGTAGATGTAGATTGGAATTCTTTTTTTTTTATAGTGGATTATTAACCTTTGATGGCAGATTTTGGTATCTTGCTAAGTATGAGCACAGTTTGTGATTTGGAATCTCTTCTGACACATTTCAAAGGGATGATAAAAGGACGATTCGCCCAAAAATATATAACAAACAAGTTAAGCAGCAAACGACTTAAGCAAAGGTCACTCTTTACTCTCCATGTAATTTCATTTCATTGTAGGAGAAAAAAGCTCCTGTTAAAGAGATCTCATTTTTCTTTCACATTTAAGTTTTCTTATAAGAGCATTACAGCTCTTATGAATTTAATACTACAGCACATTCTGTAGAAATCATATTAATATCCTCAAGTACAGAATAAAATACTGCTCTTCAAGGGTGGTTAATAATGAAAAGGTCTCTTTATTTAAAATACCACACCACCCTGAACGTTTGCTGTTCAAGCCAATGTGAACTAATGACCGAACAACAGTAACTCTCATGCACATGATCAAATACGATCTCTCTTTCTCAGGGAGGAATGGGCTCATTATGTTGAGACACATTCTTGGAGGCAGAATCCGATTGGCAGTCATGTGTCAATCAAAATGTCAGCTCAGGAGGGGAATGGAAAGGAATTCCATTCACTTCTCATAAACCCTCCCTCTTTGTTACTATTGCTACTATTCTTCCTGTTTTACTTATCCCGCAAATTGTTCACACATTTCTTTCTTTTAGCTCAGTGTAAAAAATGCCCCTATCTGTCTTTTGTCTATCTACCACTTATTACTGCACTTAAATTGAGCAGGGGTTTAGCAAAAATCACTTTAGCACCTATAACAACACCCTGGAAACCATTTATACACTTAATCAAGCACCTAGCAACACCATAGCAACCATTTAGAATACTTAAAGGCGGGGTGTCCGATTTCTCTCAGCCGTTGTTGATGTTCAAATCACCAAAACAAACACAACCATATTTCGCTTCCGTCAGCGCTCGATGAATGTCCGTCCTGTGCGTTGTGCACCTTACTGCTTTGTCTTAACAAGCGTGATTCGGAAATAAGACAGCCGCCTTTAACCAAGCACCTAGCAACACCCTAGCAACCATTTAGAGCATTTTAGCAACCAGGTAGAGCACACAAATAACTGTTTATCAGTGCCCACCCTTAACAACACCTTAGCAACTACCTAGCAATAGCCCATGACGCTGTAGCAAACAGCAATGCACAGATAAGCCTTGAGTAGTTTGAAAATCATTATTTAACCTTTAAGCTTCAAATCTCTCTCTTTTAACGCTCTAAATATTCAAACAACGTAAACTCTGCTGTATAAGCATCAAATTAAACTAATATTCAAACTTTTAGAACTTCCAGTCAGGTCTTTGCCAAACCAACATTCAAAGTTTGTTTTGAAAAACCTTCCTCTTTGAGTTAGTCGTCTTATATTTATTTTTTATCTCTACCCAGATTTGACTCACGGCTGCTGCAGAGGCCAGAAACACGTTTACACATGTTCACTCAAATCTCTTTAAAAACACGTCACAGTTCATTTTCAGTAAACACACAGCCCTCCTGTTTCCCAAGTGCAAAAAGAAAAAACCTCCCAGCCCACAAACAAACATAAACAAATGCACGCCGTTCCGTCACGTGGACAGCAAACGTTACGGCGTTTAAAATAATTCGCGTCGAGCTTAATGAGTCGACTGAAGGCATGTATTTATCATCAAAGCATATTGTAATTAGCACGATAGCTGAACTTGTTTAGCGCCCGAACATCGCAGTAGTCTTTATCTGGTATCTATTGTGCCTGTGTCGTATGTGATACACTCCTGCTCCATAATCACAGGGTTCAGGCAATTATGAAAAAAAAACGTAATGAGAATATTAATTAGAATTTCTCATTAGCCAAACTCGTTGAGTTTGGCAAACGGGTTAATGACATAGAAGAGCTCCTCTCTTCGTCTTCCGTATGAGTGGAACGAACCGCAATTCCAGGAAGCAAGAGGTTTGGACCTCCAGCAAATGGTATGAGGGAGAGAGAGAGAGAGAGAGAGAGAGAGAGAGCAGTGTGGTGCACAGATGGAAGCATGTATAATTGCTAACAGCAAAGATATTTACATTGTTAATTTGTACCTCAGAAATTCAAACCCGCCGTGCCTTGAAAATGATGCCTCTTTTTTCCGCTCACTCCTTTGATGGTGTGATGCGGTTTGGAGTCATATGGGATTGGAGAATCCTTTTCTGTTTCTTCTTTATTCTGACATGGTAATTAATATGGTATTTTTGTTATTTTCTTGTTGATTTGTTGGTGTAATTAAAACGAAATTGAATCCATGCGGTGTTTATTCAGCTAGTAAGTTCCCGGTGACCCAGATCTCAAAGTTTGGAGAAGTTACACATGTGTATAGGCTCATGTTTAATGTTTGTAAGCTCGCTCCGCTTTATACAGTAGCTCTTTTCCAAACCCTTCTGGGTTGCATCCAAAACTGAAAAGGAACCCCCTACAGTAATTGACTTGGCAAGTTTTATGGCACATATAAGATTTTTTAAGGGGATCCTATACAGTTTGAAGTTAACAGACTAAGAAAACATTGTGATAAGCCACTAATCTTAAAAGTATATTTGAAGAGTTTTTTTCCTAAAACAGCTAAACTTTTTATAAATATTAATAAACATTTATTAACATTTATAATGTTATTAACTGCAGTTACGGTGCAGTATATGAGTTAATGCAGTTATTAAATTTACGGTGCAGTATATGAGTTAATGCAGTTAATAGGTTGCAGTCCAGAAGATGAGTTAATGCAGTTAATAAGGTTACAGAGCAGTAGATTAGTTAATGCAGTTACTGAAGTTACAGTGCAATTGATGAGTAGATGCAGTTAATAGAGTTACAGTGCAGTAGATTAGTTAATGCAGTTATTGAAGTTATAGTGCAATTGATGAGTAGATGCAGTTAATAGAGTTACAGTGCAGTAGATTAGTTAATGCAGTTATTGAAGTTATAGTGCAATTGATGAGTAGATGCAGTTAATAGAGTTACAGTGCAGTTGATTAGTTAATGCAGTTACTGAAGTTACAGTGCAATTGATGAGTAGATGCAGTTAATAGAGTTACAGTGCAGTAGATTAGTTAATGCAGTTATTGAAGTTATAGTGCAATTGATGAGTAGATGCAGTTAATAGAGTTACAGTGCAGTTGATTAGTTAATGCAGTTATTGAAGTTATAGTGCAATTGATGAGTAGATGCAGTTAATAGAGTTACAGTGCAGTAGATTAGTTAATGCAGTTATTGAAGTTAAAGTGCAATTGATGAGTAGATGCAGTTGATAGAGTTACAGTGCAGTTGGTTAGTTAATGCAGTTATTAAAGTTATAGTGCAATTGATGAGTAGATGCAGTTGATAGTTACAGTGCAGTAGATGAGTAGATGCAGTTGATAGAGTTACCGTGCAGTTGGTTAGTTAATGCAGTTATTGAAGTTACAGTGCAATAGATGAGTAGATGCAGTTAATAGAATTACAGTGCGGTAGATTAGTTAATGCAGTTATTGAAGTTACAGTGCAATAGATGAGTAGATGCAGTTAATAGAATTACAGTGCAGTAGATTAGTTAATGCAGTTATTGAAGTTACAGTGCAATAGATGAGTAGATGAAGTTAATAGAATTACAGTGCGGTAGATTAGTTAAAGCAGTTATTGAAGTTACAGTGCAATAGATGAGTAGATGCAGTTAATAGAGTTACCGTGCGGTAGATTAGTTAATGCAGTTATTGAAGTTACAGTGCAATAGATGAGTAGATACAGTTAATAGAGTTACTGTCACGGTTGTGAGAGGAAGAACCCAGTGGCAGGCAGACACGGCGATGAAGGGGTTTAACAGATAATTTATTATACAATAAGACAGAAAACAAAAACCCACGAGGGGGTAAAACAAGACAGGATAAACAATAGGGACAACCAGGACACAGACTAACTAGACTGGGAAAACAATACTAAGAACAAGACTAAACTAACTGACCAAAACACTAGGACTAGAGACACGACGCAAGACTTATCCAGAGCATATAACATACCGCAAACAAGGTACAGAATACAATGAACGAGCACAGGACAATGAACACGAGGATGTTTTATAGGGGAAACAAACAGAGGATAATTGACAAGGGTCAGGTGCGGGTAATGACACACTCAGGGAAGGTTAACGAGGAAACGAGATGGCGGGAACAAAGACACGGACCAGAGAGAGAGCATATAAAGCCGATAGCCAACATCTCTCTCTCACATAAAACACAAGGCTTTGTCATGAATCTGCCTCAAGACCAAGAATAGACATGACATGAAGGCAGATTCATGACAGAAGCCCCCCCTTTAATGAACACCTCCAGGTGTTCATCAAGGGGTAGACTAACAAGACAAGGCAGACTGGGAACACAAGACAAGGCAAAACATACTAAACAAGATCAAGGGCAGACACGAATACATTACAAAAGGGTTGGGATGAAATAATAAAAATAACAAACAAGGGAGGGGGGGAGGGGGAACAACAAAGTTCATGGGGGGAAGTCCAGTGGGACAAGGGGGGAACAGTCCTAGTTCCCGGGGGCGCTCGAGAGCGTGGAGTCCCCGGGGACTTGATGGAAGAAGTCCTCGGGAGAACTGTTCTTGTTCCCGGCATAAGTGCCGGACTGGGTACCGGCTGGAAGGCCGGCTGAGCCACATGCTGGAAGGCCGGCTGGAAGGCCGGATGAGCCACCGGCTGGAAGACCGGCTGAGCCACCGGCTGGAAGACCGGCTGGAAGGCCGGCTGAGCCACCGGCTGGAAGGCCGGCAGGGCAGGACTTGGTGCAGGACTTGGCGCCGGCTGGAAGGCCGGATGAGCCACCGGCTGGAAGACCGGCTGGAAGGCCGGCTGAGCCACCGGCTGGAAGGCCGGCAGGGCAGGACTTGGTGCAGGACTTGGCGCCGGCTGGAAGGCCGGCAGGGCAGGACTTGACGCCGGCTGGAAGGCCGGCAGGGCAGGACTTGACGCCGGCTGGAAGGCCGGCAGGGCAGGACTTGACGCCGGCTGGAAGGCCGGCAGGGCAGGACTTGACGCCGGCTGGAAGGCCGGCAGGGCAGGACTTGACGCCGGCTGGAAGGCCGGCTGGGCAGGACTTGACGCCGGCTGGAAGGCCGGCTGGGCAGGACTTGACGCCGGCTGGAAGGCCGGCTGGGCAGGACTTGACGCCGGCTGGAAGGCCGGCTGGGCAGGACTTGACGCCGGCTGGAAGGCCGGCTGGGCAGGACTTGACGCCGGCTGGAAGGCCGGCTGGGCAGGACTTGACGCCGGCTGGAAGGCCGGCTGGGCAGGACTTGACGCCGGCTGGAAGGCCGGCTGGGCAGGACTTGACGCCGGCTGGAAGGCCGGCTGGGCAGGACTTGAAACTGGGGTGGGTGGACTTGGGACCACCGGACTTGGGACCACCGGACTTGGGACCACCGGACTTGGGACCACCGGACTTGGGACCACCGGACTTGGGACCACCGGACTTGGGACCACCGGACTTGGGACCACCGGACTTGGGACCACCGGACTTGGGACCACCGGACTTGGGACCACCGGACTTGGGACCACCGGACTTGGGACCACCGGACTTGGGACCACCGGACTTGACGGGACCACCGGACTTGACGGGACCACCGGACTTGACGGGACCACCGGACTTGACGGGACCACCGGACTTGACGGGACCACCGGACTTGACGGGACCACCGGACTTGACGGGACCACCGGACTTGACGGGACATCAGGAGGCCCGCTGGACGGGGCCCTCCTGCCCGTATGACGCCCCCCCAAAAAATATTTGGGCTGAGTCCCGGTGTTCTCCTCCGGCTGGAAGTTCGGGCTGGAGATTACACCCCTCCTCGGCTTCTTCTTCTTCTTCTTCGACCGGCTCACGGTGGGTGTAGCCGGTTGCGGAGAAGCGGTGGGGAGCATGACTAGCTCCGTGCTGGAAGAGTCGAAGGGTGCAGAGGGTGAGGAGAGGCCCACAGCCCCGAGTCGCAGGGTACGGCCCTCGGGGATGGCGGCCAGCGGGGGGGGAAAACTGGGCTGGACTGAGACCCTGGGCTCCGGCCGGTTCATGGCATACCTGATAAGGTCAGTGAAGCCCAGCGGTCTCAGCATTCGCATCTCCCACCCCGCTAGAGGTTGGTTGAGGCCGCCATTGAACAGGACCATCTGTTCCTGCTCACTGTGGACCATCTCCCCTGCCACCTCAAAAAAGCGGTCCGCAAACTCCAACACATCTGAGTGGCCCTGGCGTAGACGGAGTAGGCGATGAGCCTGGGTCGCTCGCCTTGCCTCCATCTTGCCTGCTGGGTTCTGTTGTGGCTCGTTCATTCTGTCACGGTTGTGAGAGGAAGAACCCAGTGGCAGGCAGACACGGCGATGAAGGGGTTTAACAGATAATTTATTATACAATAAGACAGAAAACAAAAACCCACGAGGGGGTAAAACAAGACAGGATAAATAATAGGGACAACCAGGACACAGACTAACTAGACTGGGAAAACAATACTAAGAACAAGACTAAACTAACTGACCAAAACACTAGGACTAGAGACACGACGCAAGACTTATCCAGAGCATATAACATACCGCAAACAAGGTACAGAATACAATGAACGAGCACAGGACAATGAACACGAGGATGTTTTATAGGGGAAACAAACAGAGGATAATTGACAAGGGTCAGGTGCGGGTAATGACACACTCAGGGAAGGTTAACGAGGAAACGAGATGGCGGGAACAAAGACACGGACCAGAGAGAGAGCATATAAAGCCGATAGCCAACATCTCTCTCTCACATAAAACACAAGGCTTTGTCATGAATCTGCCTCAAGACCAAGAATAGACATGACATGAAGGCAGATTCATGACAGTTACCGTGCGGTAGATTAGTTAATGCAGTTATTGAAGTTACAGTGCAATAGATGAGTAGATGCAGTTAATAGAGTTACCGTGCGGTAGATTAGTTAATGCAGTTATTGAAGTTACAGTGCAATAGATGAGTAGATGCAGTTAATAGAGTTACCGTGCGGTAGATTAGTTAATGCAGTTATTGAAGTTACAGTGCAATAGATGAGTAGATGCAGTTAATAGAGTTACCGTGCGGTAGATTAGTTAATGCAGTTATTGAAGTTACAGTGCAATAGATGAGTAGATGCAGTTAATAGAGTTACCGTGCGGTAGATTAGTTAATGCAGTTATTGAAGTTACAGTGCAATAGATGAGTAGATGCAGTTAATAGAATTACAGTGCAGTAGATTAGTTAATGCAGTTATGGAAGTTACAGTGCAATAGATGAGTAGATGCAGTTAATAGAGTTACCGTGCGGTAGATTAGTTAATGCAGTTATGGAAGTTACAGTGCAATAGATGAGTAGATGCAGTTAATAGAATTACAGTGCAGTAGATTAGTTAATGCAGTTATGGAAGTGGTCCATTAGTGCAAATGAGCATTCAGTTAAATATTCCTGGTGTGCAAGTGAGCAGTATAGAGTGCAAATGATGCTGTGTGTGTGTAAACATTCAACGTATTCATTCGTTGAATGATATTTTAATTTATTTTAATAAATTCACTTGATTTAAATATTACATAATATGCTAAAAATAAATATTAGCAGATACGTCGACCTGTAGCGAATATTTTTTTCTATTTATTCTTTCAATCAATTGACTCTTAATGTTGTTTGCTATATAATGTACGCAGCGAGCTGCTATGGCTGTGTCATTCGACAACGGGACAGTCATGAGCTCATTCCCTATTTTCTCACTATTCATGGCCACAGCAGCGGACTTTATCAGGTTCCCCTATAGGAGGTTCCCCTATTGTGTGTGGCATTTTGGTCTGCGCAATTAAGTAGGCCACCTCATATGCCACCAGAGCATTAGAATGAATGTGTTTTTGACCCTGTAATTCCTTTTCTTTTCACCGTCAATAGGCTTTTCAATAAGAGAAGGATGTTTTGTTTGCGAATTTCTTTGCATTTTGCCTGGCTTTCATGGGTAAGTACTACTGAAGAGATTACACATTGAGGATAATCTACGTTGCTGACAGTAGAGCAAGTTAATCCATACTTTATGATGTCTTCTTGATATTTCTGATGTTTCTTACTTTGGTCTGATTGGGTATTGCTCTTCTGCTTAGTCGAAGTACCCGGTTCTGATGACTCAGGCAATGTGTCCACAATTTCCTCAACATTTTTATATCTGCGAATTACAAATGTATCCATCTTTGCAGTTGCAGATTTCGCGTACAGGTGTGGGCTGTAGTGATAACTAGTGGCGAGTCAGTCGCTGCACAGTGATGTCATATCTTCGAGTCGCGAAAAAAATATTTAACATTATTTTTAAAGCACTTTAAACAGTAATATCTTCAAAAATCTGAGAATATTTACATGGAATATTGAAAATATTGATTATTATCACAAAAAATGCCTCTCACGACGCTTTGAAATTATTACACGACCCCCGCCAGGGTTGCCACCCCCAGTTTGAGAACCACTGATCTAATTTAAGGTTCTTTCACCATCTTCTATCTCTCTCCAAGTCTCTTCAATGGCCTCATCTCTTTTCCTGCTTTCTCAACATGATGTGCAATTCTAGCTCGCTTCATTCAGAAAATAGCAAACGCTACAGTGCTAAATGTGATTGTTTCCCTCCATCCGTCTCTAGTGAGATCAAGCAGGTTTGGTATAATCAGATGCTAGTCTAGCGCTCTTGTGAAGTTAAGCTGGAGAACAGGGCCAGGTGCTCTGATTCTCAGTCTAATTTATTAGTGAGACTTGATCAGTATTGAGATTTATTCTGTTGCCACAGCTGCTCTTCCTCCAGTCACTTCAGGAAAGAGTCCCAGAGCGGGAGCGCTGCTTTCCTGTCTCTCCTCTTCCTCCTCCTTCTGCTCTCCCTCGCCTGTCTCTCTCCTCCTTTTGGCTCTAGTTCTCTCCTCCTCCTCATTTTCTCTTCTCCGCCCTCACGTTCTTCTGCTGTAAATTCTCCAGCGCCCTGAATTGATGTTGATGAAAACTTGAACCTTTCAGATTACCTGTAGGACCTCAGATGTTTATTCTGGATTTGTTCACCCTCATGTGGTTTGAAATGTGTATATGAGTCTCACTTCAGTGGAACACAGAAGATGTTTTGAGAAATGTCTCGCTGGTTTAGTGTCCTTAGCTGGAAGTCAATGGGGGTCAATGATATTCGGTTACCAACTTTCTTGAAAAGTTTCATCTTTTGTGTTCGACAGAAAAAATACAGGTTTGGTACCACGTGAGGGTGTGAAAATGATGACAGAATTTGATGCAAACCAGCCTTTAAAATGAAACATCCGTGTGTCCCATTAAATGTGATGAGATTTAAAATAGCAATTTCTCTCTATTATTTGTCATCTTTCTTCTCTCTCAATTTTTTTCCTAATTATTAATCCCTTTTATCCCCATCATTCGTGCCCTCTTTTCTTACCCATTATTTCGCCTTCTGTGTCAAGATCTCCATTTCTGAGTTCACACCTTTCACACCTCCGTGTCCCTTGATCCCTTCCGCTACAGTACTTTCTTTCCTCACACTTCCGCTCATCATCCTAAATTCCCTGATTTATTTTCTTATTTATTACTTTTCTCTTTGTTCCCCATTTCTCATCTCCTCTCTTTTCTGCTCGCTCACCCGCATCCGCTCCAATCGCCCCGCTCGCACATTTGCAGTGAACGCCGTCATGTGAGCGAACCTTACGCTTTGCAAAGAGAACCTCAATGAGCATGATGCAATCCTCACTGTTCCTCCTCACGCAGCGTGTCAGAATTCAGCCTTTTAAGATAAATGAATCAAACACGGAGGATGCCGACACGTCGGTACACGGCAATATCAAAGGCGACAGTGTTTGACTTTGAATCTTCTGGATGGCAGAACAGGAGGATCTCCCCCTCCATTTCGTTTTGAGAAGAATCCGCGTGATTTAAATAAAGCAGGTTTAGATGCAGGCATATGGTATGCAGGTGTACGTCGCAGGAACTGGGAGTGGGAAGGCTGCCAGTTTGTCAGACTAAATACCCTCAAAATAAGCTAAAGTCTCATCAACGCCGCCATTGAGGCCGCTAACCATGTTTGCCACAACATCCTTTCATCCTTTGTAAGTGGCAACAAAAGAGTCAATTCTGTTGTCGTTTTCATGGAGAAATGAAACCATGAATGAAAACGAACCACTTTGAGAGGAAAAACATTCGTGTCGTGTTTCAGTACCGCTGACAAATGATTACTTCAACCCTCCATCATCATATAACAGACAGTTTTTGAAACACGTCTCCTTTTCCTTATTATGCTGCAGACAAAAATGGCAGTCTCAGAGCGGCTCCTCAGTGGTCAGGCAGTTTCTGATCCAAACGTTTCTGTGGCTTCAGCTGAGAAAACACTACATGATGGCCAAAACAAGCCCTGTTTTTTAGCACCGCTGGCTGGATTGATGGTTGTAGACCCTGCCCATGGAAAACGTCGGCGGGAGAAAGAGGGCTTAATGTGTCTTAAATGTCTTTCGGTTTATTATTCCATATATGGACATCCCTGTTGAAAAAAAAAACATATGCTGGGTAAGGTATGTTTTGATGCTGGTTTAAACTCGTCATGTGCTGATTTAAGATGGTCCTGAGCCGGTTTAAGCTGTTGAGAAACTAGCACGTAACTACCTTAAACCTGCACATGACCATCTTAAACCACCACATGACCGGCTTAAACCAGCTAGTGACCAGCTTAAACAAGCGCAAACCAGCATCAAAACATACCTAACCAAGCATATGCTTTTTTTTCAAAACGGCACACAAAAGGATTGAGTGTCGTGAAAACAGCCAACAACATGTCTGGTTCATATTTCACTTCAAAATCATAAGTGTTTTTTTAACTAACTAAAAACTAATTGAATGTAGCAACGCTAACATCTTCAGCGGAGTGAGAGAAGTTCGGTTGTGTTCATAATAGTGTCGCTTTCCCAGTAGCAAATGACTTTTTGTGGTGTAGTGTAACCAAATCACTGTGTTCCTGTTTTTCATTTTACTGTTGCTGCCGAGTGAGCTGTGGTAATATGAAAACATGTCTCTTTCCCATATAAGTTATTGTAGCGAATAGGATCATGTAAATAAATAGTTAAAGACTAAAGAGTACCTTGAGTGTCTGTTCGGACAGAATGGTCTGATTAAATTATAATGTTTGTCGTTGCATAATGTATTTAAAGCCACATTTCCAAATTACATACAGTAGCTTCACCGTAAATGTTGCTAAGTGCTGTTTTAAATGATTAGCCTGACTACAGCTTAACTGCTTTAAATAAGTAGATTGTACTTTGAAAAGATGCTGTTTCAAAAGCTGAATGAAATAAGTATTTTTTAAATCTTTTGTGTATGACCATTAAGGTTAATGGGATGCTAGTTTTAGAATTGTGTCAAGTTTTGTTATAGATGCAAATGTTGAATCATTGCTAGAATCCAATTCTTGTTTCAAAAATTTCAAGTCGTGTATTTAGTTAATTTCACAAAAAATTGTTAGCACAAGGCTGAGGTGAACAACAAAAATAAGTCTGAATGGAGTCTGAAGTGCTTTGGCCTGTATTATCCGCGGACATTTTGTGGAGAACAAAAAGAAAACATATATCAATACAATGCTCACCGTGCAAGGAAATATAGCTAGGTATGGGCCGGTTACAGGTTTCAAAGTATACTCATGGTTTCAAAGCCACTAGTCTCGGCCTCACAAGTCACGCCCTTGGACTGTTTGCTGAAAGTCATATGCTTTAGTCACACTTTTCTGGAAAAACTTCAGCACATTCGAAGAGGTCATCTGATTGGTTGAATTTGATAGGATTTCCGCAACCTGCGTTCTTTATCAGTCCTCCTGCAAACAACACAAAGACGTCTGATCGAAGAAGTATGCTGACATGTTAACATCGTTTACATCCTAAACATGACGTGGCACAAAACCTGATTGGTTGCTTTACCTGTCCGTCATATGGCTTCTTGGGCCAAAGTTTCCAGACCTATTCAGTCAACAATTTCTGTGATAACATTTCTAAGGTACAAGCTGTTTTTTCACGATATGCATTAAATCACTAAATTGTGTAATTCGATGTTTGATTCTTACATTTAATATATATTAGAAAAATAGGCCAACATTTTTTTTAAGAATATTGTAATTTACATGCTTTATTTTGACCAGACATACATGTTTTATATGTTGCTTTAAAACTAAATGTATTGTGCCCAGTTGAAAAGTTGTTGTTTGTATGTGCAGACATTTGAAAATAACACATTTCAGTGACTGTATTTGTGACAATATAGAACATTTCCCTCTGTATAAAGTTTAACTCTTTAATTGTGATGTAAATCAATCATTTATTCCACTTTAAATACAACAATACACACTGACGCACGCACACATACAGACCCATACAAATTATGGAAATTAGTATTTTGGGTGGGGGCCGGTGGCAATTAAAAATCACAGGTGACCGCTTTGTGATTCATCTCTGTCAAATACCTTTTGTGTGTCCCATAGACACTCGCATATACATTAGCAGGTGAAAAGCTGTCTGATGGGTACTCACTGGGGCCAAAATAAAGTGTATTAATGATAGTGTCACGTGTTTAGAATTATTCCCTCAATTGAATCCAGACAATATACGCCTCATAGTACAGGTATCATTACAGGTTGTTGGTATATCTATATATATATGCTATTGAATTGTCCGTATTCATTTTCAGGGTTTGGCTTCATGGATTGAAACTGTAGTGCAGTCCTTCAAGTATCTGATAAACTGCACTCACATAAAGCTGCTACCAATCAAAAAAACGAGCTGAAACAAGAGCGGTCCATCAGTCATATGGAAGGAATTCCCTCAAGCTCTTATCTTTTGATGTGGTGCTGGCTTGTGACATGGTGGAGCGAAACTTAAATAACATTTTGTTTATTTAAGCTGATTCACTGAAACGTTTGCAATACGTAACATTAGATCAAAGCAAGCCTTTGGCGAGCCAACCTGCTTGAACGGTGACACGAGACACTGTGATCCTAAATGGAATAAGCTCACCTAAATTTGTCAGCTATTATTTGACAAAGGCTCGGTCAAATTATCATAGCTCTATTATGATGTTAGCTCTGTCATATCCTCTCACACCTTGTACTGTTTCTCTCTCTTATAAATGGAAGTTGCTCCTTTCATGTTGACCTTGCCAGGATCAATTGATTCGGTTGCTCTGGGCCCAGGTCCACCAGGGGTTGTCTGGTCTTATTAGCGGACAAGACTACGCTCTTGTAGCTGGATGAGGACTGGAAGCAGACAACCATGACATTCGCTAGCGTGTCATAGTTCCTTTCAGCTCTCCAAGGTATTCAGGTAGTCAGCTAATGGCCTTTGACAGCTTCTCAGAAGACGAAATGCAAATGAATAGGTTTGTTCCCGTAGATTCGGCTGGTGACATGAAAGAGAATAAAGGTGATTCTTGTACGAGATCAGAGAAACTTGTCATGGATGGTGAGGTTCAGAAAAATGTTTTTAGGGGAAAAATAAATGAGAAATGAAGTAAACAGGTAAAACATGTTTAATGAACCTTTCCTAAATATTACTGGGGTGCTATTGTCATAAGGTTTTCGTAATTCTTTGTATTTTCATAACACTTTTTTTTTAGATAGTTATTATTGTATACATAGTACATATATATAAATTTTTGTCTGTCCATTTTGAGCTCTCGATGAAATTACCTTATTATATATGGGAAAAAAATCATATTTTACTTGAAAAAAACACTGTACTGTCTTTATGGGCCCCCAAAAAAACCCTATAATTTTATTATTTATTATATTACCGTTTTATTTGACGTAATGTTCACGTATTTTTAAAATGCAGTTGTGCGTAAACAGAAAGGTAATTTTTCTGATCCAATGTTTCTATTATACATTATTTTGTATTACAAGTCTGTTAACAGCAAGAAACTCAAAATGCTTTTCCAAACACCCTCATTGTCATTTATCTGCACACGCACAGCTGTTCAGAACTTCATTGCCTGAACAAGATCCAGATGCACAAATGTATAAATAATCAACAAAACTGAAAACTCAGGACATTAATTCAGCTATTAAAAGATACTGTTGCAAATAAGAACGTCTTTGTTTACATCATTTTGCATTCACCAATTTTCATTCATTTTCCATATGATTTTGTAAAATCTACACTGTAAAACTTTGCTGTAATTTTGCAGCAGGTTTGCTTGTAACTTACTGTATTTAATTACTATTGAATACTACTCTCCTATTATTACTTTTTTCAATTTAAGTTTAACTTTACTTTAATCAAAATTAAAACACTTTGACTATTGAGATTCAAAATGAGCCAGAAAAGACTCATTTGGTCTCATTACTGACATTAGCAGCATCACTGCAGATATCACATTCTTCCTAAGCATTTTTGTCTCCTTTTCTACTAAAACTCTTTAAAACTTCTAAAATTACGATGCATTTACAATAAAAGAACTTTGTAAGTTTATGTTTAAAATATAATGGTAAATTCAATCTACAGTAAGTTACTGGCAAACCTGCTGCAAAGCTACAGCAAGGTTTTGCAGGACGTTTAATTTTTTCTGCTGAATTCAAAAGGTTCAGTGAACCTATACTGTAGCTGGAGGTCATGCTTGAATTTGAGTTTGTTGGGGAGGGCACTATTACACTTATTACAATTTTTTATGTTTTTCATTGACCAGAAGTTTGGAAGTGGCTTTGAGCCGATTATTTGTTTGGAACTTGTCAATGGTGGGCAAGGGAGAGTGTTTGTATTATATTGTTGCCAGGTTTAGCTGAATCTTCTTTAGAGAACGATAACATGTAACTGGATGTAGAAGCAGGGGCTAGTTTTCTTCACAATTTTAAGAGTGAATTAAACAGACATCAGTTAAAAGATGAAACACAGCAAATATTTAATTAAGTTATACTCACTTTCTTCAAGCCATGGACTCAGAGGACTATTACAGTATATATGGAGAAATGATTTAATCTTACCCAGAATGTTAAGACATCACAGTCTTGGACTGCGTTTCTGCATTCTTAAAGACCGTTGCACTTCCCAGTTACTGATATGGAAAGAACTGCTGAGATAGTAACTTCGGCCTCTTTATGGCTCTTGATATAACTATGTGTATATTGAGGAACAATGTGAAATGCATTGGACAAATTAATATGCTGTAATGTATTTTACGGTATAGACCCAATGGAGTCTCTCTTTAGTGGGTTTTGAGTGGACCCTCTTAATGACTAATTCAAAACAATTAAAAATGCATAGAATGCAATTTCACAAGCGCATGGACATTCCATTAATGGAAACTCTCTCTTTTTAGGCTGAACGATCACATGATTCACAGCAAGGTCCCTTAAGTAGTTTTAGTACTGTAAAACCTTGCCTTAACCCAAAATGGGCCAATTATTTCACAAGCCAGCTCACACTCCACACAGGACCTACATCATTTAGACATCTAGTAAAAGGCAGTTCATTATATATAAATCATTAATGTTAATGTAAAAATACATAAGTCAAACAATCAACTTGATTCTGCTCTCAAAAATTACTTTTTTGCTGATGTCACTAAGCCCTCCACCAACCACCTGACTCCCGTCTTGTATGTTAAAGGGACAGTTCACCCAAAAATGAAAATTGTCGTAATTGTTTCACCCTTAAGTTGTTCCAAATCTGTATACATTTGTTTGTTCTGATGAACATAGAGAAATATATTTGGAAGAATGATTGTATCCAAACAGTTCTTGGCCACCATTGACTCCCATAGTAGGAACAAATGCTTTATAAATGGTTTTGTTCTGTTTTGAATAATGTAGGAACGACAACAGTTCTTGGGGCACTTTTGACTACCAATGTAATTTTTCCTACTATGGTAGTCAATAGTGGCCAAGAACTATTTGGTTACAAGCACTCTTCCAAATATCTTTCTCTGTGTTCATCCGAACAAAGAAATTCATACAGATGTGAATGAGTAAATAAAGACAGAAATTTCATTTTAGGGTGAACTGTGCCTTTAATATAAGGTTATGTTTTTTCCATGTTGAATTCCTTTTTAATCTCAAATATGTGACATTCCAAAACGAAAAGAATATTCCATCCTGATCAGTGAAATAGTTAATACCCTGTTTTTATGTTACATGTATTTCATGTACTTTTAATATTTCACACGATTCTCTTCTTTTTGGGTTTAAGTTCTGCTCGCTAGACATGAAAGTCAACTATTGTTAGGGTGACCAGATTTCTCAGAGTGGAATACGGGACAGTCACAGAACCCACAGACCCATAACACCTACTGCACACATACAAGTATTTACACTTAATAATATGGTTAGCTATGTAAAAAAATAAATGTAGAAAATTATCAATTTTGCAGTGCAGTGAGCTGACCAAAAACTATGGCCATGAATAACAGAATGGTGTGCAAAAAGTCCTTCACTTGCATGTACTTTATCAGATTCGCAACTTTGCTTCACAAAAAATTCGCTGACACTTAGAGTAGCACACTTACTTTTAGCAGCATCCATGTGCTTTTTTGTGTGCATATGCTGCGTAATGTCGGCTCGGCCTCCGTGAGTAATAGAAAAGCGAGCCCCACAAATGTCGCATCTTAATTTGCTTGCCTCTGATTGTGACTCTCTTTCGAGAAATTTAAACTCTTTCTGAAGATCGTCGTTGAATGTACAGGAACGCTTCTTTGACATCTTTGCACTTGAGTGAGTCAATTAAGCTTATCCGTGGTCTCGTCTCGTATACATTACACTTGATGTCGGATTCCGCCTTCACTAACTAGCTGCAAGTTGAGAATGATTGGGGGAATTGTGATTGGATGGAATTGAATTGTCCTTCTGCCTTCTCTTATTGGATGAATTTTTTTTCTCGAAAATATACTATGAGGTGATTTGCTAGTTTTATTAGGCTATTCCGTATGAGAGGAGTAGGCTACTCAGGCACGCTATCACTCAGGAAAAAAATATATATATATTAACAATGAAATACGGGACAAATCATGCTTTTTTCATAATAAGTCGGGACACTATAATTAGAGTTGAAATACGTGACTGTCCTGGGAAAAACGGGACGTCTGGTCACCCTAACTATTGTAGAGTAAATGTACCTGATCTACCCTGCTTTTCTTTTCTTTGGACTGCCACTTCTTTATCTCTTTCCTTCTTTTTGTTGTCTTGAGATCTTGTTTTGTGAGATGGCTGTAAGTTCCGCTCCATTACCGCCCCTCCTCGCTCACATCTTAAAGTAAACGCACAAACAATCCAGATCAGTCAGTCAAAACCTTCTCACTGAGCTCTTGCTGAACAGAGGGTTCATACAGCTGTCACCAAAGGCAACTGTCATGTCAGCCATTGTAATGTGGTTAACACAAATTCTCCAGACATGTTGCGCTGTGGTGATGGTGCTAAGCTGATGCGGGCTGCAACAGGTCTCAGTATAAACTACAGTTTAAACTTTGCTGTCTTTTGCTGCACAGAAATTAAACCACAAATGCCTGATGGGTAAAATCAAGTCTCTATTAAGT
This sequence comes from Barbatula barbatula, assembly GCF_947034865.1. Classification (NCBI taxonomy): domain Eukaryota; kingdom Metazoa; phylum Chordata; class Actinopteri; order Cypriniformes; family Nemacheilidae; genus Barbatula; species Barbatula barbatula. The sequence continues at coordinate 9,436,960 of NC_136786.1, forward strand.
CTTACAACAATGGATTGGCAAATGCCATTTGAATATGTAACTCTTTGTACATCTTTCCTGTCACTCAAAACACTTTAGAAATATTGAGTAAATGAAAATGTGTTTAAATAGTATATGGGATACCATTAAATGAGCAGTAAAACTGTTGCTCAAATGCGAGTGATGAAAAGATTTATTTCAGCTCAACATTCATTTGATAGTCCTCATCGTTTCATATTATATTCACATATCTCCCTCTCATGTCTTATATCAAAGTTTATGAGGACTCATTCAGATCCAAACCCTCATGTGCGTTTTAAGGGAAAATGGTTCATCATTTTAACTATCATCATTTCAGCTGCACTCTCGGAGGTGAGAGAAATGTGTAGAAAAGCTCAGGACAAATGGAAAGGGAAAAGCAATTGATGTATCATGATAATGATATCCTCCAGTCATCTTTTCAACCAGCTCCACTATGTGCAATTTTTATTTCCTGTATTATTTTAACACACGCTTTTTGTGTGTTAGTGCTAAAGCTTAAACAACAGGCAAAATATTTTACAACACATTGTCACATTCTCAGTAGTTTGACAATAATAGTGGTCACAAAACAACACAAGCTTCTAAACAGAGAAAGGGCCACAGGATTCGGTCAGATTTCACATTCATCGGGCTTTGCTTACTTGTGAGACTGCGTTCACCCGTTTCTGTAGGGGTCGTCATCTGTTTGGAGCGTAGTCTTTTGCCAAACAGATGCCGCGCACTCGGCTTTGTAAGGGTCGGTCAGTGGCTGCAGGTGCTCTCAGCAGCTGTGTCCCGCCAAATCACTCCAACTGGACATGGGGGTAAAATTTGGATGATTGCTTATCACTGAAACAAACACTCTGTCTGAAAGGCAAAACAAACCTGAGGCCAATGCAGCAGGGAAATCGAGAATGACTAAGCTGTTTTTTAGTAGATAGGAGTCGGTGGAGTAGTTGTGTGACAAACAAGTTTATTTATGGTATTATTTATCTAGTTTTCATATATTTTACGTTTAAATTAGGACTGTCATGATATCACTACACGGTGGCCACATAAATTCACAATAACAATATTATCACTATATACAGTATATACTCATATTTATTAAGAAGTGCTTGTCAACTTTGACAACACATTATTTAATCATTTAAAAAGTACAGAGTTTTTTTCAATTTCCTAAAAATCTTCGAATTGAGAGATGCAAGGTCTTAATAATAAGACATAATAATACATAAAAGAAAAGCACACAACTATTTACAATTTTATCACATGTGTAGTATTACCATGATATTGGTAATTGTTGTTTTTGTCATTACCACTATGTTCTAACCCATACGACACCCTTGGTCTACGTGCATATGTAGATGAACATCTTGGACAACTCCAGTACATATTGGTATTTTTACCATATTTTACCGTGTTGCAGTGAACAGAATATATGAACCTTGCACCTTTTTCAGTTCCAAGTAAGACCTCAAAAAATGTATCACATTCATGGAGCAACTACAATGTAAGAGGCCGTATAACGAGGCACGTGGACCCAGCTTAAGATGGGATAATTTAGCCCGTATGTGCTGTATGTTCAATACCACAGCCAATTACACAGACATGGCCAAAGAGAGGCAAAGAGGAGACTGATTAGAGAGCAGAGGACAACAGCGAAATCTCTGAAAAACATGTCATAATCACACAGGCGGGAATCACAGCGGTATGTCGTCTGTGTTCCACTGAAGATGCCTCTCAACGCAGACAATCAGCTCTACATTAAGAGCACAGAGACCTCGACAGCGGGCTCCGCATCCCCATCACCACGGCAACTAATTTCATCCGTAAACTAAAAGCTGAGGTCCCATATGATTTTGGAAAAAATGTAAAGCGAGGGTCTTTGACATGATAGCAAAAACATCTGTTGATAATATTAACAAATGTTTTTTTATATTCGAAATAAAATATACAGTATAGTGAATATAAAGCACAAGTAAAAGTGTAAATCAGCATTGAAGCACAAAGCCACAGGGCAGATCTTTGACGATTTTTCCATATTTAATCACCTTTTAGCCCTTAACTTTTTTACAGTCCACTAAAATAATCCTGTGGTGTGACTGAAAAACGGATTCAAACTACCGTCACCATTATGAGCACATTGCATTCATTGTGTCCCGCACATAACCACTAAACCACAGCTTTAACATTTTCTCTGCAAATCTCACAGGAACCGCTGAAATTCTTCTCCTGGAGGGCTGAATATCAAATCAAAGAATAACACTGAACAGACATAGTCTCATTGGGTTGTTACATGAATTAAAACACTAAATTAACAATTAAATATGGCAGCTCATACCCTCAACATGATATGTACGATATGTTCTCTGTAACAGAGATTAGCGGGATAAAGTTAAAACCGGAGTTCATTCTTTCAGAAATGTCTGAACAGAAGTTTGCTGTTCCTTGTTGAATAAGTCTCCTCAGGATAAGTGTAATGTAATGTCTGGAACACCTGCCGAACTGAATGCCTCATGAGAGTGTCTTAATGGTTTCCTCTACATTTTTTGGCATGTAATTTAGTGGAAAGTGTGCAAAAAGGAGTTATTAACCTTTGACATTTCAGACGTCAGTTCATTTCCTCTTTTGCACAGTATTTTTCCCTTTATTTTTCTACAATTTTCACTCCATGATGAAAAGTTCTCATAGACTACAGACATTGAATACCATTAATGTATCACAGTACCTTCCAGTACCACATCTAAATGTAAAATGCTGTGGTGTTTTGGATAGTGAATGGGTCATGGTTATGTGCTTGCGTTTGCTAGGTCTGCTCCTTTGTTTTTAGCATGTTGCTATATAGTGGCTGTTGGTTGCTACGGCTAGGTTGGCTCGGTTTCTTTTGTTTTCTTTTCAGTTTCTTTTGCCAGTTTTATCCTCTACCCGTTGAATATCATACGTTTGTTCAATGAAGCAAGCTGTGTTACATCTCTCCTCAGTAAGCTACTTGACTTGCAGTATCATTGACTCGCACAAACAATCCAAGACAAGTTAATTTTTAACAATTTGTTTTATGTAAGCGACAATAACTACTTAATATTGCTAATTCTTTTGTTCACTGGCCAAGTTTTACATTGGAGTGTAGGAGCTGGGCTATATACAGCAATCGTTGACTGTACGGTATATAAGATGGATGGCGTGACACCGTTTCATTCCATTTTAGAAAACGTAAAACGTCCAATGATGGGCGCTTGCATGTCCCGAAAAAACACAGTTTGAACCCTGGGCATGTGCTGAAGAAATGGTCACTGGCGCCAGATTCTGCGCAGTAGTGAGCATGAAGTGGAGCGCTGTATCAAGTTCCTGCCCATATTCTCTGATGATTCAATCATAAATGAAGAAATCATGTTACCATTCCCCCTTTTTTATAACATATTATAACTAACTAAGACCAAACCTAACCTTAAACGTCTGTCCCCTATTAAAAGTTTCTGCGTGAGAGCGCCCTCTGTCTTTAGGATGTTGCGACATTTAACCGCAATCCATTGAGGAAACTGAGTGTGTTTGGGGGGTGCATCTAAAATGTCTGAAGTTACACTTCTTTACAGAATTGTAGTGAGAACTGGACAGATTTAAATGTGTGCTTATGACAAAATGGGTTGCACCCTGAAGGGAAGAGAGTAAGAGGGAGATAGGGCTGGAAAACACATGAATCACAATGGCAGAACATGAGAAAATATGGAAATATTCAAACATCTGGAGAACAGAGAGGAAGTGGAAAGCTGAGGCAGGTGCATATGTATGCTAATGCTAAAAAACAAGCCGAGACAAGAGACATACCTTTAGACGTTACTACAAGACGCTACCGATCAAGAGAGTGGTTCTTTTCATAAACATCTTCTCCTTAGCCTGCTGGAAATAAAAAAAATTGCCCTAAGTCTGCCTTAGCTATTCATTGGTGGCTGAAACAGTAACCATGTAAAAAAACAACAGGTGTGTTGCTAATACAGCAAACTAGCACAATAAAACATAAAACAATAAAAAAAATGATCAATGGATGAACATGATCTTGTTTAGCAAATAAACTCTATATTGTTACCATTACTCGCATTGTAGGCCTAAAGTATACCGAAGTATATACATCTGTACTATTGTGCTACCATGTTTCATTTCTTTGAGTCAGCTTTCTGAAAACATTTAAAAATCACAAATTCATCCAAAGATTTGTCTATGAAGATGTCTGCTTTGTGTCCACCAAAGTCTTGTCCTTTTTGGAGTGCTCTGAATTAGTTAGCACTGAAAACAACGGGATGACAACCCTGAGATTTTGACTGTTTTTAGCCCTCAGGTCTGATTTTAATATGAAAGCTTTGACACAATACGAGCATGAGATCCCCATATATCGGTTTCAGTCATCAGTACAATCCTCAGTGTGTACTCTCCAGACACAACCACTGCATAATAGACTGTATGTTTTCCATATATTACACACAAACAGGTATTAGAACAATGAGGTTTACTCACGACTGCCAAGAACAGTAAATGCCATAGGCCTTTTCAGTGTAATGTGATGCTTGTTTTCCGTAAAGTAGGAAAGTAAATTCAGAACCATTAAACAGATTTACAGTGGCAGCACACTTTGCTTGGATTGTAACTAACAAACGTTGTTAGCTTGAGTGTCTTTGCTTTTGGCTTTAAACCTAAATGTAGCTTCTAAAGATTGCGACCAGAATATATACAGTAAATATATACAATTAATGATTAACATAGTGATGCACAAACATACACATTTCAGCTTTCAAAGTATTGCAAAAGTATGTCATGAGGATTGTGGGTCGATGCAACCGCGTAATATGAAGGTCTCTGAACCTCTTAACTTTCGTTCTTGATCAATGAAAACCTTCTTTCACTTGCATGTTCTTTTGGCTCCAACTGTTTTCCTTATTAGCATTGTGCGCTAGACAACTATCTCCACCTTTAAATAACATACCAAAAGCACTACTTTAGAGTACTCGGAAGCCATTGTGATGTTCCAGTCCAGTGTAAATATGAGCCAGCTGCTGTTCAGTGACTCTAGATGTCTTTGAAGCGTCCTGCTTGGAATTAGCGATAAGCTGTTTTGACTGATGGCTTTCAGCTCTGTCCTTACAGTTACACAGGTGCTCAAATTCCAGCCTCCCAACAGTATAGAAGTGAGGGTTATGGATTTAGCAGGCTGACACTTGGTATAAATTCCCTGCTAACAAATGCTAATCTTGTTGGAAGGGGGTTTGTGAAAACAGGCCATGTACCAAGAGATAGAATGACTGTGTTTCTCTTGATGACACCCCAGTTTCGTTCCAACGGCAACTTTCTCTACACTCGCGACACATGCTGGATATTAATAGACGTTCGGCTGACAGGTACACATCACTGTCAGTAGCAGCTTCAATGGGGAGTAGAACAGAGAAAGGTGGTGTGGCAAAAAACTAAAACCCAACATATTTTTGCGGGGCCACTAACAATTTTTTTCTATTCGTCATATTATGTTGGCTACTTTTAAATAAAATATTTTTTAAAGCACTTATGAATCACAATATAGATATGTTCCACGGTATAATGTCCAATATACTGTAATAGGTAATGTGGTGCCACCTACGTTTTTTTAAAGATCTTTGAAAATTATTTTTCTTAAAGTGTATAAATTACGTTGCGAGAAGATTACATAGAAACTCAATGTAATGACGCAAATTGGTTGACGTAATTGCAGCAATCATACAATATTTGTAGGGATGTAATAATTCACCGTCAGCCGATTGAAAATCGATTATCAAATGTGACGATTCAAGGCGATTTATGTTACATGAATCGCAACACATGTTTTGTACATCATGGGCTGCTGTGTTTACTGCAAACCTATTTTAACTTGAGCGGTAAATTTGCAAGAAAAGAGTGTTTTTTTTCACGTCCGAATGTTGCGCATTGTTTTTGCTTTGTTTTTGGTGTGAACACACCATCAATCCTTTTGTTAAAATTTGTCCCTCCTGCAAGTAAAACAGTCAAACAAGATATCGATATCGGTATATTCTTACTGTATGTTCTTTATTTTTCTGAATTCGTTCAGAATTTTTTTTGAACTTTTTACATTTAATGAACAGAAATTGCATGTTTGTGTTGGTGAATAAGCTGCAATACAGATCCGACCCTTTGCTCCCAAAGGCCCAGCTACACGAGACTATGAACTATGTTGAGAGCATTAAAAGCTAAGTCCTTACAATCTCAAATATATACACAGGTGTTAAGACAATAGGCTCTAGAATCTGAGACCTTCAGGAGGGGTTGAGGAGCAGATGCTCATCCATTGTTCCTTTGGTTTATGACATACACAGTCCTGAATAAGGATCGCCCATCAGCCCCCTAATGGGGTAATGCTTTCAACACGTCACATAAACTTTCATTACAGGGGTCTCTCGGTCGGGCCACGAACCACTTCTTAGCTCAATTAAAAGCATTGCTCAAAGAGTCCATGGCTGTTCTGAATGTTGGGGGTCTGGATCTCCTCCTGCGATTTGATTAGGAAGGAGATGGGTGGGAAACATGATACGGCATCTCGTATCCATCGCAACACAAAACAGGACATGCTCCATCCACTGAGCTGTCGGTTCAATGTCATAAATTACAATTACTTTTTGCCAGAAAGGTTGAAGCAAACCACTTAGTATCTATCAGTCAGTCCATATGGTGAGGAGATTAGCCAACCATGTTTTTTTCAAGAGCTGTTCTTGATAATTGTATTAAAGAGATTCTGTCATTTATTCACCTTCATGTTGTTCCAAGCCTGTATGTGACTTTTTCTTCTGTGGAAAACAAAATAATATATATTTTGATAGTAGAAATAATATATATTATGAGAAATGTCTCCGTGTCTATACAATAGAACTTAATGAGGGGCAGTGTTGTTTGGTTACCAACGTTCTTCAAAATCTTCTCCCGTGTTCTGCAGAAGAAAGAAACATAAACAGATTTGGAATGGTATAGGGTTTTGTGTGAACAATCACTTTAGTAGAAGGGATTTTAAAAGAAATATCAAAATGTCTCAGATTCCTCCACCACCATTTCCTCAGAAAAATGTACAGTAGCATACTTGGTTGTGTTTGCTTAGGATTGTGGCCAAGGTTTTTGAAGGTATATTTCGCTTTGCGCACTGAAGTGTGAAATTCCTTCTTTTGTTTGAGAGCTTTCTCGCCCAAACGCCCCTCATTGTTTTGTAAACTGTTGGCACATGATGTGTGCCTTTTGTCAATGGACGGGGTGACGACAGTGCAGATTAATGGCGTATAGATATCAGAATGGTATCTGTTTTGACTCATTAAACCGCACTGTAAATTGGTAAACAACAGCTAACACGTTTCTTAATACAACGACAAAATACTTTAAAGGAACCATTTATACTTAAACTAGAATTCGGTCATTAATAACACACTCCAATGCTGTTCCAAACCTGTACGTTGGTATTCAGTTTGAATGTATTCCAAGTCCTCTGAGGCTGTATCGCAGCTTTTTGTTATGAATAGACCAAAATTTATCGGTGTCCAAAACCAATTATGAAATGGTAATTGACACAAAAACAGCATTGGCTTGTGTACCACTGATTGCAAAATTATGGTGACTGTATGGGGGGTTTTATGTTCATGTGAAACTTGACTACCCCTGGTCGCTATACACCGCCAATACTTTCTTTTTTTGTGAATTATTCATTTGATGCATCTGAATTGACCATGATTCTCTTGGTCTGCTCAAGAATAGCTCTTGAGAATACAATGCAACACGTTTCCAATTATGAAATGATAATTGACACAAAAACAACATTGGCTTGTGTACCAATATGACTGCTAAATTGATGTGACTGTTTGGAGGTTTTATGTTCTTGTGAAACTTGACTACCCCTGGTCGCTATACACCACCAATACTTTCTTTTTTCGTGAATTATTCATTTAATGCATCAAAATGGACTATGATTCTCTTGGTCTGCTCAAGAATAGCTGTTGAGAATGCAATGCAACAGGTTGAACGTTACCTTGGAAATACAAATTTCTCATTTAGTTTTGAGTGTTCTCATTGGAATTCTATCACATGCAGTCTGTCTAGACAAAATTACGTTTTTATGTTTGCCCAGTTCTGTGGATATACTCAACAGAATAATACACCATACATTTCTATGTATGGTTAAGCATGGCTTAATCCTAAAAGCCAACACATTTGGGCATTTTGGAAATGTCATTTTAAAATTGAGTTTCATTTATTCTGTTAAAGTTAATTTACAGTCATACATGTCAGAATTTTTGTCATGGCAGCTAGTTTCATTGGGGGATGCCAGTCATTCATGTGATTTCTTGGCTCGCTCCTCTGGACTGGTAGCAAAAAATTGTGAAATTTCTATTCGAGTTGTCTACAAATGTCTTGTGTTTTCCAATTTGCATTTAGCAGAATTGTCCAAGTCTTGTTATGATTTTAGCCAAACTAAATTGGCAACTTATCGTCTTACAGACATTTTTGACTACAATGACTCCGTTTCGATAACAGGATGCTAATAAACCACAAAACAAATCCTTTAACAGCATGACAGAAAATATGTCTCTAAAACAAGTCTCTTTTGTGCAGTATGTTTCTCAAACATTAAAAATGGGGATTGTTGGAAATATGAGACAGGAAACTTCCAAAGCAGCTCAGTTATGAGTTTGTCGGAAGAAATGTCTCGTGCCTGGCTCATGCCCAGTAGCTCCACACATACCACACATACAAACATACACAAAACACACAATTGTCTCTTACGTGGCCAGAAACCAGAGAAAAGACTATCCGTTGTGAAAAAGTATTTTCCTGCCTCTGTGGTTCTGCTTCGAGGACACTTTGTAAGCAAGTGTATCATAATGTGACCGGAAAACAGACCTGAAATCTGCGGTAGGTTACGCACACACTTATGAACGGTTCTCCAAATTCGAACCATAGACATAAAGAAGCTATTGTCAATTTATATTCCTGGAAAATCAACCCACGCTTTTCTCTCCTTGTTTTTTGATATTAAAACAACTTAGCATTTATTTGAATTTGCAGTTGCTTGGAGATACTACTTTACATAAAGAGTACTTTTTATTCACTGGTTGCCATAAATTAAAACAAAGCAGGTGGTCATATAATGCCGATCTATAAATAACAAAGTCATGTGTCTACCTGCAGCTAAGCAACTGTTTGTTTAAATAATTACATAAGCCAACAAATGCCTCTCTGAATGTTTAAACAACACTAGCCAAACCATATATCTCAAGAAAAAATGTAATATTGAAACAATACACTCAAACTGTAAAACGAATGCTTAGAAACGATCAAAATACAGATATTATAGGTCTCCAATTATCTTTTTATTTCTCAACGCATCGCAATGTGCTAAAACAATTTTGTGGAAAAATGCTTCGGTGATACCTTTTTAAATTTCATACTCTAGGCAGAAAATCAACTTGCAATGCATTCGATGTATACATATTTTTCCAACTGTGTTTGCTCCGAACACAAAGTCTTGTGACCTACAACATTCATCATGTACCCAGCATGCAAGAACCACTGTCATTTTCTTCAGAATATCTAAAAATCTAGTTATTGGCTTTCTCTCACACAGCCATGCATAAACACACACATTTCCAGTCCTGCTGTGAGCAAGCATCCGTCTATTTCATAAAACATTCTATTTCACAACAGCCACCTGACAGAAGTGTGGCCAAATGAGTCTGTTCTGAGCGCTGGGAATTCTCAACAAGACCAATTATAAACTTGGCATTCATGTGGTCAGATGCACAGACCGGTGCACAGGTGAGTCTCTCCAAGACAAAGGGTCGGTTGCACCAAAAAGTATTAAAGTAAACCGAGTTTAGAGCTAATCTAGGGTTTGTTGATCCTAGATTATTTTATTTTCTGTTGTGTTGCACTACTTAAAATTTAACAAAGCTGACCAAATCATGGATTCAAACTTGTATTTAAAACATCATCTGCGATAAATTGTATCTGCCATGATGGATTCTGGAGCAGACATGAGAGAAGAGTGCAGTACGGGGGTCGTCCTCGGTCGTGTTCGGGGCTGTAACACCGCAGGCTAAGGTCCGCCTGTTCGGGACCGGACCACAATTTATACAGGGCGCCCAAAAACCGGTGCCACTGGTCACTTGGCTTAGGATGTTGTTCTTTTCCCATTAAATCAAAAACGTTGTGCTTGTATGTATAGGATTAATAAGAAGGGCATCTTGAATTTGACACTTCATAGCCGACCACCCAGATTATCTAACCGCCGTGACCTTACTCTGTGCTGAGGTATTTTATTTGTTTCCATTTTTATTTACAATAGATTAGTGGTGAAACGGATCACGGTTACTTTGTACTGATCATGCTCTACGGTTCGGAATGCATGTGACCCGCAGACCAATACAGTAAAAACAAGTTTTAGCACGCATGCGCTCTTGCTCTCTCTCCAGAATCAGAATCTCGACGAGTGCAATCTGAAAGCACATTCTCGTGTACATCTTCATTTAAGCTGCTGTGTAAGGCTAACTGTTAAAGTAATGTTGTGTTTTGTCAAAGCGCAAATGGCGCTAACATATTTTCGGTGCGATCTATTGTCAGCTGTTTACTCTGAATCCACATTTATTTAATATTTAATTGTTATACATATTTTTTTAAATCATGCATGCATGAAATGAATGAATGCAAAGTAACGTAACGTAATGCAACATAACGTAACGCAACATAACGTAACGTAACACAACGTAACGTAACACAACGTAACGTAACACAACGTAACGTAACAGAACGTAACACAACGTAACGTAACACAACGTAACGTAACGTAACACAACGTAACGTAACGTAACACAACGTAACGTAACACAATGTAACGTAACAGAACGTAACACAACGTAACGTAACACAACGTAACGTAACGTAACACAACGTAACGTAACGTAACACAACGTAACGTAACGTAACACAACGTAACGTAACACAACGTAACGTAACACAACGTAACGTAACACAACGTAACGTAACGTAACACAACGTAACGTAACACAACGTAACGTAACAGAACGTAACATAAAAATATTCAAAACAATTACTATTACATTTGCCACACAAGTTATTTATGCTGCAATGCTTGCTGCAAGACACTCAGCATTTTTGTTCAGCATTTTAAAACTGTTTAGGCTAGTTGGAACAACATCTGGGAAATATTGTTGTAGCATGTGTTTGTATGCAGATTCAAAATATTTCACATTTTCTATTATGTGTGATTTAAAAAAAAACATATTCTGGATCAAACGTAATGGATTTGTTACAGTGTGCATCTGTGAATATTAATGTGTGAATGAAAGCAGCATGCTTCAGTTTTTAATCTTGATTCCTCAGACTGTAAGTATTTCGTATTTTGTACACAAACAACTGGATCTTAATGAATTTAGTAGGTTAAATAGTTTGGTTCACTTTCATGCTAATGAGAGGCGAGAGGAGAGACGTTTCATTTCTGATGTGTTGCTGAGATAATATATTGACTTCTCCCCTTGAGACGTATGCAGATAAAACAAAGCAAACTCGCGTCAAACTGATCACCATAGCAACAAATGCAGCACACTGTAACATATTCACCTCATGCACGCATCCTTGAAAAATCATGTTATTCAAAATACCTGTGTCAGTGTCCACTGATGAGAAACTCACTCTCGCGTGACGTTGACTACAGTATGTTTGCAATAGCACACAATGTATACTGTGCACATGAATGTTCTGTGTGCATATAATACCTAAATGACCATATGCATAATTCTGAAGTGTGCATCACAACGCATTATGCTAAATATTGTATCCCATGTGCAATGCGTTCTACTTGACATTTCATTTTTCCACTCTACCATGTTTTTCCTGGACTCCTTATATATTTGGATAAAAGCGTCTGCCAAATAAAAATGTAAATATAATTTAAATGTGTGTGTATTTTTAAATATATACAAACTTGTTTATAGGCTGTATATGCTGTTAGATAAATAATTACTCATCTAGTATTTCCTTGGACACAGCTATTTATACATACACTTGAAGCAGTGGGCATTGTTTGGGCAACATGCGTTGGCACATGCGCTGTTGATGCCAGCCAAACAGTGTCCATTGATTGCTCTGATTAACTAGAGGGCTCAGGATCCCCTCTCAGCCTGTGAAAATAATATAAAACTGCTCTCCAAGCGAAAGAATTAAAGATAAAGAGCAAAAGTTTGATCACTGGAGACTCAAATGAAGAAAAAAATCCATGCATGCAAAAACAAACACATGCCTCCGTCATTTTCCCCATTCAAAGATACAGCACCGTGCCCTATTAATGATCTTCCTCTATTCCCTAGTCTGGTGTTTCTCTCTGTTATGACCCGAAGGCAGCTCACAAACTGATAAATGAGCTCAAAGCCTGAATCAATTGATACAACACAGGGAAAGCGGCTTGTTCGGATGGTTATCATAACACAGTACAGAGTTGTTGTTATGAGATATTGCATTATACTGTGGGTCAATGAAACCTTATGTGGTTAGTTTGGCTGGATTTATCTGCGCTTTGAAAAAATGATCATGGGGAGATGAAGCTTGGTATAACAGTTAAGCTCTGTGATTTAAATTAGCCTCATGGTCCTGAAACTGAGTTTTTGGGGATTCGTACTATATTTAATAATGTACATGTATACATGTAAATGTATACTTTTGTATACATTTTATTTATGTATATATTAATGTTGCATAATATCAAATTACATAATGTATTTTTTGTGTACCTATTTATTTATTTACATACCATACCACAATGCATTTATAATATTATATATAATTTTTTTTTATATATATTGGCTGCGGTTATTTCCACTAAGTGACAATAGTGACACATGTTTAAACTGTTTAAATAGTAGTAAATAGTAAAGTTTAAATAGGTTCTGTTTACACTAACCGAAATAGCTGTATTTTCTTTGGATTAAGTAGAAATAGTAGTAAAATATGTAAAATAGTGGTAGATAACGTTACTATTTGCACCTCAGTATTGTTGTGCATTAAACATTATGCAATCGTAACAGAGTGTAAATCATTATATTTACATTCAAACATTCAAAAGATGGCAACTTATTGAGATATTAAAGCCCTACACCCCTTACCATACCCTAAATCTAAAATTGATGTGTACAAATACCTTTATGATCTGTAAAGTGGTAGAAAAAGGCAAAAGAGCGTTTTTGCCAATAGGTGGATTAGGACCCCGGTCCCCTGTGTTTATTATATATATATAATAAAATAGTAAATAAATATTAATGTGTACAGTACTACAATGTATATATACAAATAAATATATATATATTTTTATTTGTATATATACAATGTATAGTACTGCACACATTAATATTTATTTATTATTTTAAATCATATTAAATTACATAAATAGGTGTACATAAATATATGTATGTAATTTAATGCATTTAAAATAAATAAACAACATAAATATATGTGTGTACAGTACTATACATTGTATACTGAATATATGTGAATATATAATTTTCAATATTATTATTTATTTATTCATTTACATAAATAACGCATTTACATCAATTCAATAGAAAATATTTATTCGTTTTTTATTTATTTACATTACATAATGCATTTTGTATACCTTTTTATTTATTTATATTTACAATTATATATATTCAGTAAAGTACGGTAGAAAATAAGATTTGATTCAGTAATTTGATTTATTAGCAACCAAAGTCTAAAAGCTACAGATAAATAGATATGTATGGTTTCAGTGATGTTAATGGTGAACAGGTGTTTGTGGTTTGACCGCCTGACAGTCTGGTCACAGCCCTCTTTCCTTGAACTCATGTGACATTGTTCAATTCAAAATATGGATTAATGTTGTGCTCAATTATTTATGACTTTATTTGTTGAAACGCAACATATGGGCACTTGATTTGTCTTTCTGTGATTATAAACTGTCTAATAGCTAGATTTGTCAATGCAGAAGTCATTGATTTTCATTAATAAAAATTACACCAGTGTTACACAGTATTATTGGAAACTTTTGGGGATAGCAATTTGTATAACAAGGACACATAGAAACTTGAATTGTCACATTTCATTTCACTTATAAATGTTATCAGTAAATTGCAATTTGAGAATGCTTTGAGATTAAATCGCCACACACGACGTACATTCAGCTCAATGTCAAAGTTCTCATTTACATTCAATACATAGGGAGAGCAAATAGGGTCTTTTTTCGTAAAAGCGTGTCTCTTCTGAGCTCTCAAGTGTGGAAATTGGAAGCGTATAAACTTTGCCAACTGCACACGTACCGCTTTTCCACCAGGGCTGATAATGGCACCGGAGCTGGAGCCGGTTTTCAGCCGACGATGGCACCATTCAGAACCGGCTCGCATTTCCACTGGCAAGGAGCAGAACCCTCTACGTCAATCCCAGTTTATATTTATTTCCATGTTGCGCAATGGCGCCTTTCAAACTGCAGTATCCAGAGAAAGCTCTGCCTACTGACGTCGTAAGTTCCCTTGTTAGAGACCAGCAAGGTTTCGGGGCCAGTTCGGAGCCAGGATCTTGGCGTGATCTCAGGATTGAGCTCCGGCACCAGCACCGGTGGAAAAACTGTATCTGTGGTCAAGGATTAAATTATGTCAAATGAGGTTTATTTATATTGAGTGAAATTTATGCCAAAATGATCATGCTGATTTTCCTTCAGTGTCGAACATTTAGCTCCGGTAAACAATTCAAACACGTTGACCTTCAAAATGACCTTCACTAGAGCTTGTTACACATTTCCGAATTCTGAAAGTTACAGATGAGCTGTGTTTAGTTTAGTTTTCGTGAGTTCACAATTTTCCTGGAACCTACAAGTGTGCTTGCAGTAATACAATATTAAACTAAACTAGTGTACTGTTACACTTAAATTATGTTTATAAAAGTATAATTTTAAATATACTTAAGTGTAACTTAAAGTTCAAGATTTTGGAAAGATAATTCCAATGCCGTTTTAGCTTCATACTCATAGCTTAAGGTGGTTTAGCTGACCCCTCTTAAAAAAACAGCTTAAAACTATTTCCGGTTACCAGTTTGATACATAGTGTTGTTTGGTACTTTCGTATTTGTTCAGCCGGTCACTCCCATGACATTTATGTATGTTTTACAACTAAAAAGAATAGGTCAAATCTCTTGCTGAAATAATATCACACATCTCCAGTTAACATGTCCTGGCAAAAACAAACTGAGTTATTTATATATTTAATACTCAGGCAAGCTTTGTGGATAAGGATATTCAATAATAAAAACCGGTTATAATAAAAGTGATGCTTGTTTAAATATTTACATGCTCAGGTGTTTTGCCATTGTTTACACACACAAACAAACAAACAATTCTTCCTCAGGTGTCTCTCTCTGCAGGCACCTCTTTATTCTCGCAAGGCTGACTCCAAAGTGTAACCTGAACCACCTCAACGTCTAACAACGGCGACTTCAACATACTCAATGCCTGGCTGCGTAGAACACGCACAATACACACAGTCCCCCGCTGTTAAATGGCATGCAGGGATTCTCTACTAACATGACAGCTATCCCCCACACTATTAACCATATCCTGAAAATCACAGACTCCTTTCTCTGACTGCGTCCCACCATTCCACAGAACAAAGAGACACAGTGCATGTCCGTCCACCGGAACATGAAAAGAAGCGCTGGCGATTATCCCGCTAACTCCATTCATGTCTTGCATTATATTGGCGCATTAGAATGCACCTCAAAAGGCACTTTATCTGTGTAATAAGGCACGGCGAATGAAAGATCGCCCCCCTCTCCTCCTCTCATTTCATTATTCATGAAAGGTCCCCCTTAGTTCTTCCTGGTCACTCGCTGTTTCTTCCATCCATCCGCCAAAAAAGACGCCTGTTTGGCGTGGAAATGGACTCCGTTTCTGATAGTTATCAGGTACTGTATTACCGTATTCATTAAGCTCAACATGAGCAAAGGTCGCCGCTGTTTGTGGAGGCTGACCCTCGGTTAGTCATTCACTGGCAGAGCGCTTATCCTTTTTTAATGTCACTTATCATTAAAGACGCAGTCACACAATAGGACGTCGGCACCAGCGACAAGAGCAGGAGAGAAATGATAGACAACAAAGACGAGGGCCTTTCTACGCCTCTAATGCTAATTCACCCTCGCCGACAAAACAAGGGTGGAAAGGAGATGAGGTGAAAAAAGGACGAAAATTACAGAGGGAGAAATGCGTATCAACACCAAGATTTATCTTGCGCTCGCCTGATCCCATCCTCGAGCGTTGCTCGTAATCAGTTTCAAAGCACCCAGAGATAACTTTCGTAGCCTATTTCTTTTTGTTTTGTTTTTTATCTGCCTGCTGGGCAATTTATAATATTATTTAAGCGATTTGTCTCATTCTTTCTCTGTGAAGGGCATTGCATAAACCATACTGTCATAAACAACAAGACTAGACATTTTGCATTCCCCTGTGAAATTTTAAATTCAGATTTAAGTTGGAACTCCTTTCAGAGAATTATGGGAAATGATTCCCATTGGATCAATATATTGCAAGAGGAGACAATCAGGAAGAAGGAAGCCCAGCAGTTATGTCAACCCTGATGTATTGGATGAATTACCATTACCTCAATGACTTCCTCCATACAGTAAAACCATTTACACAGATACATTTAAATGACAGCTATGTGTTAGTCATCTCACTTTTTCCATTTTATCATTACCTCTTAAAGCACGCATCATTACTAGTGGGATTTGATCAAACCTGTAACCCTAAGTTTTTCATTTTGTTACGCAACCTATTCGTTAATATGAATGCTTCTTCAAATTGTGTTTAAAGGCCCAGTGTATGGAATTAAGCTGCATTTAGCGGTGAGCTTGCGAATTGCAACCAATGGCAGACTCCACTAAGGTGGCTGACACAGAACTAATATGTCGTCATGTTTTTCGAAGGAGATAACGTATTTACGAAATGCGCTCTCCAGAGCGTCTTGTCTGTTTAGGGCTACTGTATAATCAACAATGGCGCATTTCATATAAAGGGAACCCGCGGTGTATGTACATAGAAATAGCTCATTCTAAGGTAATAAAAACATAGCGCTTCAATAAATCGGGAATTCGTACCTTTGTTTGCGAAAATAACGATCACGAGTTGAATCCCATCTTGTCTCAGCTGTTTTGCTTGAACGGCATGGCCTCCATCATTGTTCCCCCGCCAGACAATAACCTCATGGAAATTCTGCACACCTCAGACATGTTTATCATTCATATTTTTTAATGATATAAAGGTGTTATGCTACAAATTTTAAAGTAAAGAAGCTTTTGAGAGAAAACATGTTTGGCAGTTTTTAATAAAAATGCACAAACCAGATAATACCAATAATGCCAAACTAATAAGGTACAGGTGACTCTTAATAGAACATAAAACAGTAATATTTTCATGTGCTAAATCATGCTTTAAAACTTTAAGAGAGACATCATGTGAGTATATTCAAACCACCAGCTATCAGTGTGTTGAAAACCTTTGGTAAAAACACTTTTTAACAGTTAGTTTGACAAATGCATGGGATTGCCCTTGGGATCTTTTTCAATTGGCACCCATTTCAACGTTTCTCCGAATCATTAAAATCTACCTCATGTTCTTACAAATGTGACTTATACTGTACAAACCTCCTCGCAACCTCTCTGAAGAACCCTTTAGAATTCCTGCACAAACACAGACGCCCTTTTGTTTCCGAGGTGCAGCATTCCTGTATGTTGGCCTTGGACGGCTGGTTCCCTCTTAAACACACTGTGCTCCATCAGCTTGGCACCTGATCTTTCCTGACGCCGCACCCGACAGAAAGCCAGTCAAGGTGAACGACGCCACACAAGCTCCCAATTAACCCTCTCCGCTCGCAGGGCCTCTCGCGGCCATTCATCATACCATTTCAATTAAAGCGGCTTAATAAAATGATTAAATAATCATTTTCATCAGCTGCGGCCTAATTGAACCATATATTCTTGTTAGGCAGGCGCGGCTTGGGCGTGGAAGGGGACGTGCGACAAGCATGTCATGCGTTGAGAGGCGATTGGCTGTTCGGTTGTGGCAAAATGCAAATGGTCGAAATAAATGCGAGGTGAGGAGACGGGGAAAATACAGGGAATGGAAATGACTTTGTCCACGGTCTGCCTGGTATCTCTGAAGTCACCGCCGCGAGACCCATTTAACGTCACTCACGTGTGCAGACAGGATGAAAGTGGAAGGAGAGCGGCAGGCAGGAGAGGAGGTGTCGGCTCATCCACGCCTGAGCGAGCTATGAGCCATGAAGGGAAAAATATTGCGACTGTTTGTTTGTCCAGGGGCAGGCGGCGAAGGCATGCTGCTTAGGCTGTCGATTATAGGATGGGTGGGGAACCCTCGATAAGTGGGTTAAAAAGTCATACGCGTATGGGGTTGCGGTAATGAGAGTGGAATATTACTCCCAATTGTGCGTGATAAGCTTTTATTCTGACCCTGGCGGGCTCTTCATCATACTTTGGCCCCTGACCAATATCAACGAATAATTGATATTAAAGAGGCGCTACTAATCGAAGGCTTTCAACTGATCGACCCTTGAAATATTCTCCCTCACAATGCCATTCTCTCGGCCCACTCGATGGCGCCTGCCAGAAGCAGTTGATAGCTTTAGAGGTGGGGGACATTTTGCCCCCCTATTATTGGAGTAAATGCCCCCCTCCTCTGCAATTACCCGGTGCTCCTGAACGCCCCCTTTCCATTTAGCTGCCAGCCAAATCACCAGTGTTGGGAGGTGCTGTGCTGACATACATCAGCCTTGATGAGCACCAATCTTATTTGAATCACTGGGCTCTCAATCCCCCAATTCCCTAAAATGTCAGGGGAACATTGACTGTTCGAACAAAATGAAAATGCTTTCATTATTTACTCCTCTTCATGTCATTTCAAACCTTCATGAATTTCTTTCTTCATCAGAACACAAAAGAAGATATTTTGAAGAATGTTGGTGACTAAACAACATGGACCCCCATTGACTTCCATTGTATGGACACAAAACCACTTAGACATTTCTCAAAATATCTTCTTTTTTGTTCCATGAGTCATTGAATGACATTTAAGCAATGACAGATTTTCTCGTTTATATTTTCTTTGTACCTAGAACTGTATCGCGAAAATATTTTAATCAATTAAGTTATGAGAGGAATTTCTCATCAAATGCAAACCTCCTCAATGCCGAATCTGTCATTAAACACCAGCTGCTCAAACAAGCAATGACATTTCAATACCCACATCCAAAATATAGATTTTTTACAACTTTGGACACCGTCAGAGCAGTGTTCTGGTGCATGGCATTTTGAAGCGTTCCTGGGACGTGTGTGGCAAGATCGTCCCTGCAGCGCTCCGCCTATAATCTTTTAGGGAAAAACAGGTGGTGGGCTTTTCAGGGCGAAGATGCTATTTGCACAGGCAAGCTGACAGTCTCTCCAGAAGGCCGGTTAGGTTTTCTGAGATGGGCTCCAGAGGAACTGAAAAGAGGGAAACGTTGAGAGGATGGGTTCAGATTTAGGTGCCACAGTGTCACTTGGGAGTGAAAGCCAATCCTGGATGGGTTTTTTTTACAATAGAACGCGCATACGTGAACGGGTGGTTTGATAGCACATGCTTTGCTATTGTGCGTGGATGTGTCTGCTTCTTTTTTTCGCATGGGATTTCGATACATAAATTGAATTTCTAACTCCTCAATATGGGCATTGTCAAGACCGAGGCTTTTGCATTATCATGAATTACTCAATAACCTTTTTATCACATGTATGTAAGTGCTGGGGGGTGAATGGCTGCTTTAAATGTGCACCTTTAAAATGGTTTATCTCTGTACTGATAAAACATTCATGGTAAGGAATTCTATTTTTGTCGTGTTCTGCCTTAGGGCCAGTGACATGTCCCTCACCAGCATGGAAATCTTCAGTTCTTGGCTTCAATTAAACAAGATAATTGCGATCCACACCTGACAATTAATTGCCAATTTCACAACAAGTCTGTTATCCCTGGTAATTTTCCTCTGTAGGATATTCAGGTTCCAATTTTTCATAGCTAGGAAAAGTAGGAAATTCCCACCATTCTGTGACACCCACTGATCTTTATAAATTATGGGATTTTTCATGACGTCATTACACTGAAGCTACCGCGCCGCCATGTTGGTATGCACAATGGCTATTAAATTATTAGGGAGTTTTCACATATACTAACGATACGTCTCAACATATGACAAATGTGCTTATTCTGAAATCTTAATACAGATAAATACAGGCTGTGTAGGATCTTTAAGTCATGAAGCTTTATTTCTAAACATTTACACATTCTAGGGCTGGGCGATCTTCCCAAAAAAGCATGTCATGATCTTCATTATATAGAATGTCAATCCATGATCTGACCTGAAAATAGGGCTGTAAACTTTTTTGCAGGTTTAAAGTTTTGTAACACAGGCCAAACAGTTAGGTAGTTACATGTAGCACAAGTATAAAACGTCTGTTATCATCTTTAAAGAACACAAATGCAGGCCATCACATAAATAGACTGGTTGTTATATGTTATATACAAATGGATCAAGTAGGGTGATATCATTTATTGTTCTGTGTTGTCCATTTTCTACTATACAATAGTTATATATCTGTCCATATAAACAATACTGTAGTATACTACAGTATTTACTAGGCCTACAGTAATTTACAACAAGAATACCACAATTTGCTATACCAAATACTATAGAACACTAAAGTATTTTTTCCTTCGACCGTTAAGGTAAAGTAAATTAGCGGTGCGGCATCGACTAACGTCACACAAGGACAAACACACTTCACACAAACAAGCCGCTCTGTCAAATGTACTTGCAAAACTGTATCGTAAAGCGTGCTACACTGGTTCTTCTTCGCACAGACCAATTATATGTTGCACGGTACAGCCCTTCTGAAAAACACTTTAGCGTTACTTTGTACCAAATTCGGCACAAAATCTTGGAATCAAGATGGAAATACTTTATTTAGAAAAATAAAGATAAATATTGGAATAAACATCACAAGTAACAAAAAATGTCAATACATACTGTATGTGAACTTAAAACTTATCACGCAACTAATAAGCTGAAAAACTGTTTATTTTAGACTGGTATTTTGACAGTAGGCAATGCCGCTCTCGGTAAATTGGGCATACCAAGATTGTGGCGAGATCGCTTACGGTGGATTCACCTCTTGCCGTTGGTTTAGCGTTCTAGGCGCAATCCAGTCATTTATACAGATCAATGGTTACACCTTGTCTGCACTGAACATGAGAGGCATGTCATATTGCATTTAAAAATATATATTATATTGTTAAAATGCTACCGAACTTTACTAAATACTCTAAAATCACTAAATCCGAGTATGTTTAATCATAATTTTGCTTTTGTAAATATATTTTAGGTTGTGACGTTTCTGATTCTGTTTCAGATTTCTATTCTACTGTTTATCACTTAATAACATAATAATAAAAACAACAACAACTAATTATAATACATTTAAGATTATTATTAAGATTAATGTCAATATTAAAATGTATAATATTATTATTAATACAAATGTTTACCACATTGTTACCTCTCTAGTCGACATATTTCTGTTGCTAAACTCTTCAAGCTAACGGCTAAATGTTGCATGTTATAACTTCCTGTGTACACGGATTCAAGCAGCACGTTTCATGGTTGAATTTTATTTATCTCAAGAGATATCTCTGTTTCTAAAAGATGCAAGAGACTCTCTCTTGAGCAAAGCTCAAGCGCTCAGATATGGCTCAGAAAAGACTCTCCGGGAATCCTTTACTGATTTTCATTGTCAGTATTTTAGCTCCCACCTTATACTCTGTGTATTAAGAAATTCTTAAAACAGTACCTTCCTAGTTTAACACCAAAATTTGTAAATTTTACAGTATTTATTTGTCAAACCTTGCCCTTGGAGGGTTTAAATTTAGGTCTTCTGGAATCCATGACGATTGTGTGCGGGTGTGTTTGTGAGGGATTTTACACCATAGCTTAAGTCGTGAAGGTCTTCGATGTGTCACCACCTGGCTCCTCAGAGTTCTGCCAGCACCCAAGAACAACAGAAGAGCATTTAATATCTTGGAAAGTTAGATGAACTCATTCATCTTTCTGTTACGCTCTCTTTGTCTTGGTGAAATTTCCCAGTGGCCGGTGTCTTGATGAAGTGTCAGCTTCCCTGCCCGTTAGTCTCGCCGCGCTGGCCAACTGTCCACACGCATGAGCGTCTTCATCCTTCAGATAGCGCTGGTGTCAGACGAGTCTGACGTCTCAGGGCCAGAGAGAAGAGCTCTGGTAAATCCACGTTGTAACTTTTATCACATTGCAATCAAATAATTCAAGAATATTTCACCAGTGTTTTTGTCTCTATTGTGAGATCGTTAGTTCCTGGCAAAGGGTTTGTTGCAACATGCTTGAAACGATACAGAGATTAGTGAAATCTTTAAAGTCAACCGCTTTTACGCTGTATGAGTCAGTCTTCATGAAAATATCATGGTGCAACTGAAGTTCCCATTGTAACGTTTTACATCTGCACATGACAGCGCCTACGCCTAAAGCGTGTTCTGCATGTTCTGCACTATGCTGTAATTACACATAATTCTTTAATAGCTGCATTCATACAAATAACACATAACTATAGATAGCAGAATGTCATAGTTCCAAGTTAAAGAACAGCATGTTTAAATCTTGTTTGCTTTGTTACTGACTTGTAATCGTAGAGCTGCGTGTGTTTTGAACATGTTTACAATATGAAGTTGTAATTGTCAATGTAAATTTTTTACTTCAGGTCATAGCAACAGGTGTTGCATATTTAAAATCCACAACTCTGTTTGTTTGACAGTATTTGGAAGTTTTATTGATGTGCGTGTTTGTAGTTTGTATAGCCCATGAGTACTTTCACTTAGGTCTAGGATATGTACCGCATTACTAAACGGTTGCAAGTTTTTGTCCAAAGAGGAAAAAAACGTAAAATTACATTCATTAAAGCCACATTTTCAACATGCACCAATCTAGGATTTTGTGTATTTCACAAGGAATAAAAGACTATAGTTTTTCTCATATACTTCATCATTGAGGATTACATAAAGATCTTGTCTTGATGAACACAATCTGTCTCTCATTTCGTGGGATAAGTGTCTCGTCACACCCCTAGTACATAACTGTCAAAATTTTTGGTACCAAATTCCGGGAGACCCGCAATCGGGGGGCCGGGAATGGTGGCTGGGGTGTTCTGAAGGGCAAATAGGACACCCCTCTGTTATAAATATTTGTACTTCTTTTAATGACTTAATAAAATTATTGTAAATCCATATATTTAGTCAAAATAATAACACAAACTGTTTCATGCAGCGCACATGGCCATGAATCCATGAATGGTACATCTGCAACGTAGATCAGTTGTTTTAACTTTGTTTATTAATTAGCAGAATGTTTTTAGTTTTTATTTACACGGATGGATGGATATAGCAGTGTTTTCATATTTCAGTTATTATTTACAAGAACCGCTTATGGTCACAGTACGTGAAATATAGAAATGAACTCTATATAAGAGGTCTTCAGGTAGGTCCCGGGACCGGAGGACTTACATGAATGAAATAGGATCACATCACAGTCAGGGAGGCAGAAGGCCACTTACAGTTTTTTTTTTGGCAACTTGTTTACGGACTAAATTTGCTGTGGAATATGTGCCGACCAGGTCGGGTCTGGTGGGTCCAGCCTGGTTCGGGTCCAGTTTTCAAATACTATTCGGGTTTGAGTCGGGTTCCGGTGGTAAATTTATGATTTTTTCGGTTGTGCATGGGTCCGGGTCCAAATTCATTAGATGGTTCCAAGTCAGACCTGTGTAGCACATTCACAGGTCTCTTCCGGTTCAGATACACATTTTTGGACCCGTGAAGAACTCTACTCTTTATTACCTGTTTTATTCAGAGTTGTCTGCAGAACACAACACTTTTTTTCCAATCAAGACATACTTTTAATTTTTGGGTGAACTATCCCTTTAAAGACTTCATATTCTATTTTCCATGGAGTTACACTGCAGTTAGTATGGACTGAAGTGTTTAGGCTTTCAAAACAAAGAAGCTGCCGAAACCATCAAAAATATGGTATAAAATACAAATCTTTCATTCAAAGTATTGTCAATTCATACTATATCTGAAAAAACAGAGCAACATATTGTTACGCCATTCTAGTAGTATGTGAACTGTCTCTTTAAGACTTCAAAATAAGTTGAAGTTCACAATAAAGATTTGTTTTCAGTTTTAGCCCATATGAACTTTCATGTAAGAGACTGTGGGAGCTGCAATAACGCCGCCTCTCAAAGGGTTTTGAGCGTTGAGAAACTCTTCTAGCAACACTTCAAAGTATGATTTAATGGAATTAGGCGGTCAATAGTTAAGAGGCTGGGGAGCGAAATGTCAACAGATCTCATCAACAGAGAAAGACGGAGGAAAGAGTCGAGAAACAAGGCGATGTTACATAATATATTACATTAAGACGGCGGGTTAGTTTGTCCTCTGACTTTCATTCGACTGCTTGACAGTGCCTGAGAGAATGCTCATAATTAAAAAGGGTTTTGTCCGCCATTCTCTGTGGTGTTTTACAACTGGTGTCACTAACGCAATTACATCCCTAGAATGATTCCTCATAAGAACATGATGTACCGTGGGGAAAAAGAGACTAAAGCAGAAAAAATAAGTTGATAGGTGTGAATCTTTCTCAAAAACATACAACGAAGGAAAGGTTAGTGTGTTTTTCAATAAGTTTTTGTTGTGAAGCAGGAGCTCTTGAGATCAAGAAAAGTGGAGATCACAATTATCACTTTTTTCATAGCATTATGAATTAAATTAGCACTATTTTTTTATATAACATCTCCCACTTTTGGTAGTATTCTAAGAGAACCACCACTGCGGTGACTTTGTAGATTAACTTGGCGAACTTCCTCCGTTTTTTAAGACATTTTATTCATTTCAAATATCCAATACAAAGTAAACAGCATCTCAATTGATAGCACATGATGATGTAAACATGATTTGGATTTGCAATAAACCCACAACTGATGAACTATCATCATACAGTGTACTTCTTACAGTAACTAGAAAAACTGGGTTATAATAACTAGGTACTAACCCTGAACCCAGCCCTAAATCTAAACTTATACCATGTGGTTACCTTATACTACCCAGTACTTTCTTAGGTAAGTATACTATAGGTACACGTACTGTAAAATAAAGCGCAACTGAAAATGCTGTAATGAAAAACTCACCATCTAGTATTTCCTAGCCTATATAAATGTATTTGTTCGGCTGAACACAAATGAAGATATTTGGAGGAATGTTAGCAACTGACAGTTCTTGGGCACCATTGACTACCATTTAACTTTTTTCTACTGTGATAGTCAATGGTACCCCAGAACTGGATAAAACATTTCCTTGTAACGCCACACTTTGTAACAGCATATCCATAGCGCTTTGAGAAGCACCGGCGAGGAAAACAAACGAGTGTCTGTTTTAAGCTTTAATTAAATATGATGTCTCAATTTGAGTACAATTGCACTTTACCGCAATTATGCTGCATTTTACGGAGACCAAGCAGAAGATGGAAAATTCCCTCAATGGCTGTTGACGCTGGCAGAAAGCTCATTAAAAGACAGCAGAAAACTGTCGTTTTTAAGTAAGACTTTTCCTTAGGCCCCTTGAGGACGGTCTCACTGTAATTTATCACAGACACTAATTATGCAAGGTTTAAGGCACACTTTTTTCAAAGGGGTGGGAAAAAAAAGAATAACAACAATAAAATCATCACCAGAACCAGAAGCCGTGGATAAAAGAACCATATGGGGAAAAGGTGAGTGCTGCGGAATGATTAGAAGACACATTTCATTCGCAGAACCGAACGGGGAACCGAGCTATTTCTGTTCTTTGTTCCACGTCCAAGCATGTGTGTCTTTTGAAATGAGAAATAAAGAGCTGAAAACCTGAAGAAGTGTCAGCTCGGGTTAATTTTGAAATTCCTTTTTCATCAACGTCTTCTGCCTAATCACAGCGACGAAGGTGATTGTTGTTTCGTGCCAGAGAAGCTGCAGTTGTCATGGAAACAGATACACAGCCGGAGTTTGCCGTGTGAGGAATATTCACAGGTCACGATGTTAATTACAAGGAGAATCGAATGATAAACGGGCCATAGTATCGATATTGTGTTCAGTGTTCCATGCACCGCTCATAAATACGTTTACGTGGAGAGGGGACACGTTTTGTAAAAGAACAAACTGGTTAAATCAAATAGGGAACATTTTTTGTTTTGTCAAAATTGTGCATTTTCTACAGCTATTTGGTTTATACACGGCAGTGACTGCACACACCCTGGTATTTATTTAAGAAGCATTTGTGTGGAAAAAAATCAACTTGGCGCATTAGTTAAATGAATGAAAAATGAGCACAGTTTGTTCTATATGCACGTCAGTAAGCACCTGATACAATACTAACAGTGACTTCTCATGCATACCTGCAGACATTGTTATCAGAGGAGAGGAGGGAGGCAGTGTGTACATGAAAACAACATTTGTGTCACTGTGTGACAAAAATACATTTTTCAACTGAGAGATTTTCATTTTCAGCATGAAGTCACACGGAGTGATCCTATTAATTAATAACCAAATTGTTTATCTGGGTTTATATAAAAGTTAATTTTGCAATTGTGAAATGCATTAATTCTATTTGTTTGGAAATGGTTTGTCTTTCAAAGACTTACCCATCAGGAATTGATTGAGTTATGAAATTGGCTGAAAATGTAAGTTGCATCGCTGTTATTATTTTCAACAAATAAAGCATTCACAATAAAACGATCAAAGTGTATTAAGGGCACTTTAAAGGTCCAGTGTATGCACAATGAAAACAATGGCACCGATGTATTTTAGGATATGTCAGGGCAAGCTGGTTTCATTTTAGACAGCTCTAACATTGAACTTGGTTTGGCACTAGTCTTATGCCCTGTCAGGGAAACTGCCCCAGTGTCTTAAAGCTTCCTGTGGAATTGTGGGTAGATACGCAACAGTGGCATCCCCACAGGGCATCTGAAATGGACCGTGGCCAGATATACTCTGATATCAGAGGGGTATTCATTATGGTCACCAGAAGTGTTAGAAAATTGAAGCTGATTTTTAGAAGGTGGGCCAAAGCTTCAATGTTATGGAGACTTAAAATAGACAGTTATTAGCTTTTATTCATACACAAACTAACCGCAAACTGAAGCCATTTGTCCACCTCCACAGTCTTCAGTAACAGTTAAGTGTATGTGTGCGAGCGTGCGCCTGTGTGCGTGTTTGTTCGGTAATTACAGAGTTTCGTGTTTCTCTTTGTCAGTGAATGAAGTGCCCCAAGTACCTGTTTCCATCACTTTGCTTTGAGTCAACAGAACCCAATAAGACCTGTCAACATCTTCATTACCTGAGTAAGGTGAAGTACAACGTCCACTTAGAGCACAACGACTCTGGATATGATGTTCCTCCACCCAGGTTGTTTAAACTGTTGACACAGTGTGTGCAGCACACCATAGTCCCTTGAAATCAATTCAAGTCACTCGATCCGCAACCAAAGGTTAGCTTAACATCTGTCTCTGTCACACCCAGTGAGTTAATATTGTTGAAATACACCATTAAACTATGGTGTAAAAAAATAAGAGTGACATAGAAAAATAATAATCGGTTCCACAAAGAACCATTTAGTCGAAGGTTCTTTAAAGATCCATCTCTTTCTTACCTTTTTATGATCTGAAGAACCTTTTGTGAAACAGAAAGATTATTTGGGTGTTAATTGTTCTATTTCAAACCATTTAGACAAAAAAGGTTCTTCTATGGCATCGTGAAGCACCTTTATTTTGAAGACAGGATTACAGTTATAATAACTTCACATTATTTATCAGCTGCTGGGTTGCTGTATGTGCTGATGACAGGCCATTTAAAATAGTAAAAAGAAATGTTTTCGGTTTCAAGTCTTTAATATGTTTCACTAGCTAATGTGATGTTGCCTGTGTGCGTGCGCACACTCAATTTAAAATGACTGTTAATAACTTCACCTTAAGCTGCATATGGTATTTTTTAGTCTGTATTCCTTTGCCATAAATATGATTTGCTATATATGTAAACTCTTGCTAATACAATGTTTTGAAGCTTTATTTTTTAGCACATATTAAGCAAAATCTAAAGAGACTGTAATGATATAATACAATATAATATTAATAGTAAAATATTTGTATGTGGAATGGTTTCTCAACATGAAGTATTTGTCATTTTACTGTAATAATGGTTTAACAGCCACAAAATAATTTCTGCATGGCCCTTCATTTCCATGTCTAATGGAAAAATAGTGACAAGTCCTCAATTACTGAACAGCCATACATAGAATAGAAGGAAATGTAACTATGAATTCATTTTCTCAGTGGGTTTTATTGAGAAAATGAAGCCGCCAGTTACCTGGTGTGATTTTATCTTGAACAATTTAGAGGTGAGACTAGTGCTCAGTTTCATCTGAAAAATAATGATCCTACACAAGTGTGAGGTGGACATGGGTCTTTGTTCTTGGAAGTTACTCATTGATTTTGGATGCTGATTCCATCATTGGTGTGCTGGTATCCTTGCTAGAAATTTTAACTAGATTAACCAGCAATATGATCTGATTTATAAGCTCTGGTTGTGGCTCATGTTTGTACTTGCAACTGGCGTGTCAACTACACCAGCGATACCCAGCGTACGACTTGATATGCTGAGGTGCTTTGATATTCTTTTATCTACACTGTCAAAAAGAATTCTATAAACTGGAATAACAGAAATATACCGTTAAATATTTGTTCCCCCTGCAAAATTATAGGATATAAGGATATATATTAAGTTTTATCCCCCATTTTTCTGGTAAATGCGTCGTCTTATTCTGTCCGTTTTTTTACCGTATTTCAAAAATAAACTGTAAAAAATAATTCTTGTAAAAAAAACTAAAACGTATGAATGTTAAATAAACTGTTGCCTGTTTTTCTTGTAAATTTGTGGTCTCTTTCTCTAAACTTTTTTGACTGTATTTAAAAAAATAATGTGAAATTACAGGGTTTTTTACGGTGTAAAATTTTCTCTTTGTTTCTCCCCATTTTAGGAATGTAGGTTGGGAAAACATTTATTAAAACATGACAAGGCTCATGAGGGGTCTTTGATCACACTCGAGCCCCTCTGTTCATGTTCATTGTCAACTAGTGAGTCAAAACCTCGCAGGCTGTCTCGCTGTCTGTCTCCATAAGCAGCTGCCTTTTAATCATCATTTAATCTTAAATGTGAGTGATAAAATACTTGACAGCAACCAAGCACCTCACATGGTAGACTCAAATCGCAAGACATTATGGATCAGATTTGACTAAAATACACAGGAAGCAATTCTAAACAATGGGAACATGTTCCACTGACACTTGTCCATTTTATCTTTCAGCGAGAAGACTCGAATCAAAAACACCAAAGGGAAAGTTCACCCAAAAACGGGAATTTTACACCATTTCAAACCTGTATAACTTTATTTCTCCTGCAGAACATCAAATAAGATATTTAGAAGAATGTTGGTAACTGAGCAATGGCTGTACCCATTCACCATGCAAGTCAATGGGTTCCGCCGTTGTTTGGTTACCAACATTTTTCCAAATATCTACGTTTGTGTTCTGCAAAAGAAATAAAGTAATACAAGATTGTATGACAGTACATGGGGATAAGTTTTCATTATGCCCTCTGTCACTTTATCTCTTTATTTGGTTTAAAAGGTTGCAGTAATGAGTGGTGCAACGGCTCTAGAATTACATCTGTAAAACCATACAAAGGAAATCCATCTCTCTGAAGAAATAATTAAAGCATGCTGCTTTAAGGACACAAGAGACTATCCCTTTGGTGCTATGCAACTTCAGGCCTAGCTGTTAAATCTCCTCCTTACATACACCATAAACATGATAGATGCCTCGGTTAAAGTCTTTTCAAAAGACCATCAAAAACTGAGGCCTGATTTATATCTCTGCAGTGTATTTTGGCAAGTTGTAATACTAAAACTCATCTATGCTGTCTTAACATATATTAAATTCTCAACATAGTCTGGCGTTTTTTGTTTTGCCATGATATTGGTTTCCTGCGCCATAAATCTGAGGGGTTTGATGTGTAACACAGAAATGTCAAGTCAATATCATCAGAGAGAGTTTAAATGAGCAGATCGTACTGACACGTATCTTTCATCTACGGTTCTCTGTGACAACTCCAAATGATTCATATTTAATAGCCCATCCATTTCACTCTTCAAAGGCTTGTAACCGGCTTCACAAGTGGGATGCAAATCATTACACTCCTGAGTTTTATAACAAGCTCTCCAACAGAGTATCTCTCCATCACAGATATAATCTAATCACCTCTACTACAAGGATTCATTTAACGTAAATGTGGTCTCATCTCTTTTATAAATGTTATTATTTGGGAAACTGTGAAAGGGAGAACGGGCAGTCAAGGTGATGTTGGATTCTTGGGTTTGTTTACAGAGGTGGGCGACGCGCGCAGGGCTGCCAAATTCTCCTGCAGTCGCAGTGGGAGTGTCGAGTTAGTTCCCCGTTGTGTCTGGATTCTGGCCATCTCAAACTTCTGCTCCCATCTGAGATGTGGAAGGAACCAAACAAGGTCAGTTATGAGTATATGCTTGAAGGGAGGGACATTGCATTGACACAACCTGATGGTGTATACACCGAAAGCATCAAAGCGGTGTGTCACTTCAGTATGTTCACTAGCACAACATATAGGAGCTGTGAGAGCAAGGACAGAATTTGACAACAGTACTATACTATAATGTGTTTTTGGGAAGTTTTACCATGGTTCTGAACATGGCACAACCAGAACCAAGGACCAAAATTAACAGGTTTACAAAGATTGATTTTTGCCCTATGATCTGTTCTTTTTATAACGTGAGATTAATAAATGAGGCCACAAACACGGTTTCTATCTGTCATACACAAGTCTTTCATATTAAAACGAGTCACAAATTGTGTTTACGAGTCACCCATCCTTCACGTAACCGTGGTAGAGTTTGCAGATAAGATCTGGCACCTGTGATATATATAAATATATATATATGAGTCTCAACAGGTCTGAGTCCATGTAAACCGATATCGCTAATCCTTACTTATAATTCATCTCTGCACAGTTTAGTCGTTCCAGAGACTGGCGGTCCATAAATATGGTGTCACACTAGGAGTAAATAATGCATTATCTGTTCCATCCATCTCATGAACAGAATATAGCCGTCCATCTGTTCATCTTGGTGTAGGTCATCGTAAACAGACCAACAGGATTATCTCGCACACAGTAGGGAATGATTTGACCAGCTTACCTCCGAAATACCTCTATAAAAGACTAGCTGTCATATTCTTATGGATAAGGCTATGAAACAACTTGAAAGAGAGTAAATTTGGGTTTCCTTTTTAATGTTCTTTTGTGAGGAATGTACAACAGCTCTCAAAATATAATATTGTAATTTCAGTGTGAAATATTAAAATTTACAACAGTTTTGAAACCAACAAACCCACTCATTGTGAAAACACGCATAATTGGATTTTGACTCATAACCTGATATTGCCATTGTAATGACTTTCTCGTGTGATAACTAGCTCCCTGTTTAGTTATTTAGTCATTTTAAACGTGTTCTGAATTGTCGGAGAACTGCAGAGCATTTTTACAGTCCTTACGTGCTAATTTGAGACACAGCCCATAAACTTTCTCTCTTACAATCATAAGACTTTCTACAAAGCCACTTTTACACTCTATATATACAAAAACAGCCCTGCAATAGAAACGATGGCAGTGTTCTCCCGCAGGTGTGCTAGGCTCAAACATACACAAAACTCCCTCAAACTTCATCATCCCGGAAGAACCGTGAACAATTGAGCAAGAAATGGAAAGGGTGATGCTAGATCAACTCGCTTTCCAGCTGTTTGGAGGTCAGACCCCTTTAAATCTAAGGACCGTAGGGGAGAAACATATATAGATCTCCAACCACTCCCCCATATACTCATCTACAGTAAATTAAGTGGCACACCCCCTGGTATGTCTGGTTATTATATTGATGTTAGCAGAGAACTCTGCAAAAGTCATTTAACGTAGTTGTACTTTGTAGGGCAGAACCTTTCGAAGAGAAAGCGAATCATAACGAATAGAGGCAGATGTATAATATAGCCTGCTGCAAAACAATATTAAAGCTCCTTAATTGCTAGATATTGTAGGTTTGTACTACATCCCATATACCGTTGGAGCATAGTGCAGATTCTCGCAATATGAGTTCCTGAACCGCTACTTTAATGCTGAAATAAATTCACGATTAATATGAAAATTATAGATGAAGAAATGCATTGCACCGTTCATCTCACTGCCGTCCGAAACCTTGCATCTCCATATTTCATGATTTAAATATTTTGTCATTAATCATTATTGTTAGAGCCGGATAGTAACTGATCTGGATTACGTCATCAGATTCCAAAAATCAAGTACTTGTAAATGTGTTTCATTTTAAAATACTCTTCATCAGAGTACAGTTACTATTTTATTGTTTCATTTAACATTACATAGATTACATTACAGATTACTATGCAATTTTTTGATGAGCCTTCCACTTTAACCATTAAGACAACCAACCCAAGATAGCGAGCCTGACTTGTTTTTGTTTACAAGCATATATATTCGCTATGTATTGTTCAAGAACAGTGTTAATCTTCACAATCTAGCCACAATAATACTATGGTTTGCTTGGTTAGTGTAAATCACAACATTCATTGCGAAACCGCATTAGCCGTACATCCAAATCGATTTGTGCTACTGAATTGTCCTTGCCCAGCATTCACAATATATCAAGTGTTTGTTCACAGAGGTAATACATGTGAAAAATATTGACATATTTTTCATTGTTTAAATAGGATTTTGTATTAAATAATCACAAGCACAGTTGGGTGATACATTTAATCATCTGTTGTTTTGCGACTGTGTACCTGTCATTTGTAATCCATTTTCTCTGTTGTGCACATTTATATTTGCTATTAACAAACCAATACTAATGTGGTTCTAATACATGCAGGTATTTATGAATCTAAATGATCTATACTGAATACTTTTTGTTTTCCCCATCACTGCATGAATATTACATTGATTTGGTATCTACACTGTATGTCCTTTTTTTCTATTCGTAAACCATTTTTATTGTTTTTTATTTGTATAGCAGTCATTCAGTATATAGGCATTTGAATAACTTCTAGTACTTCATGTACTTTTATAATTTAATTTAATATCATTTTAATGTTTTGAAATTTAACAAGAAAAGGGTTGTGGATACATAGATACACCAGGTAAAGATAAGACCGGGACTAGAAATTTAGCCATGTAGTTTGTAATCATTAACCTATTACAATTCCCAAGTAACAAATAAAAAAATATTAAGAAGTGCTTGTCAACTTCGACAACACAGTATTTGTTCATTAAAAAATACATTTCCGAAAAAACAGTGAATTTGGACAATCAAGGTTTTGGAAGGACAGGGATAATGTGTAATGGCATATTTTAAAAACCAGTTAAAGGTGTGTGTTTTTTATACTTTTTCCCATCTTAGTTTAAAGGGACATTTCACCAAAAAATTTAAATTCTGTCATCATTTAATCACCCTCAAGTTGTTCCAAACCTGTACACATTTATTTTTAGAAAGATATTTTGAAGAATGTCAGTAACCCAACAGATCTCATCCCCTTTTACTGCCATAAGCAGGGAAAATCAATACTATAGGGGTCAATGGGGAACGAAATCTGTTTGTTTATTGACATTCTTCCAAACATCTTCCTTTGTGCTTAGCAGAACAAATATATTCATACAGGTTTAGAACAATCTGAGGGCGAGTAAATGATGAAAGACATTTTTGTACCCTTTAATATTTGTAGACGACTATTGTATATATTGATCATCCCAATAAGTGTAACCAGTTTGACTCCCAAAACTCTATTTGAGGGTCCTTGCCACAACCTAAGATTTAAGAACATTAGGGCCTATTGTTTTGTAAAAGCCTTTTTAGTGACATGAAAGAACACTTAAAACTAAATAAAAATGTTTAGAACAATGTTGGGAGTCTTGTAAAAACACAGCGGATAATTTATAGGGACTCATGTGCCATCTAACTTTTCAAACAACTCTTTGACGAATACATGTAAGGTCACCTCAGAGACAAGAGTTTAAAATAGCCTGTCAACAAAAAATCCGAGGCATTTCCGGACCGAACACTCCTTTTTGTTATCTCTTAGTTTGATCACTCTACGAAAATACCATCGCATTCATCAAAGTCGGAAAAAACGAAAAATGGGTTTTGAAACCAGATTGAAAATACGTTTTTCCACATCATTAATAATGGAAAACTGTTTAACTGTTATTTTTGCTTTCAGTATTGTGATAAAACTGTGTAGGACAGACTTTACATTTCCTGTTAATAAAGTAAGTAAATAGAGTGTAAATGGAGTAGATCAATCAGATTCTTCTGAAAACTTTGTTCTCCACACCTATGTTCTTTGAGGATCGGTCAATACCGCACTAACTCCTGTGAGCAACTATGATGTTGCTCAAAGTTTTTTTTTGCCACTGTGGTTGATTAACAGCACATGAATGCAATTACAATAATGTTTGTTGTCCACACGCTCGCTTTGCGCTCAAACGCTCAAGAATCATGGGTCTAGTTCAGTGTATCTGGCAGGAGCACTAGAGACTGTCTACTTCCGATAAATCTGTGTGGCTGCCTCCCAACATCCATAAAACCCTTCACTCCTTTTAATTATAACAGTCTGCAAGTGCCGGGAACAAGCCCGGTGTAATCCCTCTTTTGTCGAAACTTTCTTTTCCTCACACCTTGGATTTGATTCTTAATAGAGACTACCGATGCACTTCCAAAAGCAGCGAGTGTAAAGGGGACCTGAATAAATCATAGCAGTTTCCCGTGTCTACACTTTCTCTTAAATTTAGCGACAGCCTTTGAACTAATCCTTGCAGGCTGACGACTGATTATTTATTCATCTGTTCGTTTGAACAGTACTCTCATTATTGTACCCACAATGCCCTTTAAAAATAAGCAAAAAGCTTCCACGCTCCTGCCCTCTCCTTCTGCACGCATCGCTTTCAAAGCGTTGTCAAGTGGGCCAAATCTTACTACGGCATTTCTTGAGAAGTAAAAACCCTCCGAATTATGAGGGCAAATGAATGATGTACGCTTTCATCCTGTATTATTGAGTTTAAAACATCAAAACGGTATTTTTAGCAGTTGATACTAATACCAATGCATTTTCTCAGTAAAAAATATTCTGGAAAATTTCAAAGCAGCATTGGGCCATTGGCTCTCCTTTCAATTTATAAACAGATCGTTTGGGTTGGAATTGTATGCGAGATGCATTTATCCGGTTTCGACACAAATCAGATTTTTCCTCTGCCTTTTTACATCCCAGTCTATAATATTCTGATCAAAAGTATGTTTTGATAAAGCAAATATTTTTGTCATCCTTTCAATGTACCGTATGAGTTAGTTGTGTTCATTTCTGGTGGTTGGGAAGACATATTACGTGGAAGCTGTTACTGGAAGACAGACTGAACTCAATGACTTTGATAAAGAGCATGAGAGCTGCGAGCTGCTCCTTAAAAATGTTGTTTTTATATAAATAAGAAAGGGTCTAGCAGATAAGAAAGACACAGAAAAGCTGATGAATAAGACCTTCATTTGGAGAATGGGAGAGATAGCATCTGTGGTTCTTGAGACGGCTGCACTTCTGGGAAGCGGAGCAGAGGTCTTTTTTTATAGAATACTTCTCTGTCCCTCTTACGGCAGTAAAAGGTTTAGATTGGTCAGTCTTTTCCAATCAGCAGAGCTGAAATCTGATTCTGTTAGACTACCAGAGCTCAACAAACAAATCAACTGCATATGAACCGTAGGCCAGATGAGTTAGCGGGTGTCAAGTTCTCTGTTCTCTGTCAAGGGCCACATAAACATCTCAATAACCTTTTTATTACAGTACGTGTATGAATACATATGTATGTACCAGAGTTATTATAGCTTTGTTTCATATTTATGGTAGTTGTCTTTTTTTTGATTTGTTATCAAGTTTTCATTTGATTATTTATTAGTAAATTTTTCTGTCGCTACAAAAGTTCGTTTTTTATTTTAGCTTAGTTTTTAGTTCAGTGAACAGTTTTTACTGTTTCTGTAAAGTAAAGTTACAAGTTTTTCATGTTAATTTACACCCTTCTGTTAAATTTGCAGTCTATTTTTCATAGCTAGATATTGTTTTATTTGTGAGAGAAATCACTCAAATAAAACAGTAAAATTCCATAAAATGACAGTGTGTTTTCAAATAATAATTTTAATGCCTCCGAGGCAACCCTTTTATTTTTTTAGTTTAAGATCGATACTTTTAATTGATTCAATAACCTTGGTTTGTACGCTTGCAGTGTACATGGTATGGATGCATATGACGTATGAACATGTGGGAACAAAAAATTAAAGCCTAAACATGGTAATAAACAAAGTGTCAGGGTTTTATTAAATGATTGAAAGAACAAGGAAACATGCTGGTGTAAAATTGGCAAAAGTACAAAAGGTCAAATGTCCTTGTTTACACTGAACGCACAAGATGCTCTTTGGAATATTCTCAAATCATGCTGGGATTACATCGATCATCAGGGTTTTTAACAAACCAGTAGAATCAATGCCAGCTAAGTAAACGTTTTCACTAAAACAAAAAGGAGGCAAATGCAAAGCATTAAGAACCAGAACTTTCCTAAGCAATATCAATTGCTAAAAATATAAATGATTTAATATTAAATGTTAAAACTCAAAACGGAAACATTTTCATTGTGGTCAAATCTGGATAACAAGCAGATTGAAAGTGACTTTTACTCTTTGGATTTCTTGGAAGTAAAAAAAATGGTTTATAACTGTTGGAGACGTCACGCAGAAGAGGTTGTATGGAATTGTACAAAATAAGATTAAAATGACCACATAGTGAAATATTAGTAATGCACAGTTTACCATAAACATTCATTTCTTGTCATTCCCTCATTAAATATTCTAATATAACTTGAGCTACTCTTTGGATTTGTTTCGGCAGATTTTGAATTGCAGTTTAAATGTACACACGTGGTTTTATATGTAAAAGATAAGAACAAATTTCTGTCTAGATTGTTCATAAACCATGTTTCGGTTGTCAAGTAAAGAATGATTTTGCGACTGTATTTTACAGTTTTTTGTATAATTGCCAGTATAAATGTATGTTGCGCAAGTGTTATAGAGTTACTGTGTTGCATGCAAGCATATGAATAGTCCAGATGTGGAAAGTGGAGACAGTTGGATCGAGTCAAATGTTCTAATTGGTCTTAACATGATGCATAATCAGCTTTATTGCAAATTATGTCCTGCATTTCTATGAAGATCACAGTTACTGATGGAGCCATGTTCCTTCATGAGTTTTTGCTTTATTCTTATGGGCCAAAACTAAAATGTTTCCCAGATAAAAGAAAAGAAGCAGAACGTGTTCAAATCTGAGACACAAAAAATTGCATTCCGGACTATTGGTATGTAATGTAATTGTGTGATTTAAATCAATAACATGTATACATTTTAAAATCTAGCTTAATACAAACACTTGTTAGGCCCATTACATATATTTGTATACGCAGACGGGTCTTTCAGTTAAGCTCGCAGCTACTCCTCACAGTTTTCACTTCAGAAAAACAGGTTTCGTTTAGACACGTTTGACAGCGATAACTGTAAATTACTGCACTCTGCGTTGGAACGAGTTACGACACTCCCACTGGCCCGGGGACACCAGTCATTTCCATTGTGTTAGTTTCTCGTGTTCATAAAGAGCATATCTTGGAATGAAATAGCAATTATATTCCATCTCCATGTTTGGCAGAAGAGCGGAGACTTGCTCTATGGCTTTCTGCATCATAAATCAAACAGGCTCTTAATTATGTGAGCTGAATGAGTTGACAGAGGCCTGACGCGACCTGATCTGTCTTTTCAATACTCGCTGGCACTTTTATAGCCACTAATAATGGAAAACTCACTCGGAGCGGGGCGGACTGATTCGGGTGGCCTAACAAGAGTTGGCGATTACATTGACGGTTCTGACCGCAATCGGTCTTAAGGCGTTTGGAAGCTTTTAATGTGTTTAACACACCTCCTGGATTCGGGGCGTGTGTATTCCCGCATTAAAACGGTTTTCTTTGGTCATTAGAGGTTTGTGTGAAAAATGGTACAGCTCACTCCGAGAGGAAACATCTAGCCCTGCGTATCCACGATAAGCCACGACTCAACCGTGCATGCAAGGCATGATAAACATGCCTTTGAAACATGACTTCCTGTGACAGTAGCCGCTCTAATTTCCCATGATTATAGCCCTATCCATTACTTGAAAGAGCGGTCCAGGGTGTGGTCTGTGTTGTGTTGCGCAAGGATAAATTCTGAAGACAAATGGAGATGGAGGTCCCAAAAACAAGCATGCGATTTCCTCAAATGCAGTCAGCTTAGACGCTTCACGTCTGGGGCCAACAAATCAAACTAATAAGCAACGGGGTAATAATATGCAACCCTCTAATCAGCCAGCGGTCTTCTTTAATGACAGCCTGGAGATATAGCGTTCCACCTTTCAAGACAAGCTGATCTCGAATGCATACGTGCAAGCAAGTAAAGGCAAAACCCAACAGAGACCACAAATCGACTGGAGGCCTGATCTCTTCTCAGAGCAGAAGCAGTTTCATTCTAGATGGAAATAAGATTTGTAAATTTGGATGTGAGTGCATGTGTGTATATAGAAATCAACGAGGGCTTCTTAATTCATCCGACATGGCCAACATCTGGACTGGGCACACTTGTAGATGGAGTATTGAGTCAAACTTGTTGCAGAAGGGCAGCTCCTTCAGCGTCCTTGATGTGTGGGTGCAAATCTCTGGAAGTTCTCACAGCCTGAGGGGTTGTTTTATTTCTCATTTGCTGTTAATCCATCATCTCCTACGAGTCACGCAGCACGCTGATTGATTCTGTTGCCAGGTAGCGTATTGCAGGGACTCTGGGATAGTGTGAGTTCGTGTTTGTGTTCGCATTTGCACCAGAGAAAACAAACACCTCAGAGAACGAGTGCGAGCCGTGGAAAATTGGAGACTGATCGCACCCGAGAGAACAACTGCAGCAGGCCTGGAGCTTATTCAGATAGAATTGGAGAATATTGATATATCTGACAAGTTTAATAGGCTTCTGTGACTGCTAAATATAGGTCTGTGAGATTTTAAATTGAGGTGTGTAATTTTTCTGATGTTAAAATAGTTTCTCACATCCCAGCTTGAGAACATATAATATATCTTAGAACAGCGTAAAGATTCTGACTGCCCAAACCAGCTCAAAGAGATTTTTCACCCAAAAAGGAGAATTTTGTTATCATTTACTCGCCCTTATGTCATTTCGAACCTGTATGACTTTCAGAGGATATTGTGAAGAACATTGGTAACCAAACAACATTGGACCTCATTGACTTCCATTATATGGAAGCAAAACCACCGAGACATTTCTCAGAATATCTTCTTTTGTGTTCCACAGAAGAAAGAGTCATATAGATGGAACGAGATGAGGGTCAATAAATAATGACAGAATTTGTATTCTTGGTTGAACTATCCCTTTAACAAAGCAGCTGTGGCTCAACCAATGGTATGATTGTTGGAGTGGGGTCCATGTGTTTCTCCAATCAATGGAAGTCAAGGACTTTATAAAAAGTAATTGCTGTATTATAAGATGACCCAACAAGATCAGAATGTTAATATAATTTATTTCGATAAAATTGATTTGCTGCAGTAGTGGATGGAAATACAGTATGGACTGTGTTTCTCCATCACTCTCTCACTCACATTGAGGAGCACACAAGCTCTTAAAACATTACCATATTAAAGTTACAATCATGGGGAAAGAAGTGGCTGGGAAAACAGATGGTCTCGTTTTATGCAGTTGATATTATGCAAACCAGACCCTGAGGCTTGCCCCTATTTTCCTTGCTTTAATTGGCAGACTTGCGTGTGGTGCCAGACAACACAGGTGGCAAGGTAGCGCACTCTCCTGTCATCTCCAAAGAGAGAATTATGCATTTAGTTATTTCCTCTTCTGCACACAGAGGGCTTAGTTTATTCAGATTTATTTTCAGATTTATCCTTTAATGTATACAGTGGATAATTAATTGTACATCAACAACTAACTAATTGAGGGTCAATTTTTAAGTGCTACATGAGGGATTATGTCACTTTAAAATAATATCAATGACTAGGAGTGAACGGTTGGATTTGCGGGTTGCGCTTTATTTGACAGTCCGTGTACCTACATGTATAGTGTACCAAAAAAACTACTGGCTAGTATAAGGTAACTACATTGTTATAAGTTTAGGTTTAGGGCTGGGTTCAGGGTTAGTACCTAGTTATTACCCAGTTATTATATTTACTATAATAAGTACAAAATGTACATGCGAAACAGGACTGTAAAATAAAAGTGCTTCTGAATTGTTAATGGCTACAGTGTTAGCTGTGTGTAAGTACACATTATGCAATGAGATTGTACTGTAAGTGTGTTGAATTTATGTAAAATTTGATATTTTGAACCATAAAATTATCTTGTGCCTTTTTATAATGAAGAATATAATGAACTTCCATATGCAAATAAAACCTTAATTTTGAAATTGAGTAAATGTATATGATGTAATAAATGTAGTGTTATAATTAAGTTCCGAGCACATTTAAAAAGTATTACTTGTAAAAGTAATGCTGTATCTGAATCATAACCAAAGGTGGATTTCTTTCAGCTTGATAGAAATGGCAGCTACAAAAAACAATCACAAGTTGGTAGAGGCAGGTACAGAACTTGGAGCAAGGTCTTAACCAGCCTGTTTTTATCAAATTTTCTAAAGCTCACCAAGGTAACCTGGTGCACTACAACTAGTGTCTGTGCATTGAGGAAGAGAGGCAGCAACAGTACTCTTTTCATTTTTCTGGGCCATTGATTAACTGCGATTTCCCCCTGCAAGCGTGCTACGTTAATAACAAAATCTCAATGGCCCTTTAGCCTTCACGGGTTATTTTTTGAAAATGTGCTGGTCAAAGAGAAACCATTTTGCTTCAGAAATTGGACTCTATCCAATAGAGAAATTGGGACTATCTAGAAAAATGAAAAATGTGACAGCAAAATGAGCTTTGTTCCTAAAGAAAGAGCCACTTGAAAAAAAGAAAGGTTAAAATATTAAACATCTGAGGCTAAATGAAAGCCAGGACTTTGGTGTATGTTAAATTAAGAGATTTCCTTTTGAAGAATTTCCTATATTTCCGTGCACAATGAAATATGGTCCTCATCACTTGGATTTGAGTTATATGTTATCAATAGCGGGCTTCCTGAAACTTCTGAAGATACTTCATCAGTCATCTAGAAACTCTGAAAATCATAGGATTAAGTCTTGGCTCAGTGCTGTGGAAAGACCCTTAAGACAGAGCCAAATTTACAACTCACATCTGCATGACAAAATGAAAATATTTTCCACAAAATGTGAATGTCTGCCATTGTAATGCCATTGTTTTGAAAACATTCGAAGAACATTCGTTTTTACTTATTTCTTCTGATAGGTCAACCTGATCTCACAGGAATCCATGACTATATTACAAGGTGGCTTTTTCGTATGAATTCAAAAGTTGTGAATATTACAAAGACGTACGATTACTAGAAGAAAAAGACTGAAGCTCCATCCCTAATCTCACCCCAACCCTAACTTTACTGGCACAAGAGCAAATCGTACTAGAATATACAAATGAGATCGTACGAAATCGTAAAATAGTTGCATTTTTGGTCGGATAGAGAAGCATGAAAAGGCACAGTTGTATTTTATGAGCTGCAAAGTATTCCTCTGGCGAAGACAAAATAATATCCTAAATGATTGGGGCACAACATGCTGGCCATGTTTGTGCTCCTGCATTCATCCAGCAGCCTGGAAGGAACAACTCCATACACGAGACATATTCAGAGATCAAGCAAAGGTAGAGAAAACATGGCTCGCAGTTTGGTTTATGTGTGTTAGCAGGGGGTCTGGCGGCTGAGGGTGTATGAGCGAGCCTTGTTTCAAACACGTTCTCACCTCTCCCAAGCCCTCCGGCAGTAAACACTTTAAATAAATGATGCCTTCTGGGATTCTCATTGGCTGATTATTGCCATTTGCTATGCTAGCTCATTTATTTATTTCCTGCTAGAGGTGAAACGATAAGTTCAGTTTCCTTTCTGGCAATGACTTGAACAAAAGTTACTTGGCAGAAGAATAACGTGTTTCATTTAGACGTTAATATAATCATAAGTAGTGTAGACATACATTTGATAATAAAGCTGTTGGCATTTGAATGCCTCTGGGGCATTAATGCTCTCTTATATTTTTGTTAACTAGTGTGACCCCTGACCGCAGTATTGATTTTTGGCACATAACTGGTCCGGTTATTAAATGAAAAAGTGAAATGCGTAGCTTGTTGGAATGTGTTGTAATTACTGTATATTTGTAAGTGATTAGACTTGGTCGTAATATAACAACTTAGTTTATATTTAATTTAGACTTACATTAATTAATATTAATATTTTATTGTATATTAATTTTATTCAATGAAATTAAAACAGTTCTTGATTTTTGCGGAGGTCTACCAGAAGTTAAGTTTGGGCCACATAACATTTGTTCATGTTGTTGCCACTAAAACTGTCTATAGATATTGCCTGTGGAAACACATTTCCATAGATTTCACTTAAAGAAGTGACCCAAGACATTTGTTTAGTCTAGTTTAGTCTAGTTTGGTTTATTCATTTGAGAAGGTACCATGTACTATTTGAAACATACATATTACCATTTCTTGCTTTGTTTCAGATTTAGATTA
Organism: Barbatula barbatula; assembly: GCF_947034865.1. Classification (NCBI taxonomy): domain Eukaryota; kingdom Metazoa; phylum Chordata; class Actinopteri; order Cypriniformes; family Nemacheilidae; genus Barbatula; species Barbatula barbatula. The sequence continues at coordinate 9,480,088 of NC_136786.1, forward strand.
GATTTTCATCCGCAGTCCCCTGTTAGGTCATTGCTAACATAACAAATAACGCAATTGCTCAAATAGAATCAAACATCTTATCAAGGCTATAACAATGCTTTTAAGAATCGATAAAAAAAAGAGTTTAGCTTTATTTTAAATGCACAATATATGCCATTTCTTTATGTCCTCTGGTATGGCGTTCACTGAGAACGACGACAATCCAACAGCAGAGTGACGAAAGGGAACAACATCTCTTGTGGATAATAGCCAGATCTATGTAGATAGTTTTGCACTAGCAAGAACTAGTAAAGTTACCTCAATGTAGTTTCTGTAGTTGAGTGCTTTCTGTGAAATTGATGACTAATCCAATCCTTTGATGTGGAAACGTTAAAGGTAAGTTTGTATTTAGATTTTTCCTGGTGAACAACTTGATGACTCATTATGACGACCATCAGGACATTGTGTTTTTGAATCTATTCATGGAATTTGTACATTGCACTCTTCAATACGTAGCAAACGACTCTGGGCCCTTTATCGTGCATTGATTTCCTCCATTTTCATTAAAAAAACTGCCTGCAAAATCCAATTTTGTGTGCTCCTCGAAATGAAATTATAAAATTAAGGCAAACATTAGCGCCAGCTTGCAAACCCATTTCCCTCCTTACCTCTACTTAATTGCTGATGGGCTCCATGCATTACCAGCCATTTAGGCAGAAACAAATTTGGCAATAAACTCAGTGGGAGCGAGAAAATACGTGTTAGCACGGACCATAAAACCATCCTTTTTCACCCCAAAGGGCACGAAATGAACTCTGGGACAGGGAAATTAATAACCTTCAATTCTTCTGAAAGCTTTCACTCATAGCCCCACTGTGTAAACAGGCCCCGGCAGGAACGGTCCATATTAAGAACTCTTTTCCCAGAGATGGTTTTGTGGTGGTGTTTGTTCTCCAGAGAACAAACCACATGAGCCGGCTTGTGTTGAGACACCTTTAAACCTGCAATTAATCCCACGAGGCAGTTATTCAATCTGTTGAGTCCCCAAAACAATATAATGTAGTCAGAGAACATTGAAATTAAGTTTTGAACACTTTGGTAACGCAATGTTGTGGGTCAGAGGATAAACACGAATATTTAGCGGGCCCAGGACAAAACCTGTAATATGAGCCGTAGCCAGTCGAGCAAGAGTGTTAGAAAGTAAATCAAAAAGCGTGTTATGCACGTAAGACAGTACACTTTTTGGCCAAACATTACAAACCAGCTCATCTGTCTTCTGATTTGAAAAAACTGGCGGATCGCACACGTTCTCTTGCCAGGAAGATGGATGCAGATGTAGCAGCTTGGCTAGCTCCTCAGCTTTGATTACACTCGGTGTGTGAGGTCTCAGGTCTGTCTGTGCCTGCCGAAAGCAATATGAGAGGAAGTGACAGGGTGTACAGATGGGCATTTATTCAGATGTGTGGATCAGAACATCGCTAATGAGCAAAAGCTCTCAGCAAGCAGTCCAGTGTATGTAACGGTTGCACTCTGATAGAATTTATCATGTGAATCTTTAACATTCGTGAGTCGCTTTGGACAAAATAATAATAATCTGCTAAATCATTAAATGTAAATTTTGTGTCTGCACATACAACCAAGGGCATAAGCTTGATATGAAAAGCTCATGAATAGGTGGCATGAATTATCAGACTAATATCTCGTCTATTTCTCCTAGACGTCAATGAGATTCCATTGAGAGCAAATAGAAACTTTTGCAAGTCTCCTGCATCTCCGATTTTTCTCCTGAGAAAAAGACATGGAAATATCACAATTGTCAGTTTCAGAAGATATCTCAGCAGTCTTCTGAAACTGACAATTGTGATACTCAGATTTGTCGAGTCTGCAATAAAAAAGTCAATATTATTGGAGATCTCAATATGAACTCAAACATTTCTTATTAAATCATTTTTAACAGTGTCCACCCAGTTGTTGTTTAGAGGTACCCAGTTGTTTTCCAATATTCTAAACCCAGCAGCAGTTGTGCATGTTATCAAAACTGGCATTTGATATGATATACTCTTTATCTTTGCACATTTTCTTTACCCAAGTAAAACAAAACTGACAATATAATTATTTTCCCAATGTAACTTTAATTCCACGTTGAACATCAAATGAAATCAAGCTGAACCGTCCAAACCTTTTCATATCCCAAGTGACAACTAACAATCTGCCATTACGTTTTCCCAATACACTAGAAAGTATTTATTTTAATTGAGATTTGTTGTAATTATGGGGATGTTTGCTAAACTTGCTTCATTGTTCATGCTAGCTTTAAGGTCAGCTTCCTTATTAAAGGTACCGGCTAATTTGAATACAACAGTAATTACTATTGCGTAGAAATACAATAAAATTACCAAAATTCAGGACAGTAAATAATTTTCCCCAGACAAGAATTAATGAAAAGTTTGTCAGGCCTTTAAAACCGTAATTGCTTTTACAATATTCAGAGCATAACACTCAATACAGTCTCCTAAATGATTTGCGATTAAATAAATGAATACATGGACGACAGCTCGGCTTTCGCAACGCTTAATTCAATTGTTCCGCTTTCAAACGCAGTTTCGTCCTTTGTGAATAAAAGGCTCCGGTGGTGAGTTCCAAAATAAATAAGGTGAGACTGTGTACAGATACTGTGAGGTTGGTTTCAAAGCAAAACATTCCACTTTCTGTGCATGCATAATAAGAGCGCTGGAGGGATTGAGAGAGAGACTTAGTCTCTGAAAAAACTGCTATTCTCTCTACCACTGTCTGCCTGCAACCCATCCTGCCCTATTTCTCCTTGACAGTAAGTCCCTGGCACCCACTGTAGTCAACACACTGCCAACTCAGACACGCAGACGGAAAGAGAGAGAGAGACGTAGGAGGGGCAGACGGTCCTGTTATCGTCTGCTGTCCCTTTCATCCACCTCCCACATTGCTCCTCCCTCACTTATTTACTCTCATTGTTGCAGGTTTAAGTGAGAACCGTAATCTTCAACCACCCAGCCAGTCTGTTCCCGGCTTCAAAGAGAAGGTCCAGATACGTCTGGGATGGAGCTGGGATATCTGCTAACTTTCTTCCGTCAGCCTCAGGAGATAATCATTTCAATCCGGCCCGGGAGAAACGTTTTAAAAACCCTGTAAAGGTGACGTCTGCCGGGCTTATCGGGAGAGGCAGATGCATCGAAAGGAGGGCATGTGTGCGAGGTGATGAAAAATAAAAGGGATAGAGGAAAATAGAGTGATGAATACGTCCAATCTTGTCTTGGAGAAGTGTTTTTGAATTTAAAAATAAAGTTTGGAAGGGGAAGGTCAGTTAGCGTTGCGTTCATGGACCAGTAAAGCTGTGCTGGAGATGCTGGAGGACCACCAGGGTGTTCATGAAAAAACTACACCATGGCTAAAAGACGATTTAGTGACCATAAATATAGTCAAAGTATGACACATTTGTACCTGCAGAACCGCTCTGTGTGCCTTTCATGTTGTGAGATAGATGGACACAGCAGTCCCTGTTTTCAAAGGCCTGACAGAGAGCTTTACACATGACCTATATAAAGGGCCACCGGTTACAGACTTGATGTTTCGTAGTCGCTGCCATCTTTTTGGGTGAAGTTATGAGTCTTTTTATGTGGGCTGGTACAAGGTGGCAAAGGTGATCAAATGCATTTTCTGCACTAAATTACTTGATGCTTTGGCCACATGGATTGAAAGTTCTCTGTAGCGTTGTATCTTACTTCTCCCAAACCTGAAAATTTTGTTTGCACTGGATACAAATAGAGTAAAGGTAAATTCATTGTAGACCCAAGTCTATTTGTTGTTAGAGTTTGGTACCTGTTTTGTACATCATGCATTATTGCAGCTGATATGAAAGCAGTGCGGTTTGATTTGCAAGTGAATCAATATTTACGACACACTGTATGTGACGGATAAAGACATGCGCAATTTTTCTCTTTTGTCTTTGTATGTTTTGTTGGTTGAATCGTAAGTGACAAAAACACGAGTTAAAAGGTTGTATGTCCATCCTCCAAACACAACAGTTAATAAATAACCATCAGAGACATGTCAAGTATGACCACTCATGCAGGAAAGCGTAAAACAGTTATGGTGTCTCCTGGATGCTGTTTGTTTTCCGAGAAAGACCAAAAGATGTTGTAAACCATTTATTCTAATTGGGTAGTTGGGTGTGTAATTTAAATGAAGCCAAAAACATTTAATTACCCAATGGTGAATCATAATTTTTTTTGTTTGGTGTCCCAATTTTTCTGATGTTTGATTACACTTCATTTATATTAAATGCTATATTTCATAAAATGGCTCAAAACGGTGCTCCAGTGATTTAAAAAAATGGACTAATGTAATACTGTGCTTGTGTCCAGAACTTTCCAAAACCTCTTACCGGTAAGACACACTTGGGTTGCTGGCAAAGTGCAATGCAGAGCGATCCTGAGATAATCAATACATGTCAGGCCAGTGAGTCCAGGATTACACCGGAATAGATTTATTTGCAATGTGCATTCAACAGTACAATGACAGAAATCTCCAGGTCAGTTTTGTTTCTCTATGAACCGCTGTTAACCAGTCTGCTTACCAACTGATTTTAAAAAGCTCCCTCATATACTGTACACACAGACACCCACACATGAAAGAGCAAACCACTGTGAAACAATTCTACTGCTGTGTGCTTTCCAACTCAAGGACATGCTCTTTATTACATGCTGGGGAGGAATCACAAGGCCAGGTAATGGAAAATGAAAAGTCAAACTTTTTTCAAAAGCCTCGACCATTGTAACAATGTTTTTGTGTATTTTTGTAAAGGTTTCATGTGCAGCCCATATCTATACTCTATGTGTGCAACATTTAACTGTTTGAGAATCATTCAGCCTCGGTATGGATCCATCTCTATATATCGATGCGTCCTTCCAGAAACATAAAATCCAATTGATCAATATCTATTTACGACTTATACTCTAACGTTCATTTGTCAAGTTCTTTAAGTGGGAGAGCGTTATGCTTGTAATGTATTCAGAAATTCACATTAAATATTGAAATGAGCAATTCACAAATACCGTATGAAGTGTGAAACAAATATTGAATCCTTGACTCATGCACAACCAACATATCACTGCGGGTGCCAGTTTCTATATAGCACATGAGCATATGAGCTCACATCTGATGCAGATGGATTTGTAGTTTATTTATGCCAATGGCACATTTGGGAAGGTTACAAGGTCAAGTTAAGTGCTATCTACAGCATCTGTGCCATCTAAAACGAGTAAAAACTCAATTACATACAGCAAATTATTTTAATTAATGCCTGTAGGGCACGCCATAGCAGTAGAATTAACAGAAAATTCACAGATTTTTTAAGTATAGCCGCAAGATGTCAAAATTAGTGAATGTGCTAAATAAAACATACTTCAGAAGAGCCTGTTTATTCAGTCCTGTCATTCATATATATATAGACAAATGCCTAGCATCCCACCTCCTCCCCAACTCCTCTTTCACTCTTTTAACTCCGTAAACCACGCAACTTTTTTTCAAAGTAAGGAACAAGTCAAATTTATAAACTGTGGAAATCAAACTTGTTCTGAACTCGGAATAGTATTTTATCATGTCCTAGTTGGAACAGACCTGCAGGTCAATAATGGACTGTCTGCACACAAGTATAAAAATACAGAGTAAAGTGAAAGGGCCACATGGTTGGTGAGATGATAATTTTAGAAGCAGCTATCCTGGATGTGATGTCGAGCAGCCTAAGGCCCACTGTGTCCTTCTGTGAAATGTCACAATGAGATGAACAAGAAGGTAGAGTTTTGTTTTATACATGATCATTGATACATGAGTTTCAGAGCTGGCCTCTGCATATGTTAAACCCTTTGGGAGGAATTCTCTTTTAACAGTACACACACATAGCTGGGATATACCTGTGAACCGCTGGATTTTTCATTCGCTGGCAATCAGATTGCACTACAACTAACCAGCCTCTTCCACGCAGACTCCACGTGTCAGAAGATAGATATTTATCAAACAATAAGTTGCCCGGTCCAGGATTAATTTTTTAAAGAAATGGATTTGAAAACCTCCCCTAAATTAACATTTTGATAGCTCTCACTTTACTCAAATCCATCACTACAATCTTCCTCTCTCCTACTTCTCGGAGGGATACAGCAGTCAGCAAACTAAGGATGGAGGATAATGCACAGCTAGACGCGGTTAAGCCGCTCATGATTTTTTTTGTCTGGGTAAAGTCTAGCTCAGCAGCGGCGTCACAACCTCAACTCATCCAAGCCTCCATTCTCCTTAACCCCTCCCCCTACCTGTTTGCTGTCGTCTTTTTCGCTTGCGCCCGGGAGCACATCGCTTCCCATACCGATTCGCCCAACTCTCTAATCCCCCAAATCCTGTGGTGAAATGAAACCGGAAAAACTACCACTCAGCCATCTTTTCTAACAAATCCTCTTCCACTCTGGCTCTCATTTGCAGGCCCTGGCCGGCCGTGGAGGAGATCGTAATGGAGAAAGTCTGAGTGACAGTGACGCTCCTCACTACTCCTCATTTAACCACCAACTATGAAGGCGACGTGCCTGCAGGGTGCTGAGAAAACACGTCTGTCCCCGGGCCACGTAATTACATTTCACAGGCACGTGAGCAGCTTTCTGTCGACGCCGTCAATCACGTTTAAATGGAATCCTCAACAGGACAAATCAAAGCCAGGGGAGTCACGTGTCCTTGAGTTTAGATATAGTTTACGAGTCTGTGTATGCGTATTACGAAAATTTTGCGTAATTCATTGTGCGAGCAGCGATGGAAAGTATAGAATACATTTCATTTAAATCCTTGCACTTTAGGTTGAAACTTAAAGGTGCTGTAATTCATTTTAAATGAAAGGGCGAAAGAAACTTTTCTATCAAAAGACTCGGTAGTGTACAATAAAAATGTACAACAGAATTTTTAATGTAGCCAATCGGAACACTTTAATGCACTTTTTGAATGTTTACAGGACACATGTTCCCAAAAAAGAGGAGCGGGAAGCCAAAAGCATTAGTATGTGCCGAAACTCCATTTTGCTGCAAATTTGGGTTTTAATATTTCTTTTGTGTTGCATTGAGATGATGCTCTGCTGTTCTTCAGCTCCATCTCGATCACATCGACGTGACGTGATCACCTGAGAAGTATTTAAAGATAACAGGGCTCGTTGATGTCAGCGGAAATGCAAACTTGTTTTGGAGGCACATTTGTTTTTTTTTAAATGTGTATTTAAAAAGTGAACTGGTCATCATATAAAATTACTATTAAATGTCCACATCGGCAAGGTCGCTTAAGGTCAAATCAGTCCTCCTCTCTTCCAAACTTCCACACATCACTCAATAATCTCAACACACAATAAAACAACTGGATTCCTCGGGTGAAAAACCAGCAGTGACAACCAAGCCGCTCACATTGATTGGTTAGGTGGAAAGCTGTCACCTGTCCAATCAAATTCCAAGAGGCAACTTGACAGGATCATATATTTCTATTAGGCCGGGCAGTTCTAAACACATCTAAGGGTCTTTGAACATCTGCATCTCGATTTAGAAAACCACAGAGGTTGCGTGGCAGGTCTCTGTAATTTGCACACAGTATAAAATGCCATGCATCAGTAATCCTCTTCCCAGAGCTTCTCTCGGGACTCTCTATTGCATGTTACGCAGACTTGCAGTAACAGAGCTGAAGAATACGTGTGGAATATCAATGCAGGGGCTCAGGGCTTTGAGCATGTCACATTCTTTCAGATGACAAGACGCAAGGAGAATTAAATCCGTGATGTTTTTATGGTATATATTTTGCTATAAGCTGCTAAAACCGTAGTCTGATGTTGGGTTGATTTCCAAAGTCATTTATAGAAGATCAGGTGTGTTTTTAATCAGTCAATAAAAAGACTCAAGATTGTAATGATGTGGTATCCTATTGAGCTGAAACCGTGATGCTGTCTCCACATAAAACACAGGTTGCATGTCTAATCTTTAAAATCGGAGCCATGTTATTGGTTTTGATGTACAAATCCAAATAGCTTATTGTGTACGCACATTCGTAGAAAAGCTGAAAAGCACACCAATGCTTTCCGTTTCAAGACCTGTCTTTATGTTTTGTTTTCATATGCTTTTTTTGGGGGGTGGGGAACTTACACCATGAAATTGTATGCAGTAGCAAGAATAAGTGCACACTTAGAAGGTGACAGGAACAGAGAGAGAGAGAGAGAGAGGGTGGGTTCCCTTCAAGTTCAGACAGGTGTCCCAGCTGAATAGCCACAGGTGTAGTTTATTACAGTAATTAAAGCATTAGTTCTCCCAAAAATCATTTTTAAGGAATATTGCATACGTTAAAAAGATTTCCACTCGCTAATTTCATTTCGCAAGATGTTGTATAGATTACTTGCACGATGGATGTGCTTTTTGGAGCTGCAAGGATGTCACAAGGGCGAGTAACTTCGTGTTATTTTCCAGTGAACAATTTCTTTATTTTTACACGGCTTGTTGGAATGCTTGATTCTGATTGGCCAGTCGCGACATTTGCAGGTTTGTTATTCCCAGATAACAACCACTCAAAACGAATAACACACGGTAACCCGGATGCAGCAAATCATTTTGACAGTTTTTTTTACAAATTAAATGTTTTAACAACATATATGACATTTATATTTATAAATTATTAAACCAAATTGCCTGTTCGTGACATTTGAATATTGTTTCTTACCTTAAGTTGACCTATTTTTAATAAAAACTTAAGTGTCTGCAACTTCTGTAGCTACATAAAAAAGGTAAAGGGACAGTTCACTCAAAAATGGAAACCTCTTACGTTCAAACCCAAATGCAATATGATCCTTTATGAAAGACAGGTTGTATTTCAATCTGGAAGTATTTGTATAGAAATAAAAAATTGACCATGTGTTTACTTTCATTACTGATAAACATGAAAAGACAGAGATGGTTTTAGTAAATGTTATGTAATTTGCACTCCAAAAGTTTTAAAATGCAAAATGTCAATTTTTAGTTCGGGATAAATTCAGTTTTTTGACCTCGGTATTTCCAAAATCCAGCATACGGCCCTGCTTACCAGTCAGTTTTAGGGGTGACACCTCATGACATAAACAGTTCCGTATTGGTGTGTTATGCCTTTTCCCTCTTTTGTTTTAAAGGACACAGTTTCCCTCTTTGAGTTTGAACCGCCAGCCTTGTTCTGTCAGATAAAACACAAAAGACACTAAAACTCTTTACTACCATCTTTGGCCCGGTTTCACAGACACGGCTTAGCTTTAGCCAGGACAGCTATTTATGTCGCTTTTATGAAAATGCCTTTACATACATTACTGGTGTGCCTCTTGAGACAAAACAATGGCACTGATATATTTGAAGATATTGCTGGTCTAAAGTTAAATTGAGTTAAGACAGGTCACAAATTCATTTTAGTCTGGGACTAGCTTTAAACCATGTCTGTGAAACCGGGCTTTTATTTCAATATTAGTCTTCAGATGAGGCAGCAGATGGGTGCGATTTCCTGATTGGATTTATGTAAGTCTAATCAAAACTAAATCACTTAGTGATATGCCACATACCCGACCTTCACGTCCACTTGGTTATATCTGCAGTGCTAACAGATGAGTGAAGCTGATACTTTTTTCACTTGTGCTCGAGAAACGGTTAAGACTAGAAGGAAATGGTGAGTCATTTAAATCATTCTTATCTCATGCAACACGTTTTGGATTGCGTATGGACGCTATACACTTCATGGACAGTAGCAAAGAATGAAGGGTATCAGATGGCTTATCAAATACTGCTTAGTGTGTACTGTATTTACATTAACCTACACGCATTTGGCAGACGCTTTTATACGAAGCATCTTTATTGAACCAACCATTTTATCCAACCATTTTTTTACCCGCTTGCATTCTGTTCTTGAACCCATGACCTTTGTGGTGCTAATGCATTTCTCCACCAGCTGAGCTGCAGGAATGTTGTGTACTACATACTCACTAGGGCTGTGTATTGGCAAGTGCCTTGCGATACGATGTGATAGATACAGTATCACGATAGACGAGTCGCTGTATGATATACATTGCACTGTATGTCGGTGCGATACATAGTGCAAAACTTTTAACATAAAAAAGGGAAAATGGAGTCAAAAAGTACAACTTGCTGTGGACCACCTGAGGTATTTTTTTAACACGTCACCAATAGAATCCATCACATACTAGTAGACACTATTATAGTTTCCATTAAAACCAAAACAAATCCCATTATAACAATAACGCCATTCAATTTTCTGCTGTGTTTGGTCAGGGTTATATAATTTTTTTCAGCAGAGATGTTTTGGCTGCTCTTAAGTTTGATAGCGTTAATGTCAGTTTGTGCATATTTTAGATTGCTTTTAAGGAGACAGAATATTTAATAACTCGCAGTTATTGATTTGCAGCGTAGCTCGGGGATAGTAGAAGTTGGACTATCGATACAAAAAATGCAATAGTTTGCAGTATCGATATAGTTGCACAGCCCTAACACTTACTGGCCCTACTGTATGTAATAGCACCCTCTCGGCCAATTTTACTATTAAAATCTAGAGCAGATTAATTCAGCATAGAAGATACATCCTAGCACCATGTATATTTGAATTTGTTTAATGTTGCCCCAAGGTGGCATAACTACATTTGCACACGATTCTTGAAGCTAGAATGTCCATCATCATCATCACTTTTATTACAGACTGGAAGTCCAATTAAAAGAATTACATACAAACAAATGACAAAAAAACTATACAGCAGTAACCACATAAGAAATCAATGTATTACATAAATACAGTGATACCAATGCCTGGACTGATACTGGGTAGATCTTACACTTATATATATATATTTCATTTTTCGACTCAATAAGCAGACAGATACATTTTTGACTACATTTTGTAAAACAGCCTGAAAAATATTTACTTTTAGTCCCACAAACACTTCACTTGCACTATGCCACCTAGGTCTCCGCAGCTAAATTCTCATTGCATCATTAGAGGCTACTTGGAGACTTTGCAAGCTTGCGGCACTATACTTTGACCATAAGTGAGCAGATGTAATGGTGTGCAATATGCTTTAAACGATAATATTTTCACTTCATCCGAACAGAAACCAAACTTACGTAAAAGTATCTTAGCCTGTATATGCATCATTCGACGTTGCCTGTCTATATCATCCTCATCTGTCAAATGCTCAGTAATCAAATAGTCAAGATATTTTACTTTCACACCCACCATTACATTCATATCAGACAGTGTGAAAACTGGGAAATTGTGTCATAACGTTTACGCATTTGGCAGACGCTTTTATCCAAAGCGACTCACATTGCATTATACTTTACATTTGTTTCTGATTATGTGCGATCCGCTGGGATCAAACCCATGACCTTTGTCTTGCTAGCGCCATGCTCTCACCAATGAGCGCAGGAAATGCAGTGCGTGAGATTTACATGGAGTAGCAACATGTTAATAAGACTAAGATATTAAGAAAAATAAACCTTTTAAGTATAATTTAATTTTATTTTCCAATTTGTCCGCATCAAATAAAAACATGCAAACTAAAAATCAGAATAACTGCACAGTCTTCAGTAAAACGGCTATTATCATTATGTATTGATATTATTATCATCAATTGTTCTTGTTATTATTATAATAATTCGTAGTATTAGTATTAAATGTAGATATGTATATATATATATGGCAAGATGAATGATACTCTAATTATCTGATTTCATTCACATAATTTAGGGTAAATTGCTAAAGCTGATAAAAAAGACCGAAACGACACAAAATAATTTTCTTGTTAACACACTTCTGTCTCCCGAGGCAATCGTCTGCCATTTTTATGCCCAAAACACCTCACAATAAACACTGTTGTTGTCTCAGACAGCAACCTGAAATTGATACATTTCAAATATGAATAATAGGCAGTTGAGATATATTTCCTTATATCACAAACTGTCATCATATTCTTTTCCTCAGCGAAGATGATGACATACTGTTGCTTTGACACTGGTGATGAAGTCCCGGAGAGATTTATGATTTATATCATGCAATTATATCGTGTTGCGGGCGTCTTTCTCTTTTCGAAAATCACATTGCTTGCTTACAGACATTGCACAACTGTGCTAATACTATTAAAAATAAACAGACATGTGATGATAACAGGTGACGTAGAAGCAGTTGCATTAGTCTTAATGCATTTATACGTCAGGTGTATTACCTGTGTTTTCTCTAAACGGCATTATTGATTGTGCGCCTGAAAAGAGAAACAGGTAAAGTCCATTTGTCACCATGGCTGCTAAAGCATCTATTTATTGATTCTGGAAGAACAATAAGATCGGAGAGTATTGCATTGAACCGTCTGCATGCATATGGCCGGAAATGTCGGTCTTTATGACGGCTTGACAGTTTAATCGACTGATTATTCCAGACGAGTTGTTTTACGGCAGCGTGGTCAATCCTCACAACGCTGACGTTGGACGCTTAATGGGTCAAGATGTGGGATAAGGATTAGATTACACGCTGGCGACATCGTGGCCTTCGTAACAGCTGTCATAATTCATCTCGTGACCATTATAACCAATCAGATTGCTAACTTGCGAGATTTATGGATAGATTTATAGAGCAAGTAAGCTTTATCGATTATGACTGGCAAGCAGTATTGAATGTCTCAAATGTAGCGTAAAAGCTCAGAATGAATGTTTATCAGTAGAATGTTATAAGAGCCTCGAAATCAATAATCGTGCCAAAAACTGATGCCCTTTCAAAATCCAATCTCCAGTTCAACAAGATTATCTAATTTCGAATGATTGAAATTGGATTTGTTTCAACCCACATACACACACGCATCAAGTCTCCCCTCGTCTCTGCAGTTTATACCCATGATGCATTGCAAAGAGCAGCATGTGTCAATCATCCGTCTCCCCATCAGCCGCAGTTCAGCCTCCGGCGGCTGAGATAGAGGACCGGTGCTGTGAGGTCACGGCGATCATGTTTTCATTCCTTTTCCGCCATCTCTGCTTCTGGGACTCCGCTGCTCCTTATTTCCCATTACAAGCGATGGCGTTCTCGCCGGAGCTCCGGTATTCTTTCATCCACACGCTCTCGTTCCATCACTCGAGGGTCAGGCCACAGGTTCCATATAACAGAACAGCGGCGCTTTGAGAGCCTTCATCTGCTAGCTGCCTGATGTTATTGTGTTGAGTCGTGTTCTCCCTGAGGAAAAGTTGCATGATTCACTTTAGACATCACACACCATGTTGTGTCATACTGTCGAGAGGAGAGAAAGGTCAACCTCTCAGTCCCACACAAACTTTTGTGTAACGCACAGAAATGTAAGGTTTTCCCTGTTTTCCTTTATTGTAACGTCTTTGTTACACATACATCTGTAAAGAATTTCTGTAGAAATTACAGTATTACTGGCATCAGTTTGCCTGAAATTTACATTTATGTTATTTACTGGCATCAGTTTGTTCAAAGATAAATGATCATTAAACACTAACAAGTCTTTAATCCTTACAGAAAATAACTATAAATGACAGCCTCGTGCAAAGCATTCTGGGAACCAAAATAAAAAAAACCTGAAAAAGGTTTATGTTGATTACTGATTCCCAGAATGCTTTGCACATTAATTGTTTTTGTTTCTGTAAAGACGAAGACTTGTTAGTGTTTAATGATCATTTATCTTTGAACAAACTGTTGACAATAAATTAGATAAATATAAATCTACAGTAAATGACTGGCAACTAGCTGCATAACTACAGCAAAAATGTTTACAGTGTACAGTATATGTGCAATTTTATCATAAGCACAGTCCATCTAGTGTCCATGTCTGTTCATGTAAAGATTACGGGAGTAATTTTCTTTTTTCATGTTATTTTAGACCTAGTTTGTAAATTTGCAGTCGGTTTCTGTAATTTCACTTTCTTACAGCATTTCAAAAATACAGAGAAAGTTGCAAAAATAAATCCGTAAAATTTAGTTTTTTTTACGGTGTATGCAAATGTAAAAATGTCAATAGTTAGTAAAGTAATAACCGTAGCAATGTGTTGCCTGATCTCACAGGAATTCTTAACTATTTTACAATGTGACTAATTCCTAACCTAACACATAAAAATGAGATCACACGAATTCACACAAATAAACCATTAAAATACATTGCATTGTTTTTAACAGGTTCAAATTGTACATTTCAAAATGATTGTGTCATAATTTCATGTCTAAATACTTTCTCCTATTGAGAAAACTGACATTACAACCTAATAGCGTAATACTTATAGTTAATCATTAAACTAAAATGAACAGAAGTATTTTAACATACAAATGATAAACTTAATTGGATATTTCACCCAAAAATTTAAATTCTGTCATAATTTACTCACCCTCAGATTGTTCCGAACCTGTATACAAATGCTTTGTTCTTCTAAGGCAAAGGAAGATATTTGTAAGTATGTCAATATCCGAACAGATCTCATTCCCCATTTCCTCCCATATTATTTATTTTCTCTACTATGGCAGTCAATGGGGGGTTTCCCCCCATTGAATTTCCATTTTTTGGTGAACTATCCCTTTCATTTAAAGATGCTACACAAAACGTTATAAAGGAGGCTATAATTCAAAGTTTATGCATATGCCAAAACGATTTCAGTTTTTCCCCGTTTATTTCCATTACTGGGAGAAGAGTTCATTTGAAGAAATACTTACACACATACATTTTCCGACCAGGACATTCCTGAGCAAAGCTTTCTTCTTCGCAACATAACTGTTTTACACCAAGTTGTACAAGCCATCCCGGAACCTAGATTACAGCAGATCTTTAGGAAGGTTTGAGGATTAATTCAACACCAGGCAGGTCGTAGACAGCAACAAGAAGGAAAATGTCTCTTTGGTTAGATTAATTGCTCAGTCATTCAAGAGGAAATCAGATTATCGGCTTATCCAACATGTAGTTTTTTTTCCAGAGGTTTAGTTAATCTTTTCATTCCTTGGTTCGGTCTCAGATGAGCCTTCGTGTCTGCTTGCATGCATACATATATGTATAAATACCTCAGCTTCGACTCCTCCGAGCTTTATTTCCAAAGACAGGTGAAATGAAAGGAATATTAGCAGAAGAAATGTCAAAAGAAATAATTTAAGTGTCAAAACTCAAAGGGAATCATTTAAGGTGACAAATAATCACAGCTTGCTAAGATTATATGCATTTCAGCAGTGACAGGGCTGGATTGTAATAAACATTGAACTGAAAAAGCAAATAAACAAAGAAACGTTTGTCGCTTTAATATCTTTTATATTTACCTGAATAAAGAAGTACATATTATGTGTTATGAATCCTGCACGTCTCAAATGGAGTTTAATATTGCTCTGTGTACAATGTAAACAGATTTTAATTAAAGAGAAGAATGTAATTACCGCCCGCATGAAAAAGGAATAATTGTGCGCAATATTCTGTTGATCAACTTTATTTTTGATAAGATGTGAGAAACACGAATTCCCTGAATGCTAGTGGAATATTATTATGAGAACAAAACATTCGGCAGATTCTGCATTCATTCGTTTGTTTCGCTTAGTTCAAAGAGAGCATTTCCATTTCAAAAGAGTCTGAAATGCGTCTTACGCCATATCGAAAAAACAACACAAGGGGGGAAATGAACACTTTACATCATTTCAACGCATTAAACACAGCCATACGTTAAAATAGGTAAATGGGCAACATAAAAGACAAGGCTGTTTGTGAAACAAATAAGTGAAATTCATAATGTAAACTTTGGAAAGAGGCTGTCAGGTTGAATAAAAGCGTCTCCATGTGTGCTGGTGTCACACTTTCAGAGTGTGATGTTGGTTAAGGAGAGCCACTACCGCAGATGTTTTAAGGACAAAAAGAGCCATTGTTTCCAAATCCAGACCCATTTAGTTTCATTTAGTGGGTTTGTTTGTTTTGATGGCTGTTGATTACGTCATTACTTCAAGTCTGTCCGTATTTACACCCTTATGCTTCCAAAACCCCGCTGGACTTTTGCTAAACAGAAAACTCTTTATTGGGTCAAAATTGTATAGTAATAGACGTGACAAACCAAGAAACGGCGTTTTATGGAAAGCCCCAAAGGGGAATTTTTCTGACAAAGCAGGGCAAACAAAAAACCCACGATTGGCTGTGTCCATTGAAGCTTTGAAATAAATTCACTCTGGGCTATTTGGAAACTGGATCACATCTACATTTGAGGCCATGAGGAAACTGATAGCTTGCCTGGACATAGAAAGTTAAATAGCAACCTGTATTTATAAACTAATACATTTTGCAAAACGAACTGAACACTGCCTTATACACACACTGACCTCAAAGTGTTTGGACACTCCTGCCAACTGTAAGGCATAATCTATGGTGAATGTATAGAGTCCGCTGCCTTTAGTTCACACAGGTGTCCTGGCAGTGTCAAACTGCCGTATTGGCATTTAATACTTTATAGGAATAGTTTCGGTCATTCTGTCACAAGTCTGTCATCATTTATGTCATTTCAAACCTGTATGACTTACTTTCTTCTGCAGAACACAAAGAAGATGTTTAGAAAAATGACCGAAAATCTTTGCTCCCCATTGACCTGCATTGAGTTTGTGTCCATACAATAGAAGTCAATGGGGACCAGTGGTTTTTCTTTACTAAAGTAAAAGTACAGGTAACTAGTCAGTAAAAATCACTATTTTAAAAATGACTGGAGTAAAAGTAAAAAAGTATGCACTTAAAAAACTACTAGTGCTAGTTACTTTGTATCCGATTATATAGGTTATATACATAATATATGATTATATATATATATATAACATTTATATTAAAGGCAATATTTTAATATGATATTTAATCAATATTTGTCATTATTATCATCATAAGCAGATATCTTTGCAATATACACACAAACACTAAAGAATAGACAAACACAGAAGAGACAAGCATTTCTGTCAATTTAATCTAGTCCCGATGTACATGTAGCCTACACAACTACCACTTATTTAGAATAACAGACCATGTCAAGTTTTGTGTTTACAACTCAACTCAGAGCATTTCCTAAGATGATCTAAAACATCTGCAGTGCTCTCTTATTTGAAATACAAACTGATGTTAGACAAAATTAATGTTTTCACATGTTGTGTCACATGTTGTGTCACATGTGTGTGTTGTGAAAAGCTCTTACTTGTAAACATACAGTAAACCGTGTACCACACGTCCATCAACAAGTTTTCTTCCTTCTGTTCCTTCTGTGTCTAGCAGGTCGCGCGCATGTTGCTGTATCTGACGAACAGGTTGCGCGGGTATTTATCATTGTTGGCAAACAATATGACACATTTACAAGTTTAGATTGGATAGATATAGATTCATATAAAAATGTAAGCATGCGCCTTCAGATAAAAACCTTTTTAAAACAATGAGAACGTGTTTAAAGCCTTTTGACCGGTAGTGTAAATATTAAGAGAGAACTACTTAAAGCAGTACAAACACTCAAGAATTATTAAATAAATAAATACAAATAATTAACATAACATAATGTAATAATTAGCAATATATATTAAATAAACACGATTCAGCTCAAACTGCCATAAACAATTACCACAGTTATACTATACCTTTTGTAATCTTATCCAGTAATATTCAAGCATGTGTGGTTGCTAAATGTTTTCTGGGACTAATGTAAACACACAACACACAGAATTTCCTCTTTTCCACCACATTGTTGTCGAAATACCAAAAGCCATTTTGGCTCGACAAATGGACCAAATTATCTACAGACATATGAAAGAGTGAAAAATGACTGTCTGTCAGAGCAGATCAATAGATACATTGTGTGCGTTTGTCACAAACTGTTCCACAGCTAGCCATACAGTGACCTGCGTCTGTAGCCCGCATGCATCCATCCGTCTCCTCTCTGGCTCCGGTACTGGACTCACTGAGACACATACTGTACGTCTGGAAAGGACAGATATATAAGTAGGCCAGGAGCGAGGCTAAACACAGAGGTTAACACCATTGACATTTTTGCTACAGTTTCACAGTGCATTTGGCAGGAGAGAGAGAGAGAACCAGCCCTAGCGCTTATCTATCTGATGCAGTCCACATGTGTGCAGTCCTTCTCTCTCGCTGCTCTTTAAGGTTCATCGAGTGTGACCCGTTTTCCTCGCCCTCTCTGCTGCACACCCTCACGTAATGCACCAATTTAAACCCAACTCCCATATGTTAAATCAGGTGTATCTTTGCACAGGGGTAGGCAGTGGGTGGGAGGGTACAGGGGAAAGAACGCAGGCCACAATTTATTTTCATAATGTTTGAAAGTTTTTTTCCTCCACACTCCCGGCGAGGGCCCGGTGCCCCAGAACAGGTTGTTTAAAACAAAACAGGTGACTCATGACCGTTCCTTGGCGAGAGGGAGCGGCGGGGAAAAGAAGAAAGTTAAGAGAGAACATATGGGTCATTAGCGTGAAGTCGTATCGCACCGACGCATCTGCTTTTCATATCAATGCACTTGCGCCACGACCAGAGCAGCCTCTGAGGGACCTCGGGTTAAGACCACAAAATATACACGTGAAATCAAATCCTTATATTGACAGCACCGGCCTGCTATTGATTAAACAGACCACAGAGGTTTATGGGATGTTACGGGACCGGTGTGGAAAGGAGATTTAGACTCGCATAAACACTGCGGTGTGAAAAAGTAGAGAGCATCTTGGGGCTACAGACACGTTTACGACCCCCGCGGGGTCACCCACCTCTGACTGCACGCTCCGGCAAAATGCAGGAATCAAGTGCACGCAAGGGATATCATGCCACGTGTGGATAATACTGTAAAACAATTGAAATAGCATACAGGACAACACAGAGATTTGTGTTACTCGTGTATGGGTGCTATTAGCTGGGTAAACTATTAGAATTAATTGGTGACTTGAATTTGTTTACACCTTAGATACAAATAAATTATCAGGTTTGGATTCATCCTAAATTATGGCAATACACACAATGAACATCAGCATTTTCGCAGCCAATTATATTTTATGTAAAATGCTAAAAAGCTAATAGAATATAGACTCCCGGTTGAAAGCAACAGGTTGAGCTTGATGTGCCTTCCTATACTTTTAAAAACGAAAAGTAAGAAAGTGAATATCCAGATGACTTTTTATGTAGCCTACCTCTCAAAAATATACTTAATCCTTTGATGGAGATATACTTTTAGTTTGAGTACAAGCATAGGCCAAATATACCTTTATTTTTCTATCAGTGTAAGTCAAGTATGCTTATGTGTAATTTTAAGTATAAGTACTATTTTTACACTTAAAAGTATATACTTGAGGTGTAGTTTTATAAACTAATGATGGGCCAATTTAGTCCAACATAGTATGGAAATATACTTACAAGTTTACTACTATATAAGTAAACGTAATACATAAAGTACTTCAAATACACTGTATAACTTTATCTTACAGTGTAGTAAAAATGAAGTATACTCATTATTTAGAAAGAAAATGCAGTTAGAGTACCATTATAAAATATGTGTGAACATTGACAAAATAACATAATATATTTATCCATCTGACATGCTGTAGAAAGGGTGTTAAGGGTTCCCTTCCTGGGTGTTTCATGGTCAACTTTATGGAAGGTTTTTTGTTGTTGCAGAATAGTTTATTCATAGGGTTGTAAGATCATAGCTAAATATAAATGAATAAAAGTGAATATCTATGTTTATGTGAAATCGTGCAGTGATGCACATTTTGATTTAGAGTTTGGAGCTAATATTCTCCTCTCTGCACCTGAAACCCTCGTAGAGTAACCCTGCCAGGCTGGGACAGGTTCTGTTCTCCCCTCCTGTGTTCCACTAAAGCTCATCTGTCTTGGTTTCCTGCTGGTTTCTTTCAACTTCTCTTTGACACATCTCTGTGTGCCTGCGTGTCTCTCACGCACACACACACACCTCTCTACAGGCTCAAACAGATGGACATTTTCAGTAGGTTTCTTGGCGGTTTCTATGAGAAACAGGATGAGAGACAACATTCCTAAAACTCTCACCCTGACCTGAACTTCATAAATTTTATCATACACTTTACACTTCCCATTAGAGAAATTGCCAGCTGTGTCATAACCGGCATTAATGAGAAATATGGGATCAGAAATAGATTAACATGGGGGAGAGGGTTGCATATCTTCCTCTTTCTTTTTTTGACTCTTCCGCCCCTGAAATGTGCTCGCCATACCAGGAGCACAAAGGTTAAAATGTACTTCTCAGCATCCGGTTTAGAAATGAGTGATGTTTTTCAATTCTAATCTTAACATGGCGGAGAACGATCTCAACAGATTAAATATGTGAAATATGGAACATTGCAATGCGGTTGTCAAATGGTGTAACCAAGAAATCATCTTGGTATTCATGTTTTCAATACTTTTTATTTTGTATTCGCGTAGAGGTGGATGTGATGCTTGACAAAAAATACAGTTCACTGTGTATCAACAAACTCCCAAATAGCATTAAACGTTTTACTAATGTATGACATTTAACAAAAGTGAATCAAAATGATAATAATCAACATCAATATAATAAATCATAATTCAGTACGTAAAAGGAATACTGATCCAACACGAAGCAACTTGCATTTGAAACAATTTGTAATGACGTTATGATGTCCATTGACCCAGCAAAGCCCAATAATGACAAACACTTATGTTTACTGTAAACAGAATGAAGAAACTGTTTATTGAATATAGATTCGATATGTACAGAGTAGCTTTGTGTACATTTGGACACATTAGGTAAAAACTGTGTGTAAAAAACATATGCACTCATACAGGAGCTATCAGAACACTATTGTACCTTTGAAATACATAAACAAAGATCATACAAATACATTAAAATGTGCAGATTAGCAGAATCCTTGATTACAACAAATGCAAGATCATGAGAAAAAAATCTAAAGAAACAATCATTACATTGTAAAAAATGTGCATTCGTACGACGTTAACTTTCAACATATAAAACCATCCCTTTTCATACACAGGCACTTCCCATCAAAAACAACTTATACAATGTTATATCAAATAGATAAGCAGCCAGCACCACGCACGTTAAAAAAGGATCTGGAAAATAGTTGTCCACCCTTTCTGTTCATAGATTCAATACTATAGTACATCATGTCGTACCGCAGAACCGATAAGAGTCTAGGGAGGAAGTAGCGAACCCTCAGAGAGCAGGAAGCTATCCCTCATTGCTTGGTGTACAGAGAAGACGTACTGAATGTTTCCACGATAAATGGACGCGAGACAAAGAGAGACGCCAGGAGGACTCGTGTTCCAAACTCACTTTCAGAGACTTGGAGGAAAGTACATCGGTCAATGGGCTTGGCCTTCCTTTTTGTGAGAGCTTACTGCACTTTTTCAGCTTTCGCTCTTGAAAATGTGGCCAAGTGTTTTATGTTCCTGCCAAGATACAGTTCATAGACAAGAGGGACTTGTGTTACAGGCACTGGTGTGATACACAATCTCATACAAACCCCCCCCCCCCCCACACACACACACACACACACATTCTGTACAAACGGATATCAAAAGTCACATTTGTTAGATTTTGGAATCAATAGTTAAAAAGACCTGAATTTAAAGACACAGTTAAGCCAAAAAGGAAATTCAAAAGTGTTGAAGGACTGCGTTACTCTTTTATAACAACTCCAAAGGATATGCTATGAATTACGTTCAAATCTTTCTTCTTTTTTGCCAAGCTCCTAAATAAAAACACCATAAAAGACGACATTGTCAAATTGAAGAAGCTGTTTATTAACTCAACTTTTCGATTTGTAGACGCACCATAGTCAATGCCATTTGAGGTCAGTGATGTCAACCGTGCGTGAGGTGTCCAGGGGCTGGATTCACAAAACATTCTTTAGAGGAAAATTCTGCTTAACTGCCTTATTTTTTTACATTCGAATAAAACAAATGTCGGAATTGTTTGTGTTACTGAAAAAACGAAGACGGTTCTTTCAGTTTTTCTCAAGATGATTTACAAAGCATGACATTTTATTCCATTGAAAAAAACTTGAGAATATTTTGTCTTAAAGGCGGGGTTTCCGGTTACCGAATTATGCTTGTTAAGACAAAGTTGTAGCCAATGAGCAGTAAGGTGCACAGCACGACATTACTCGAGCGGATGATGGGGTAGGGTTGTGTTTGTGCATGTGATTTGAACATCAACAATGGCTAAGAGAAATCGGACACCCCGCCTTTAAAGGAGCTGTATGTAATACTTTTCCTGTATTAAATAATCAAAATACCTTAGCATGTTTCCTAAATGTCTACGAACATATTAAGTTCATAAATTGGTTTGTCCAATAAACAATGCTATAGGCGGTTTTTCCACTCTGCGATGTCCGTGCCGAAATGTCTGTTTTTGTTTTGGTACGTGTAACTCCGCCCACTGATGATTTACCTACTACTGTATTTCGACAGCTTGGTTGCCAGTTGACGACAATCCCAGCACATTGCAGCAAACAATCGATCTGGGTCAGAGCAGATTCCACCCTTTTCGGTACTATTACACAGCAAACTCAGAAATAATACTATATTATTTTAAAACTTACGAGGAATAATATACAATTTAATAACGGTTATTAAAACGAGACCGCGATGTGGCCCGTACATGTGACGGAGGACGCGACCTCTGAAACGAGCTGCTGATCGAGTTATATTTGCAAACAACAAAACCACTGCAAACGTATAAATTATCAGATTAATTTACAGTGTAAAAGTTGATGCTTTCCATTACACTCCTGTACGTGTCTGGCCGTCAGCGTCGAGTCTGAGGAGGGGCGGTGAAAAACCCTCGCCAATATTTTGAAATTGGACTGCGATACATTACATACGGCTCCTTGAAGAACAGTTTTGTGAATCCGTCCTCAGATGCACAAAGTTTAAAATTTGTACGACCATTTTTTATAAATCTAAATCAGATTTTGTTCAGAGTTCAAATATATGGGTGACGTTTATTATTTAGATTTTTTGGAGCATGTCAGAGCCTGGTCACTATCGACCATCACTACATGGTAAAAAAGCGTGTGATCATTGGCTTTTTTAATGAAATTGAGCAAACGATGACAGATGTTAAATTATGATGCGAGCAATTCCTTTAAGCGGGTTGGTCATTGTATCCGTGGCTACTGGCGGGCGCGCTGTAACCTGAGCTTATTGTGGAACATCTGCGCGAGCAACTGTCCATTTACCTGCACGATAAATGAAAAATTGGAACCGATCTGGCCTCTGTGTCACTGAAACCGAAGACGGTATGTATGGGGTAAAAATCTACTTGATGTGTCTAAAAGCAATGAGACACTTAAGCACACTATATTGTAAATCATATAAATACATAAGCGGTTAAATTGACTGTGGTTACTTTAATAGACATACTCTAATGGTGTCACTAGTCTCATCAGTGCATGTTATTTAGAGGGACAAAATAAGGAAAATAGGAAGCATTTTAACCAATTATTTAAAAAAAACATAAAATGTTAGTTAACCACCACAAATGGTAAATTCCTGGGCTGGGATAGATGAACATAAGACAGGATGAGATCTTTTGAGGAACATGCTGAAGACAGTACTAGTAATGAGGTGGGTGGGCATAGCTAGACAATGCGTACATGACATATGATACGTACTCTTTTCTTTTTTTTTACGGTACTTTGAAACAAAAATGATAAAGTATATCATTCAAACTATAAAGTAGTTATACATAGTGGTAGTATCTGTTGTAGTGCCTGTTAATTTATGCTCATCTTATTTGAAAAAAGTAAACAATAAGACTTAGGGTAATATTTACTGTGTACTCCTGGAGACCCACCAGTAATATTTACTGTAACAGTAACCTGAAAATGATGTAAATTGTAACTGAAAAAGGCGATAATTGAAGACCTCACAAGTGAAATGTCACTTAAGTCAGTCATTTTACTGTTCAAAAGTTTTGAAACACTTATTTTTTTATTCGTAATTCTTAGTGTTACCACATTTTAGAATAACGTATTAATAAAAACACAACAGAACTAGAATAACACAATTGTAACTATAGAAATGATGTTGTCTGTTGGCATAATTTTTATAGTTATAATTATGTAACCTGACCTGTGGTTCGGGTCAATGCGCTCACGACGGCCCGAGTTCAATTCCCTTCTCAATTCCAGTCTTTTGCCGAACCCGCTTCCCCATCCCTACCCAACAATTTCTTCTCAGCTCTATACTGTCCTGTCCCATAAAAGGTGAAAAATCACTATAAATATAATAAAAAAATACATAAATTTTTTATTCATACTCACATCTGAGAAGCTTTATTTAAACAATATTTAAGGAATTTCCATCCATTATGGGCTCTTATTGGCTGTTTTTCTTTATTATACGGTCTAACCCATCCTTTTCAAAAGAATGAAAAGTGAATAACTTTCATTCATGTTGGCACAATTACATCTTTGTCTACAAACGTAATTTCAAACATTTACAGTAAGCGTACACCTTTAGCCGAAATAATGTTTAAGATCACGAGAAACATTTCACAGTTAATTGTTTCAAAACTCCTGAACAGTATGGTGTGTGCTATTTTTGGAGTGAACTATGAACGGCTCTTGACAGGTTGCATGCTCATAGCATGCATACTCGCTAAAACCCATGATATGTAGGTCACAATACTGTGGGAACAGTCATGAATCAAAGCCTCAGGCGGGCTGTCATGTGCCCCACCAAGTGTCATAACGTCAATGTATTCAAGACCAAACGCATACACCTGTCAAAGGCGAGGACTGGAGATGAATGGCAGACAAAGATCTTCAGTGTGTACACATTTCAATTCATATAAACGTTGGAAAAACAACAAGAACAAGGGTTAAAAAATGACAACCAATTACCCAGAATCCTCTAGCTAGTCAGCTTTGTCTCCCTCCACACACATTATTGCTGTGATACAGTTTGTCTTTCTTGGATCTCTTGTCTCAGGAGTAGAAAGGATGGCCCTTCTCAGGGGTCTGTATGCGGTTGAGCCGGGCGAGTTGAGTGGGCGACGGGGGCACATCTTGTCGATACGGTCCTTTGGGTGTGGTGGGAGCAGAGGTCTGAGGCTGGCTTGGTGTCTCCAGCATAGTGGAGAGCTTGGTTTTCGCCTCCTGCTCCTTTCGTCTCTGCTCCTGTCTCAAGAGCTCTTGGGTCTCCAGGAGTACACGAGCGTTCATGCCCGTGGAGACGGCGCCTAGGTAGCCGTTGGTATTGCGGGATCCCTGGTAACTGGAGTAGCGTGGGTTTTCTTTGGCGGTCTGAAAGACCTCGCCAGGAGGGTAGACTTTATCCCACGAGTCATGAGACACTGTGCTGGGGTTTTTACGAGGTTGTCTGCGAGGAACAAAGAGACGGGTCAATTCAACAAACGATAGCAAATATTGAACTTCATTTTGTGCCATTTTTACTAGAGCCTTATATTTTGCAATGTTTCGGTGGTTTCGTCGCCATACAGTGAAAGTCAATGGGAACGATGTTGTTTGGTTACCAACATTCTTCAAAATTTCTTCAGTTGTGTTCTTCAGAAAAGTCACACAAGATTGCACAGACATAAGGTTTTGTAAATGATGAAAGAATCTAAACTAGCATTGTTTTTGGTTTGTTGGCGGATGAAATTCATAATATGATCATTTGATAGACTTGGGTTTGTGCCTTTTGAATTAGGCCAGAGGAACCTACCTAGCAACAGCTCAGAACACCATAACAACACACTAAAATCCGCACACAACACATGAAAGAAGAAAGATTATCTTATGTTTTTGAGGTCCACGAATACTTGGATGATAATGACAGATTCAATGTCCACCCATATCAGCCATTCAACCATGTAACCACTTGACAGACCTCTGGGGTTAGAACCTCTAAAAATGGGGGAAGCGTCAGTCATTGTGAGGATGTGTATTGAAAGCATCTTTACTTTGAACCGTTATTAAGGGCCATTAAGTTGGGAATGTGTAGTAGCTAACATGCCACATCCCTGTGGCTCACACCTAAATGAAGCCCGACATGCACCTCGTGGCCTTGCACGCTTAAAAGCCTATGTGCAAAAAACTGTGTTTGTGTGTGCTTATGTGGGGATTCCACACATGTCCTCACACACGAGAGAGCAGGAATGCTTTGAGTGCTTTCAAAGGTAGACACACCAGCTTCCTGGAATCCTTCAGAATTCAATGGTGCTGATTTTTGAAGAAAAAACTCCTAATATTTTTGTATATCCATTCTTTCATAACCATTTATCGGAGTAAAGGTGAGCGGTTCTCTTAATAGTTGTTTGTTACGGGTGGTTGCCGGGGCATTGCAATACAGTTGCTAAGGCGGTTGCTCATTTCTGTTTGTAGCACAAACGGCATGAGACAAGTTATGTAACAAGCTTGAATACTTGGGGGAAATGATTTGGAACAAATGCCTAATGCTAAGTATGAGCAATTATAATTGCGATTCCTTCCTTGGCAAGTGTATTTTGTGTATCCGAATATAAAGGTTACAGTCAGTGGGGTTTGGAAATGAATACATATTATGTTCATTCCCGCCTAAGGCGTAACATTTAAAGTCAAAAGGCTATGAACCTGTTTTTCCGAAGTACTTCAAAGTGAAAATTGGATGGAGCTCTCTGGGATCTGTGGATTGAGGTATATTGTTCTGCTTTTGTATCAGTAGTGAAAATAGACGTGTGAGCCGAGATGAGATAAGACCACATGAGCAAAAACACATGGCACTTCTCACGCACGTACACGCCAAAAATGTGTTCGTGTGGGGAATATTGTACTTTTCTTCCTCAATCTTACTGTACGGTCGTGACTACGGCGACATTTAAAAAATAAACTTGCAAACAGTATCTTAAGTACGACTTAACAGACTGTGACTTCAACGACATACAGCAAATATCATGGCTGTCCCTCCAACACTTTGTATCTATGCATTTTTTTTTTTGTCATGAATCACGATTATTAGTCATTTGTAAAAACCGAGCCAATAAAAACGCGCTTGACAACGCAGTATTTAATTATTTAAAAAGTACAGTGTTTTTTTATTTCCTGAAAAACAGCGAATTTGGACATCTGAAGCTTCGGAAGTGGACTGACTATTTCATAAATACATTACAAGTATAAATGTATAATAAATAATTTTGGGATAATCTTCGTGTGAAATCATATTTTAATTTCAGGGCTATTTGAAATAGACATGGTTTATTATGTATAGATTAATAACAAATGTACAGTGACTGTTTCTGAACTGTGTATTTACAGTAATTCAACAGTCATAGAACATACTGGGTCCTAAAACAGTGCAAATACGCTTTTTATTTGTGAAGAAAATGACTAAATTTGTCACATCACAACACAGGAAGGGCAGAGAACCAAAAATAAGTATTTGCTGAGAAGCGGTTTCACGGTGCCTGACTATCTAAAACACAGCTGTTGTGCATCACGGTTTATCAAAAGGATAACGCACATACACGCAGAACAATATTATCTCAACACCTTGAGTAATGTTTTCTATTTGTTAACAGCAAGCAGAACGAGACGATGGAATGTGGGATCATCATCTTATCTCTGTGCGCCCTCGTGCATGTGTCGCATTGTAACTTGCAGCTGTTGCGTGAAGCTGCGGCCCGTTTCACATGACTTCCATTACTTCTAATCAGCGTTCACTTGGCTTATCTGACTTATTCTTTGCTCCTCTAATCCACCTCCCAAACCAGAATCCCTTCATTAGCCAAGTGCTAAATCTGAACCCATAGGGTAAACACATAGTCGTATCCCTATAAAGCTGCTTTATAATCCATGTGCCTGTTGATCAATTCAAGCTGCGCTGTGATTGGTGGAGCCCATCTAAGGGGTGGAATCTGCTAAGACTTTACACCGCTAATGAGCGCGCCCGTCTGACGCATCCAGGGGTTATTTCACATAGGCTTGACCAGTGCTATGAGATTATGAGGGGAATGCGCATCAAAGGGCCGCGGGTCGAGCGGAGGTTCCCTGGGGAAAGCGTCAGAGCTTGTCGAGAGTTTCCTCGGAAACCCAGTCGGTGTTTTCGTCTGAAGTGCGCCCGATATAGACAGAAACACTGATAGTGCTTAAGGCAGGGAGAAATAATGGAAGCTGATTGGTCGCATTGATTTGCTGTCATTATGTTCACGTCCCGTGGAGTCGTGAATGTCAACCTCTCTATCGACCCACAGAATTCCTCTGCCGTCTTGGGAAGAATCGCACGAGTGAGGGAGAAAAATAGAAGAATTGGGATTTTGGACCTTGTGAAGTGTGTTTGGGCTTTGCTCGAGGGGGGACTCATTCTGTAATTGTATATATCCTGGTTACAACCAATCAAAACATGATTCAGACGTATGTAGGTAAGACCACACACACACCTTCATGTTCAATAAATACTGTCACAATACCTGCAGAATACAACCTGATACTCTTGACAGTGACACCTTTCTGTATCTATCAATAGTATTGATAGTATTCAATACTGATCTAATAATTAAACGGTCAAGGTCAATATAGTTTACTAAAACATTTTTTTTATTGAAATCAAATACAATATTAGAAATATAGCCTTTAACATGAGGCACTAAAATTACAGATTATTAACCGGAAATAAACAACAAAACTAACTAAAATTTAAAAGTGAATGAAATGTATACAACAATATAAGAATAAACAAATAATATATTTTTGAATAGTTTTTGCTTAATAGAAATTTTTTATAATTTAAATGTTTTTAGTTGTTCATGTGTGATGGGGTGTTTTGATGTGTGAACTGCTTCTCTTATGAAACTTTAAGGTTCGAAATGTGTGTATTTTAATGAAAAATATTGGGTGCAGCAGTGGCATCCCGCTCTGGCCGCTCTTAATCTCTAATCTCTCTCTCTCTCTCTCTCTCTCTCTCTCTCTCTCTCTCTCTCTCTCTCAAGAGTTTGGTTCCAAAATGAAAATGTTCAAAAATCATGTTTTTTTTTATAAAGCATTTCCATTAATATCAATCAAACTGCAGTTAGTTTGTTTTGATTTAAACCTTTATAACAAAAGATACATACATAACAAAAACATGATTTTAGATTTTTGGAACCAAACTCTTTATATATATAGTTAAGACAAAATGTATGTTTCATCTTAAGATACATTTACATATAGTCATTTAGCAGATGCTTTTATACAAAGCGACTTACAAAGAGTTCGGGGAGCAATAAGCGATATGTCATACAAAGAGCAATAGTACAATAGGTGCTAATATAAAGTTACTAGTTTAATAGTCAAGATAATAGTCATATAGTTACTATAAATTATTATATATATCATTACGCTAAAATGTATATTTAATTTGTAAACGATTTCATCATATACAGTGAAAGAGTAGCAGACGGTTTTATCCAAAGCGACTTACAAAGACTTCAGGGAGCAATAAGCGATATGTCATACAAAGAGCAATAATACAACAGGTGCACTAGTACACTAATACCTATTGTATTAACAAAGTTAGGTCAGTCTGGAAATATTGCCTTGTGAATGCGAACCGTACAAAGATGAAATCGTAACATTGTAGAAATTTAACCCTCAGTTTCGGAACAAAGCAATCGATCTACTGGTCTTGTAATTCCAAGGGGACGATATAAAGATAAGCTCTGTGAAACCAACCTCCTAGAAGACCCTAGCAACCACACATACACCACCCACAACACCTCTGTCGTCACAGAGGCAGCTATAAGTTGTTTGTAGTTTTCTGCTGTGGTGTAAATAGTGAGTCGAACTTTATCAGCAGCGCCTGCAGGCTTTTCCCCCTTCAGTTAAGTATGTAAAGCTCGAGCTCTGGATACACTTGGAGCTTTCCTTCTGCTGTCTATTGCCTGGATGCTTTGCATGAACTATAAGGCAGATTAAGAAGATACCAATGCCTGCAAGTAGAAACACTGATATCAAACGCAGCCCGCGGGCGAGATTCTAAGCTTTATTGACATTTATGACAAATATGCAAAGGGGAGGGGAAGAAAAAAAAAGAGTGAAGAGAGAAGATGAAAACAGATGAGGGATGGGACCGATATCCGGCCAGAGAAAATAGGGGAGCCCTATAGACTGTGGTTGCCAAGATAAACTTCCCTCAACAAACAGGTTCACGGGCTGATCTTTATTAAGTTTAGGAGGGGCACATTCTCTTAATCCTATGAGCATGAAGCCAGACCTTGTTGCTGTTCTTGAAGGCTTAGAGCTAAAACGGCACCAAGCACATAACAAAAGGCTGACTTCCGCTGAGAAATGCCACTGAGGTCAGGTGCGAGACATGAATACGAACCTGCTTTGATTTGTGATCATAATTTGCATTGATTTATTAATGTATTGTTATTGAGAGACCGTTCAAAATCGTCATGCAATGCAGCATTTCTATGTGTATTGTGTTCATTCCAGTCCAGCCTCTGCTGAATTACAACAAAAACATCCAACAGCAGGACAAGACACGTGAAGACTGTCAAAAAAATCCTGGTTGTACATGTAGAAATATTAGTATTGTATTGCTTAAAGGTGAGTATGAACTCATGAAAATGCAGAGCATCTTTTCTGCTATTTTCACCTGCATCTCCAGTTTTTATTTTTTGCAAATAAATGCAAATGGTAACAATATTTTTATTTGAAATCTTGATCAAATATTGTTAGCAGTTCACAGAATGAAACATACCCAACCACATACCTATAAATAGTAAATTCAGAAAACCAGAAAAAAATTTTGTAACGGTCTCTTTGTACTCTTTTTTTTTTTCTCACACCGTGGCTGATAATCTGCGAATACAATGCTACAGTAATAGTTTTAAATTTAATAACATGGTACTGTGATATTTACAGACTATATGTTTAAAACCCTTTTCAAGACATAATTGTATCGGTACTTTGGTTCCCAAAGACTTTGGAGACAGTAGATGTGTACAATGCACAATAATTGTGTTAAATTAGAACTGGCTTCATTAGAATTAGACAATGTTTTTATCGTGTTAGTCAGCTGTATTTTTGGAATGATGGCTTTAATAAAAATAAACCTAACTGCAGTTTGATTGACATTAATCGGAATGCACGATTAAAAAACGTTTTTTTCCTCATTTTTTCCCATTCCAAACTCTTCACATATATTCAAATGCATAAGTTAAATGTATATTATAAAGGACAGATTGTTTGGGAAACATAAGGTAATCCGATATATTGTGTGCTTGTCTTTCAGTAGTTTGTGTATAAATTGTGGCTTCACTTACCGTGGTAAGGAATTGTATTGCCTCTGGGCTTGAGTGAAGGAGTCCTCTCTCTGTCTCTGCACTTGGGTCTCCACAGAAACCGAGTGGCGTCCAGTTGGTGTGTAAGACCCTGCACTGGCCTGAAACATAAATACACACAAACCGTCTGTAATTCACAATTATAAAGGGGTAGTTCTCCCAAACAATGAAAATACACGATCAAATATATTTTTGTTCAGAGAAGACAGAAGCTCTTAACGTTTTCAGAGACAGAAATTACATTAAGGCACTATCAACCAAAATCACTGAGGGTTTTCTGCTTATTCGTAAGTGACAGGATTCCTATCGAATTTTAAGCAGGTGTTGTGTTTTCTGCATTCACAAGTGTAAAATATTTAACAAGCACAGCATCCTTTCAAATTTCGTGGTGAGGTTGGGCTCTCATAATTGTTAAGGGAGACTTGATCATAACCGATTCTTCACCAAACGCAAGATGTGCTAATGAGATACGTGACTACCAAGCCTGAACACAATCTCCTGTGTGACAAACAAGCAACCTCTGCAAAAACACTCCTTTAATTCACAAAATGAAAGAAAAAAAACCTCCTGGTTTATGTTAAAAACAGAATTGGGCAGTTTTACCTGTGATGAAGAAAAGGCTAAATATCCACAGAGACGCATTTTAATACTTAAAGGCCACACAAATTGCAAGCTAGTAACATATTAAGCCAAGAACCGAAAAGAGGAAATGATTTTATTGCGAGCCAGAAGCAACAATGAGGTAATTATTCACAGAGAAGAGATGTTTTAATGAGATTTGGGTTTGGGAAGAAACTGCCACAAACAAAAACCAGGTGTGTGCAGTTAAGAGAGAGAACCATGTACACACTGTAGTTACGTGCGATTCTGACTCCTTTCTTAAATGCTTAATCCTGTTTTACAGGTGAAGTTTGTTTTTTGCAGTACTAACTGATATTCTACAAAAGGAATTTGTCTTAAAAGGAATTATTGACTCTTCTTGTAGTGTTTTGTCCTACTGTGGGAGTCAATGGTGACCCAAAACAGCTAATAGTTAAAAACTCTCACTAAAATATCTTCATTTGTGTTCAGCACAACAAATAAATGTATACCGATCCGTACCCACCTGGACGTAAGCAAATGATGAACTATTTACTGTGTATAATTGCATTAAACACTTAAGAAATAAAAAACATTCAGACAGATTCAATATTTTTGCACTCAAAAGCACGTTGTACCACTCTAAACCCACTCCATTGGTTGAGACAAAATCTCGCCACCCAATCAGGCCTTAAAAACGAACGGACTGTAATTTTATGCTAGTTGCATAGAAATGTAGATAGCAAATGCCAGAGAAAACGACTATACAAATCCACCTGATCAAACAGTGTGTGGAGACATATATAATTATGAAATCATGTTTGTAGTAATTCTACAGCTGGACACAGAGTGGAGGTAGCCCAACGGTTCCAGACCTCCAAATCACAGATAATCGTTACAATTACTGCGCGGCGTGACCCATGAGCTTTTAATATCAAAGACGGGTCGGGCTGGAGGTGCACACACATTCTTTACCTCCATGTGCAACAATGTTTACTGCCCTATACACTCCGACATATGGATTTCATTTTAAGATGATGCACTTGACCGGGTGAGTGCACGATGAGAGGGAAATATAAAATGTAGCTGCCAAAGCGACAGAAAAACAGAAGGAGGGAAAAGAGAGAAGGAATATAAGAAAAACAAGAGGAATTTAGGAACTTAAGGCTTGTTTTAATGAGTTATTAAGAAGTTATTTTTAGGGGTGTGACAAGACACTTATCTCACGAGATGAGACTGGAACGAGACGATACTTTTTCTTTTAGTCAACTTAACACAAAATGCTAAAAATGTAGGCATTATAAAATCAACTTGTACTTTATGAGACACATTAAACTTCTATTTGAATCAATTATACTATGCAGTAATAAACGATATGTAAATCTGCTAAATGTTTTGTCACAAACAGTTGTTTTAACAGGTGCAGATTTTAGTAAAGAGCTGTGGTTGTTTTCAATATATGCTTTTGCTTAGTGCTGTTAGCAGAGGTGGCGATCATATCACAGTGTCAATCCTCCTCCCTCCACTGACTGAACCCTCATAGCCTTCGGAGAAACAATTAAAACCACATAAACACATCATGTTTAATGTTTACATTGCACCCAAGTAGGAGACAGATGATCCATTTTTGAAGAGGTTTGACTGAATGTAATGTGAACTTGCAATTGCTATACTTGTGGTAGAGTCAGCTCAGCTGCTGTTCAGCCTTGCGCGAACCGGCGTAAACACAATGCTTATGCGCGAGGCTCTGCAGATGCGCACAAACGCTGAAACCCATCAGTCTAGCACGTGTTTACATAGAAAATGGTGGGAAAGTACACCACGGTTGTCAAAAAATGCCGTGGGTGTCACGGCAATGCTCACGGCACGCACATACTTTGTGCAGTTATTAGTGTGTTCTGTCCAGTATGAAAACAGGATGTGCACTCACAAAAATGCTCGCAAATATATTTTGAGGTCGCACAGGTTCAATTTAGGGAGAATATGCCACTACAATGGTCGCAATTTCGAGCCCAGCATCTCGGAAATCTCGTCACACCCCTAAACTACATTTATAAAAAAAACTTTTACAGCTGATTCATAACACGGAAACTGAGTTTTAACTATGTGTTCAGAGGTGTGTAAAGAGCTTACACAATAAAGTGTTATGTTTTTATTATCTTAGAATAAGCTATTTCTATCAACACACACTGCGGGTCTTCTTGCATGTAATTCGCCATGATCTGTCATCCGTCATAGTCTTTCGAAAGGGAGGGGTGGAGAGAGCCGTTGGTTGCAATTCGCAACCTTGCCACTAGATTTCACTGACTGGACCTTAAATAATATTGAAAATGTATCTTTTAATTTTGTTGTATGCTTTTGTTGCTACTATATATAAGATTAATGTATTATTCTTGTAGTTTGGTTATCATCATACTTTTAGTGCCTTAAACTAAAATTTAAGTGTTGCCTCGGATATAAACTGAAATAAGTTTTTCCCAATAATATTTAGACCAATATTATTCAGAGTTAAAATTAAATAACTTAAATAACCTTGTACTGTACAGTGTTACCTGAACAATTATTGACAGGTTTTATGTTTTGTAATAGTTGCGGAGAAAAGTGGTTTCCAGATCATGGTTTCCATAATCTTTACACCATCCTTGACACCTGTTCACCCGTGACTGTATGATGTCGAGATCCACTTCTTCAAGAAACTCATACACAACCATTACAAAAAAGTGTAATTAAAACAGAGGATGGTAAATCTTATATACTATTACACCAAGCCATTAAGAGTAAGAACAGTCCATTTTCAGACTAAAACAAACCTCTAAACCTTAAACTAAACCTTTTATTTTAGTGGGTTTATAAGCTGCGAGTCTTTCTCTCTGTTTTGGGGTCATTAAAACGGTCCAAGGTCTCTCTAAGAACTTGAGGGAAGTGACTCTCTACTACAATTGTTTTTTTAAACATTTATTTCTCTCGTCCATCGTAGATAATCTCAATTCCATCATCTGACTCTAAATCTCCTGAACAGTTTGAATATATAATGGTAGGGAGGCAATTCACACAGTCTGTACAGGAGACACAATAATCTCGACCTGCAGTGGATTTATCTGCCCACCGCTGGCTTATCATCATGTGCTACTGTTCTATTCTTCAGTATCCCTAAGCTTACAGTGTGTTTCCTCAGAGGTGATTTAGCATCGAGAGATAACCTTGTCTGACCAACGGCCATGATGGGTCGAACTTGCGAGGACATGAATTCTCCTACAGTTATCCTACATGGTGGAAATAATATCTGGATTCTTTGGCTGCTTAAATAGAAAAATAAAAACACATCAGTTCCTCTGAATGCTGAAATCAGGGGCATTCTTTCAAACCAGGACGGCTTCCTTAAACGCTCAGCAGCACCGAGATTCTCGTAAAAGAGAAGCAAAGCACATTAATGCGGGCGTAATGAAAATACTTGTGTGTGATCCAGGCACCAGCATAAAACGTCCTTCCCTCCGAGCGTCTTAACAAAGGGTTGATTTTTATCGGCGTAGACGGGACGGCAAGAAACACGCTCTTTATAACAAACACCTGGAAAAGCCCTTTTGAAAGTCACAGCAGAAGAGATGGGTGTGATATACAAGGATGGAATAACAAGACAGGTCTAATTGTCTGTTATCCGGTGGAGGTCTGTGACAGGTTTTGGCCACGGGGCGATTATCAGCTATCTGGGATGGCAGCGTGGAAAAACCTGACAACAGCTTTCCTTCAGTCCTGGGGGGGATTATGAACGCAGGGAACGCACCTTAATCACGCTTCTAATGTGCACCATGTGCTGTCAGAATTCACGCTGTGTTTATCTGGGGCGCACTTAGACATTTTTCTTCATAAGGCGTTGGATGTAAAGTTTTGCCACAAAGCAACGTATTAAAAAAGCAATCAATCATTGTTTTGTGCCACTTAGATTTTTTTGTTCTAGTTGAGGGACGCTTTACAATGATGTGCGGGTATACAGTATTTATAATCTAAGCTATAACTAACAACTTGCTAAAGAAACGCTGAGTGACTGTAACTAGGCTGGAAAAAAGTCGATGATATGATATAAATTGATATTTATATGACACTCTGAATTATCATGCTATGCATCCAATATTCATGGTTTCAGGTCCAAAAAATGGTTCATATTAAAATATGTATCATGTAAATAAAATATTATCATGATGCTAATTTATTATATAAAAAATAACCAAGTCTTAGAAACATGGCATTACCGTAGTACTTAAACTTAAAACTGTAATTCCATTGTACTGTTTTCTCAACTTAAAGGGAATTTCACACACACGTTCCACGGCTCCTCAGATGTCATGTCTTAAGGCGTTTGGTGTGACATCACAGCTGTGCACCCAAACAAATTTATGAATGCTCTCCAAGGACTGTGATTATGTTATGACACTTTTATAACACCATTATATCAAGCTTACGACAGCAGGATCAACAAGACTGTTATGGCTACAAACGCCTCCCATGCGCTCTCTTACACTGTTTAACCATCATTCTCTCAAACCCGCAGCTCCGACCGACGGCTGTTTATTTCTACAGGCCAACAGGACCACAGCGCTGGCTGGACCTCTCAGACGGTAACTCAACGTCAAATCTGTTTGTATTCGCTTTGATGGAGAGTGTGTGATTCTAATGGGACGCAGCACCTGGACCACCTGATCTGTTTTTCGAGAAGTCGTTTTTAACACGGCCGCAAACCCAATGACATCTCTGTAGTTCAGGACGGTGGTTTTCAATGAGATATAGTATGATATTTAACATTTACTCGAGCTCATGTTCGACTAAATGCTTCTTTGGGTAACCAAAAATGGCTTCTCTATGAGGAACATTGGTTAGCATCTTCATTTTAAAGAGTGTGTTGTATGGCAGACAGCCTAAGTCACCATTTACATTTGCATCCATTGGCTGCTGTATACAATAAAAGAGAAACATATTACATGATATCCTCAGTCACCATTCCTAGAAGACAACAACATGAGGGCACGTACAGTATACGATGACAGATTTGAGTGAACTATCCCTTGAAACTAACATTTGGCCTCGTCAAACTTATTTGATTACATCTTTGGTTTTCAGTTTGACCAACGTAGCCAAGAACGTGTATCCCTGCCACATTAGCACAAACACCTCTCAGCTTTAGTTTGACATAAAGTGCGTTAATTACTGTTTATTACTAGTCAATAACTCAGCGGCTCGCAAACTAAGACATACGAAAGCTCAGCTTGTGCAATTTTAAACAATCGCCCCACATTTCAAAGATGAACAGAATGAAAGTATTTTAGCACAACCCTGGGCATGAGTCACGACAGTGGTCTAACCTGACATATACACCACAGACTCCTATATTAAGACTCTAAATCAAAGGCATTCCTGGGTTTCATGTTTTGTTATGTGAAACTAGGCCTTTCCAACCAAGAGGTCGACTGATCAGCGGTTAATACAGTAGACCAGAGATGCGTGTGGGAGGGAGCGTGTTCTATTACAGCAAAACCTCTCTAGTCTTTAAACAATGTAAACTATCACAGGCAATTAGGCGACATCCAGCTTGACTCCATTGGTTCGGCAGTGCACAAACAAAAGAGCTTTTACCTAGAAACAATGCAATGAAACAATGTGATGCTATTAGGCATTTATCCATGCTGCAAACAGAATAATGGGAATTTACTTGGGTCGTGTGTGTTCTTGAACCGATACAGTTGTCATAACTGGATCATAAAAGTGAACTGTGTGTTAGTCATTAAGTACATATTCGTCTTTCAATGGGGCACTTGCTAAAGCAATTAATAAAAGCATTACATGTCAAAATAAAAAACTAAACTCATACAGAATGTTATGATATTGCTTTCTATATAAAACTGTTAATAATTATAGAAGTAGTAATCATTATTATTTATTACTTTATTATTAATAATAACGATAATTTTGTTATTATTTGTATTGGTTTTTTATTATTATTATGATTCATATGATTGTTGTTTTATTATTTTCAATCTTATTGATATTAATATAATGTATCAACATTATTATTATTAGCCTTGTATTAGTATTAATCTTATTGTTTTTCACATTAACATTATTTGTTAATATTATTATTATTGATATTATTAATTTCTGGTCATTTTAAATTAAGCTGAACAGAAATTAGACACTTTAAGCCAGTACAGTTTCATAAAGCATTTGTAATTAAACTTTGATAAAGTGTCTAAGATGCTGTTATTATTTTACTCTGCTGCTCTCAAGACCGGGCTGGAAACTGGAGGCCAAATATGTGGCAGAAAGGACAGGGTCAGAGAACTGACCTCTAATTTAGGAAATGGTTCTATTCCTCGAGGTAGTTAGACTGTCATCTTTTAAAATCCCCTCAGTGCCTTTAACAGGAAGTCAAAGGAAAGACCGCCATGTCTGGCTCGGCCCATTACACAGCAAAGATACACAGCTATTTGACCTTTGACATGTGCAACTCTGTTCCCAGCCTCTTGAGCAGTGTGTATTATTTTAACTTGCTGATAAAGATAAAATAATGTCCAGCCTCCAACCCCTGACCATTAATGAATCACTGACTTTCAAGGACGCGGTGTTAAAACACATTCGCCTCAGTGCAGACCTAACAAACACAAACAGGGTTTGAGGGCGAATAAACTGAGATGCATTTGTAAAACAAGACGATGAAGCTGACAGCAAATGCACTTCAATCCACAAATTTATAGAACAAACATTTATATAAAAAGAATCATAACTATATTACCCTTTGGCCCATAAAGCAAACACATGAATGGTTTACAGTATTTGCGGATACACGTCTAATGATTTAAGCTATGGTGATGTTGGAATGCAGAAGGAAATATAAGGGTTTGCTCCGTCATGCGCCCAAAACCAGTTTACTGCAATGCAAAGTTAGCTTTGATGACTCATCACGAACTACACAGATTTGTATCCAATCTATTCCTTCTTTAGTGAGAATGATTATTTCCTGTAACCAACCAGCAAGTGGCAATTCTGTGAGGTCATTTCAAGAAACATTCCTATCCGTCAAATGCTCCATCAGAACTTTCTCTAGCGTGTAAGCAACCATACTCCAATGCATGCTGGGAAGGATAAAGGGTGAGGGTCAGGGTCAAACCTCATGCTAAGCTG